>NW_012101765.1:3594947-3663299 GCF_000951045.1 Mandrillus leucophaeus
AACCTTAGTGACTTGCCAGTTAGTCATGGAGTCATAGCTTATCTCTGGGATTTAAAAGACTTTAAAGTTTAGAGATCTTTCTACCACTTTAAGCTGTTTCTTTTAACCTTGATACAATCTTTGGAATAAAAGAAGAACTGATCTAGCATTCCATACATTCCCCTTATTAACAATGTGATATGAGGCAATCTTCTGAAATTCTCTATTAAAATAATCTAGTAATAGTCTCTTTATTAAGAGGCAGTCATGATAAGTGCATAAGATAGTGCATGTGAAATACTTTGCACAGATCATGACACATGGTAAGTGCTCTGTAATTTATTTCTTCATAAACATCTGAAATCAACAATAGCAAATATAAAAATAATAGATAAGTGGAATACTTGGTAAAGTAAAGAATCAAAACAAAACAAAATACTTCTAATTGTCCAATCAAAGGAGAAAAAATTTCAGGAAGGAAAATGTCTAAATGTAGGTAAATGAGGGATTCTAAGTCTGTTTCACAGAAGTGCAAACTTAACTCATAATTTAATTTGGGAAGCACAACAAGTAATAGTACAAAATTCTGATATGCCATAACTCGGGTAGAGTAAGCAACAGAATTTTAAATAGTAATAAAGTTTACATTTATTTTCAAAATAAATGTCTAATTTTGTCCTCTTGAGTGATTCAAACCTGCGAAGCTCTTTTGAATTCACACATTGTTTCTGTGGTTATTTGTTGAATACGTGAAGCAATGAGTGTCCATAATATGGTTAGAGGCTGTCAATTCCTTCATTTTTCTAAGAAATTCAAGGTTTATTTTTTCAAAAACAAACAAACAAAAAAACCCCACAATTAAAACCCAAACAAACAACTAACCCATGACTAGTTTAAGTTGAAGAGCTGAAGATTAAAACTGCTTAACAGAAAGGAATTTTCTGAAATCTCATTGATGGGGTTACTGATTTCAATTTCATTTTTCACTTAACAATCACAGTGATTCTAGTAATATTTATTGAGAGCTTCCAGAAGTCAGGCACTTTACAAAGCACTTTTACAATGTTGAGGAGAACTAAATATGAATTTTCTACATTTGGAGCTTATACTTTAGAGAGGGAGCTAGATATTAATTAATAACAATACTGTAAAACAATCTCTAACCACTATGCACAAAGGAGAGATTGATGGTGCTATGAGACATTATGCATAGAGAATTTGACCTAAAAAGGGAGGTTAGGGAAGTGACAGTTATGCTGAGATCTGAAGGGGTTAACCTGATGAAGCACAACCAACTTTTACAAAGACATATGGTAACAGGAAGCACAGCCAGTATGCCTAAAGTAGACAGAGGGGGAGCATAGGGAGAGATCAGGCTGAAAAATATCTAAGGAAGGACTATGTAGAGGGCTGAAATCTCTGACAAAAAGTTCTGTGTTAACAGCTAAGTGGATTGAAAATCAATGAAATATTTCATGTCTTTAGTACGGGGGGTGGTGTGCAGGGGAGGCGGATTACATAATCAGATAGATCACTCTGAATACACTGTGAAAAACGAACATGCCAGAGTGCTCTTCCAGTAATTCTAGTGGGAGATCATGATGTCTCCTTCTTTCCCCAGATGGTTGTTAACTTCCGTTAAATTAACTTAAAATGGAAATTGCACCTGAAGATTACCAAGCTGACAAAGCCAGTTAGGTCTCATAAGTGATCTAAACCTTGCTTGATTTGCAAACATAAGTGAAACTTAAGTTGAGCTATTTTTTTGTAAATGCCTATATTAAAGAAAAACAGAACCTAAGCTCATCTAATAAAAAACAATGAACACATTTATAATTAAATAAATAGGGATTTTCCAACAAGATAGACCAAATAAGGAAACGAATTGTAACCAATCAATTTGTTTTTTAATACTTCATTTCTGTGTTCATCTTGTAACATCTTTCTTCTTGCGTCCCCTTGTTGAAGCTTCTGAAAACATTGTGGTTTGGAGATACCTGATTAATGAATCTCTATTTGCCCAAATAAACACTTTAAAATATTATTGTACCTTAGTTTGTCTACTTAACACTTCTTGTGGGCAAAGATTTCATTTATTACTTCTTGTATTTTATAGTGCTAAAGTCAAATTATATAGTAAGGTAATATTTGCAGATTAAATGAAAGAAAAGTAGACTTATCAATTATTTAGATAACAGAATAATTAAACTGATTACTTATTACCATTTTTTTAGCTATATGAACAATCCAAGCAGATTGGCTAATTGTTATCTATATTATGCTCTGTTTTAAACTCTTAATATAATATAAAGGTGGTAAACTGTGGGTTATGGCGTTGTCCTTTCATCTTGGTCACTTTGCCTGCAAATCATACTAGGAGATAGTTGCTGAGTTGTACATTTTTAACGTTTCTTACCATTGTTCTATATCAGACCTAAATGTGCTCATAACTTTTTTCTTTCTTTTCCTTTTTTTTTCCAAAAAAAAAAAGATAAAACATGACCAATCTAATAAACAGATTGTACCTCCCACTTTCCCACTTGGGATATTTTATTTTCTGTAACTTTATCAGCTCATTTTGTGTTTTGAATTCAAAACAAAGTAGTCAATGTATTTTATTTGCCTTAGAAATATTCTTGCATGCTATATTCTCCAAACTGTCTTTTCACAAACAAACTTGACTTGGCGTTAACATATAAGAAGAAATAATCATATACAAATATTAAGTGACTATCTCTTGAGAGTTTATATCCTTACAGCATTTTTCAGATGAGATTGGGTGTATTCAGCATGGTATGGCCGTAGACCCTCATAGCATCTTTCAAGGGATGAGAAAAGATGTTAGATAGTACCTACATCCTGATAACTGGGCCATTCCAAACAAGTACTCCAAAATGGTCCTTGAGCATACACATTTTAAACATAATATCAGAAGTATTTTAAAATAATACTTTTTGAATTCTATAGACTCATATCTTAAATTTGCCTTTCAAATTGACTTCAAAGTTGCATAATGACATTTAATTACTATAAGAGTATGCGTTGATTTTTTTTTCTTCCTAAACTTACTGGCTTTCTTATTCCATCAAGATGTGAAAAGTATGTCAATTAGTGTAATACACATACACAATCATTCAGAAAAGTTCAAGAGAAAATAAAATTTCAGTAAAATTGGACATAATGTGAACATCGTAGCTCTGACAAAAATTACAGGTAGAACACAAATTTATTGTAAGACACTTAAGATAGTCTTTGAGATATTTTCTTTAATAACTGAAAAGTAAAGAAAGACAACTCAATTAGTTTCCACCTCATTGGTGGCTTGTTAATTCTGCTCAACTAATCAGACAACGGTTCCAAGGTTTTCAAACATTCTAAATTGTTTTCGGAATTCCGTAGCGATCTTTTAAGGCATTGATCTAAAATGAAAGCTGAGAATAAACAGGTTCCTAAATGAGGTTCTTAGTAATCTCCTGCAAATTTCCTCTCTGGTTCTTTTTGAGTCTTAATCTCTCTTTAAGATTCTCTTCTATCTTTTTCTAGAGTCTAGAGACTCTGCTTTAGTCTCCTCCCAATATTCCCTTTTGTTTTATTTTCTCTATCTTTCTTTATCTATTCTTTATTTCTCTATCTCTTTCTGTAGCAAGCTATACTAGAATATCATAGTTCTGTGACTATCTCCATGTACTATGTGTAAATCTCATTATCCAAATATTCATGAACAAATTTGGTATAACTACATATATTCATGTCATAAAATCCAGCTTTTCTTTGGGAAGTTCTTCAAATTATTTTCAAAAGCCCTCACTTTCTTTTTTTTATTATGTGGAATAAAAATTAGAGTTCAAAGGGCAGTGGTTCCCTTGTTTCCTGTTTATATTAAAAAATATGCAGTGAAATGTTATTGAATTTCTCTTTGTCAGAGGTAATAAAGAAGTGAAAAGTGAATATGAGAGAGTTAAATATTGTAATAAAAGAATTTACAGCTTTACGAGTTCTGTTCTGTTTAACTTCCTGTTTTGCTAATATATTTGATAGGATATAGGGTAAATTAGTACCAACCAAAGACCCCAAATTATGAACTCTGAAAAGATAGACCTTTGTCTCTTGCTTATATCACCAAGGAGAGATAAGCAGTAAGGGCTGGTTGTATAACTCTGCTCACTTTAGAATGTAACATCCATCTCTATTTCAGTTCTCACTATATCTTAGCCAGCTATAAGAGGGAAAGAGCCAAGATAGCAATATGTATTCTATTTTAGGACCTAGAATTGGCACAGATATCCTTTGCCTGTGTCCTATTAGCCAGCACTTAGTTACAAGATCTGAAGGAGTTACTAGTATGAACCAGAGGGAAGATGGACATTGTTCAGCCACTAGCAGTTTCTGTCACAATTCAAAAGTTGTAATTGAAGACAAATTATTTTACCAAAATTCTCTCCACTGATGAAATGTGTTTTAAAATCTGGTTTATTTCAGCTTAATTAGTGATCGATTGTTAATATTCAGTAATTTTATTTAATGCTGAAGTTTATCCATGAACCTTTTTGGGTACTATCAAATACATATTATTATAGGGTGTGTAGGAAACAGATGGTGATTAAAATATACCTCCAGACATAATAAAGAGTTGAATCATGTGCTATTTTACTCTGTGTTCATGAAAAAGTCATTACAATAGTTTTCAGGACTTTGTTAGACCTGGGTTTCTGTAACATGTCTATGTCTATCTTTCATTTCTCTCTTCCTCTCTAAGGACATGCCAGCCACACTGTCATTCTTGATTTTTCTTCAGTGTCAGACACTCACTCTCTCACCTCTGAGCCTTTGTCCTTCATGTTCCTTCTCCTAGGATGTCCGTGCCTCTGTGATTTCTGCAAGGTTTGCCCCTTTGTCTCCTTCAGGTCTTTGTTTAAATGTCATCTTCTCAGTAAAACTTACCTTCTCCTTGCTTTTTAAAATTTCAAATCTAACCACAGTATCTTCTCTTCTTCTTCTATGCATTATCTATCAAGTTGAAGTTATTAGCATTCAAGATTCTGTATATTTTGCCTATTTATTTTGTTTATTGACCATCTCCCACCAACCAACTGGAATGGAAGCTCAAGGCACTGATTTTTGTTAATTTTTTGTTTGTTTTCTATGACTGCGGTAGTGCCTGGAACATAATATGATCATCAGTAAATATTCAGTGACTAAATGAATAAATGAGCAAATGAATGAGTAATTGAGTAAATGAATCAGAAAAGCTGCAATGGTTTTAACTCTATTTGCCAATTTGGGAAAATTTGATTTGTGCATTGATGCGCTTCAATATTCTCTGTCTTTACTTAGTCCTTGATAGTATGTTTCATGCTGTTAAAATAACTCAGTGATTTTTAAAAATTAGTTTTATGTACTTGAAATATCTGAGAAAAATAAAACCTTCTTTTGGAAAGAATATTTTATAAAATTATGAATGCTAAGATTAAAGCCATACCTAGGCTTAAAAATGTCCAAGCATTAATTTTAATCAATTAATCCCCTTTAAAATAAATTTACACATCACAAAATTGCATTTATTGTAGTATTATTCTAATAATAAAATGTTTTAAATAATGTTCTTACATCATGAAGAGAATTCTTAATGCTAATACCAAAGCTTTATATTTCATGACTTCTTATAAGCTTATTTTTAATGAGGTGAAAATAGTTCAAATGATAGTTTCAATCGTTAGTGACATTCTGTATTGCAACAAGCCATAGGAGCTAGTTATTTAACATAAATTATTTTTATATTAAATTGTGCCATGCAATGTTCTTCATTATATATTTCTTGAGTACCAATTCATACCCAAGTGGTAGTTAAGCACCCAGATTAATGTTTCCATTCACCACATGAAGTGATTCTGAAAATCCATGTGGACGTAATTGTAAACACGTTTTAGGTACAAATGCACTAATTTAGTTACATAGTCAGCAGAGTCAAGTCTAAAGGTAGCCTAAAACAAGGTGTGGTTGAGCAAATTATTCTATGCATAATTGTCAACAATGGTTCAAAGTGATAATTAGGATAATAATACATGGTATCCCCAAGGGAGTGAATTGTCAGGTAGCATATAATAAAATCAGAACTTTATTACGTAATTTAAGTATTTAGTCTATATTTAAAACAGCCTCCCAAAAGAGAAAAGTGACATTCAAAAAATTTTTGGTGACCATATACTTATACATTTCACTAAATCTATGTAAATGAGAAATATCTATTACACACTGCCAAATGGCATTTTCTAGAATAGAAAATTAAAAAAAAAATCTTGGTAAACTAGTTGGGGGAAATGTGCTATGCCAGAGTATTTCCCCTGCAGAGGGAAGAGTGCTGCCGCACCATAGTTACAAAGGAGGTCCACTCACCTGCCACCCTCATACAGGATCTTGCATTTGAACTTTCAGAGACAGGAGATAAAATTTCAGCTCTTACAGTGGCAACTCAAGCTAATAACAATAATAACATTAATAATAATCACCATAATGAAAATCAACGTTCATTAAACACTTAATGCGCGTCAGACAATGTGTTAATCGATTTCAATACATAATTCAGTTTTCACACCAATGATGGAACGTGGGATTGTTATATTCATTTGACAAATGAGAAAATGAGTCAAAATTAGCAAATAAGAGAGAGTGGATTAAAACTCAAGTATGTCCTTTAGGATTCTTGATCTTAACTACAACATTACACCAATATAATGAAGGTAGAGTTGATATCCCTTGTTGGCATTAGTATGGTACACTATTTCCAAAATTATCCCAATCATATACTTCACATTTCTACAGATGCCTGTTGAGTCTGCTGTGGCCCATAAAGGGATTTCCCTAAATGTTGATCCTTACTTTTAACCATTTTGCATTTTCTGTACTTGATTCAGGGATGATGGAATACTGCTCTGCTTAGGAATCAGCTGTTAACAGAGTGTTCTTTAAAACATCTGTTACATAGCTAGTATCTTATAATCTATGATGAGAGTTTATTGGCCTGTTACCATGCTTCAAATGCTTTTGTAACTTTTTACTGGGGCATTGACATTTATAAATATTTTTGGGAAATTATATTACCATTGTGCATCCAATTTTTGTCCTCTCTAAAATGGATACAGTATGACGTATTTCCCATTGCTATGTTGATGATTAAATGAGAAAGTTTATTTCAAGGTTGTGGTGCAGTGCTGGGTAGGCCTGTGCCACAAGGACAGTCACCTAAGATATTTTCTTTTTTACATAATAGGTACTCAATGAAATGGGCTCTATTGAATCAAGTGTTATTTATAAAGGGCAACATTTACACTGGGACAAGCACAGTAACAGTGTTAGGAACTGACATAAGGGTGAATAAAATAGACTTATTTCCTGAAGGTTTGGGAACAAATAAGTAGGAAATGTCAACACATGTCCAAGAAGGCCAGCAGGCAATGAGATACAGTGATTGGCTTGGGGACTGCATAATTGAGGAAGGCCTCTGAGAAGGGTTATGTTTATGATGAGACCCAACATTGAGAAGGAGCCAGCTGGATGAAAAGCACTGAAGACAAAAAGAACTATTTATGAAAAAGCTGTTGTACAGTGAAGAGGGTGGAAAATTGGAGGAACCGAGAGGGCATGGCGAAGTGCAGGCACTGGGTGCCGTGGATGGGATTGAGAGAAGTACGTGGACAGGTGGTGTGGTTTAGGATATCGGGGATGAGGGGTCTGAATAGGAGCACCAAGGTGCCAAAAGCAGTGGGAATGACACTGAAAGACAGGCCTGGGAAACCTCTCAGTTTGTTTCACGTGTGGTGCCTGTGGGGCCACCTGTGGCCCAGGAGTACCTGTGGCACCTGGAGGAGATGAGCCCATACCTTGCGATCACCACCCCCTCCCTCTCCAGTCCGTGGTATTCCCAAACAGCCCCGGGCAAACATTCTAATCACACATTACCATAGAAGAAACCAAGGAAACAGCTTTGTGAAGTGTGCTCTGTCGGGATCAGTTTCCCTTAAAGGCTGCTGCGGCTTGACGAGCTTATCTTTTTTGCGGCCTTGCAGCCCTGCGAGATGGCTTTGTTCAGTCAGGTTTGCTTTTAGTCTTTTAAAATGGATCAGTCAGGTCAAGGGAAGGTCATATTTGCAGTCTTTGTTGTTTAAAGGTGAAAGTAAACACACTGAGAGCCGCAGAAAGAACATTTTAAGCTGCGTTTTGAACTATGCAATGACTTGAAAGAACTTGGAAAATTAAGGTAATTAGGCAGAGCAGAATGAAGGCCCCTAGTAAAAAGCCCACAGATTTGGTTCTGTCATCCTTCTGACCTCGGCTAGTGACAGAATTTAAAATATTTGTTATTTTTTTTTGCCTGGGTAATGAAGTACCATGACCCAGATATGAACTGTGGCTCCTTGTTTATTTTCTGACGGAGATGGGGTTTGAGGTGAGAGAGGGAAAAAAAAGCATGAACAAATGTGAGACTCAGGTATATTAAAAGAGATCAAACTGGTTCAACAAATGACTGTTGTGGCTATTTCCTAAAAAGGTTGATGGCCCTTTACCTGTAACCAAGCTGAATGTCAGAAACTTCTGTGACGCATATGACATTAATTAGAAAGATATCTAGCTGCCCTCTATTAAAAATGAAACGGTGCTGACTTACTGTGTTTTCAATAACTGACACTGGAAGATACACTGGGCTGGAAGTTCTGTACCAACATGATGAGAACAAATGTCTGAACTGTGGCACTGTGTCTGTATTCGTTCCCATAGCTCCTAGAAGTGTTGTATATGTATTCAGCCAAGTGGCTGCCTGCTTTGTAAAATCATAGGCACACTGGTTGCCTCAGACGTACCACGCAGCACTGAGTTGTTTCATGTGCTGTTGTCTGTGGCCACAAGAGGCGTAATCTGTCCAGGAATGCCACAGGGGGATTCAGCCTGAAATTCATTGTGTGGGAGGAGTTGCAAAGCCCTGTGTTTTAATACTCCAGCCAAGTGAGTCAGGAAAATGAAAATCCCCGCAGAATCCCTTAACCAGACTTCTCTTTCTCTGATGTGATATTCAGATCTGACAGATGGAAAAAAAAAGCAATTGCCTATCAGAATGGCTGAGCATAGTAAAGTATGACTGTTTTATAAAAGACAGTCAAAGCCTCCATATACTCAGACGGCTGGAAAAATTGAAGTACCAGTGACCGAGGGAGCTCACTAAAGATATTTCAAACCCTCCTTAGAGAGAGGGCAGCGTTAACTGCTACTTGTTAGCATCTTAACAGACAACAGAATCACCACCGTACTTACATCTGTAGCATTTCAATGGAATTTGCAGCGTATTGGATAACAGTGAAGATACACAGGAGTAGGCTTTCTGTTTATAAGTCAAGGAATCCTGCTACTATCTTTTAAGCTGCTTGTATTTACAGAATTCTGCTGGCTACCATGAGCCTCACATTTCTGAAAACAAAAATAAATGTCGCTTTCCCAAACTGTACCTTTTTTTCTCTCTCTTATTTTTCTCATTTTTTCTCTGTCTACCTCAAATCATTATTCCTAGTGCTTTCTTGGCCCCTGCATCCGTGCCCCTGAATGAGGCTGGAGAAAAACACAGTAGTGTTGGTTGCTTTGGCTTTAAATTCATGGCACTTCTCTTTTGGGCCCTTCATGCTGCAGCATAACCTACGACATATCTCATCTGTTCACTCACCACTTTCTAAGACGGTTGTTGAATACGTTTTCTTTTCTCCTCAAATCTGCAACAAATTTTTTGACCATTTTCACTCTCGATGGATGTCCAAGCTTGCTTATTTATTTAAAAAGTAGAAACAGCTAGAAAACAGCTTCCATAAGCTCCCACCACAATATCCATTTGCTTTCTTTTTTGCCTACTGACTCTGACTTCAATTGCTTTACTTTAGATGAATGTCCATGGTTTCAAGGCCAACCTTTCTGCTTGAGCTCTGTGTTACTCTGCTGATACCAAACTCTTCTACATTATCAATTTCTCCCTCTTTTATTGAACTATGTCCTCAACATACAAACATCTTTAAATGTCTTGCAATAGATGAATAGTTAAATAAACTGTGATACGTCTATACCATGGATATATGTATTTATTAGAAACAAAATGAAAGAAACTACTGATACACTTAACAGCTAGGATGGACCTCAAGGGTACAACGCTAAGAGGGGGAAAAAAAACCCAATATCCAAAGGCCACATACTGTATGATTCCATTTATAGCATAAAATGAAACTAAGTGGTTAACTTGGAGTCATATCTTTGATCTTCCTTAGTAGGGAGCTTTTCATGGAATCAGTGCCATTTCATTTTATAATATTACAAAACAAGCAAACCCTTTATTTTTCTTCACTGATGTCCTTTTTCTTTTTTCTTTATTGTTAGATTTCATAGTTATCTTTATTTAGAAGACTGTGAATAAATTGTTGTTCGGTAGTTTGGATTTTCATTTGGAAGAAATACATCTTTGGCTTCTGTGCCATATTGCCGTGTTTATAAAAACTTAGTCTACTTAAAGAGAAAGGTTAAAAATAAAAAAAAAGGAATAGCAACCGCAATCTGGATATGACTTCTTCTGACCTCTTCCTCAGCAGCTGGATCCGATAATAACACTTTTAATTGAAATAAATGTGCTAAAAACAATCAAGGTCGCTCTGTTGCAATGGAGAAAACATGCAGTCTCCCCTCACATGATAGAACTGGAACATCCTTAAGAGCACTGGTTACCAAGGGGAAAATAGTTACTATTTTTTTGTTTAAATTACTTGTTTTGATTTTTTAATGCTTGTTTTCTAGTTAAGCTTCTTTCGTCTTCTTTTTGAGTTTAAAAAGAAAACACGCAGAGCATACAGTTCTTAAACTGACAATTATGGCCACAAATTTTATTAAGAACTTTTGCTGTAGTGGTTTCTTAAGGGAGTTTTCTTTCTGCAAGAAAATAATATTTGGCTGTGAAAAATTCTTGACCCAGTATTAATGGTACTTTGAGCACTAAATATGAAGGCAATTTTTCTGGGATATCTTCCTATTGTTAAGGTTGGTTTGGCTAATCATTTAGGTCTAAGGGAGATTCCTTCTATCTTAACTATTCCATGGATACATATAGTTTACCTTGTTGTTGTTGTTTTTAATTTTCCAGATACATATGGGATAATCTGTGGGTGTTAACTGCAAGAACTTTGGCTGCTAGAACCAGAGTTGTAAAACATCAGCCTACTCCTGCAGTTGCTAAGAGATAAATCCAGTTAATAAATCACAAGGCCATAGAAAGAAGCTGTTAGCAGCATGGTTATTGCATGAAAAACACAAATCCAAGCTTCCTTACCCAGAATATGAAAGATGTTTTCTCAAATATTTTAAATATAAACACATCTCAATAGCTGCCCGAGGCAATGGGCCTGTATATTCCTGCAGCATAATTATGAGAACTGGTTGACAGCACACACATGGCAGGTGTGATAAGCGACGTGATAAGTAAAGAGAAAGAGGACACATTTGCATTGCTTGAGAGTATAGTTTGCCTTTGATGCCTCACTGTTTCAACCAAGTGGAAAAACGACGCCAGACATGGCTATTAAAAAAACGCGTTTCAGGTTCCCTGACATGATGGACTTTTAAACTGGCTCTGCCTGAAGAGATGCTTAATTTGGTGAAAGTGGTTGACCACATGAAATAGCAATCTTTATTGGTCTGTTTGACATCGAAACAGTGTAAGTGATGGATTCCTATCTTACTAGTGTAATCTGCATTCTGCATAGGTGTAAGAAAGGCAAAGAATTGTAGTTCAGGGACAAATATTTTGTTGTGTTCCAATTCAGTGTACAAATTTTACCTCACAATTTATGGAAAACAATATTGAGGCATCAAATTGCAAACAGTTATATAATCTGCAATGAATTTGCATTTATTATATTGTTATCAACATTATCTTTACTTTTAGAGAAATAACTGAGCAATTCCTAGCCTATCTACCTGAGTACAAGAACATTTAGAAGGAAGGAATAGAAACAAACATAGTCTAATGTAGTCTACCCATTTTTTGTGTTTCCATTGTGGCTACAATTTTTTTAGGAGGCAGAAAGAGGCATGAACCAGGCCAGGCCTTTAATGTTCTGTATTACTTCTACTTCCCAAACTCTTCGTATGCTTCTTACTGTCCTACTCTCTACAGTAGTGATGATTATTGGTGACATTCAAACTACTTTCAAGTATCCTTACAGGTTTTATTCATTGGAGGATGATGTTAATAATTTTACAGTCTTTTTTTTTGGTGGGGAAGATCTATAATTTTCCAAAGACAGTAAAACCAGGTTTCTGTCTTAACATAAGAGTTCAACTTCTAGTTCCATCATGGAGCAGCGATTTTCTTGTATGGAGGGAAGATGTTTTCTATTTTTTCTGGACCGTAAAGAACCATGAGGGCAGTGACTGGGTTATTTTCATTTTTGTGTTCCTAGAGCCTGGCAAAAAAAGGTGTCGCTATTGCTTATTGATTGAAAGGAAGAAAAAAAAAGAAGGATGTTATTTGTTTTATTATTGGCTTCTAACATCAAGTTGGCTACTTTATGTAAAATAGCCCACAGGTCATAAATTTGGGTACTACTCCCTACTTTTTATTAAAAGTATAAATAATATGTCTTAGAGCAAATCTTTGGACAATGACAATCCTTTAATTTCCCCCCAACATTCACTAAAAAAGAACTGTGTGGTATACCTACCTGCTACTCACCTATATTTCTGATTCACCACGTGATGTGTTTGGCCAGTGAGATGTGAACATAATGGCCTGAACTATGTCTGGTAAAATTGTCTTCTTCTGGTTTTCCCTCTATAGCTTTTCTATCATGGTATCCAGTGATGTGCCATATGATGCATCCCAGGACCTTAAATGAAGGTAACATGTAGCTGAGAACCTCACCAACCTATCAGGGACATACAGCAAGGAATAATTCTTCGTATTTTACCACTCAACATGATTTTTGTTATCAATATAGTTAAGGCTCTAATAATTGCTGCCGTTTAACTCATTATATCTGTCATAAATTTTGCAAGTATAGTTTTACATCTAATACTTTAGGATTTTTCCTGTGGCAGAAAATGTATTACTATGTTTCTTATGATTTACAAATAATGCATGTTTATTGACAAAAATTTAGAATGCACCTAGAAACACTACCTCAAAATTTATAATCCCAGTTTTCTAAGGCAACCACCATTAAAATTTGTATATTTATTTTTTAAGCCTTATTTCTAAAAGCAGTGTTAAATAATGATTATTATATGTATATGCCTACATGTTTTCCCATACAAAATAATTTTAAGTGTATATTAAAAGCTAATGGAACAAATAGTCTCAATTATTAAATTCTAATTTTAAGGACTTTCTTTTCCTCTCAGAAACACATCAGGCTTCTGTGTTGAGTGATAACTATATCCTATTTTTAGAAAGAATGATGTGAGACGACACTGTGTTTTATTTTGCATTTACCATATTTTGTTTATTTCACACTGGTATATCCATAAAATAAAAACTTTTACTGATAAAGAACTTCATATTGTCACTGTGCTTTCTCATTTTCTTTCAGTTAAACCCTTTAATCTATCCGTGCAATAGATAGGGCTGGCACTCTTTCTATTGCACATATGTGAAGGTGTGATTTGGCAAAGTCTGAGAGCTGGTGCTAATTGAAAGTCCAATGCTCTTGTATTCATTTTACTTGTCTTGACAGTGCAGGGGTTTCCTGAAAAGAAGCTAATGATTTTCACTTGTCTTGGTAGAGAATGATAGACATACAAATCTGTATATCATGTATTGCAACATTTTGCAAAGAGAGACACTTGTACATCCCTAAAGTTCCAGTTGAATGCATACTGTTAATGCAAAAGCCATTGGATTTGGTGAACAAGCAATGGATTAGGAATCAGAAGATTTGATTTCCAGATCCACTGAGCTCTTAATTAATCTTTAGGCAGTCATTTAATCTTCATTTCTCCAAGGTCTCATGTATAGAAATGTGTAGAATGGGGACAATAATAATGTCTTGTCAAGTTTTTGTCAGAACATACACACACACGACACACAAGCACGCACACACACACGCAGAGGTAAGGCACAGTGATGGATAAACAGTCTGTATCTGATATATGGTAGATATCATTTGTAAGCAAGAATTCCATTTTAAAATCACATGCAGTTCTTTTATTTCCCTCAAGTGTTGGAAGATTAAGTTCAGGTATGGGACAGACTGCTCCTTTGTTTTGGAAAAAATCATGTTATGGTCAAAGATAAAACAAAGATCATACTTTTAAAAATGGAGACGGTCACTGCTCTGCAATAATAGCACAAAAGTTTACTGTTATGGGCAGACTTCAATATCTATAGATTGTTTCTTCTAGGAAAAATATTTCTTTTCTGTATAGGTGTTTAGGCTTCATCTTCTTGGAAAATTCTCTTCTAAAGCAGTTTCAGAATAATGTTGATGTTAGGGCTCTTCAGAGAGACAGAATCAGTAGGAGATACATACATATATATGTATGTACACATATATACATATATACCATATACATATGGGCAGACAATTGTATATGTGTATATGTGTGTTGTATTAGTACGTTCTCATTCTGCTATGAAGAAATATCAAAGACTGGGTAATTCATAAAGAAAAGAGATTTATTTGACTCACAGATCCACATGGCTGGGGAGGTCTCAGGAAACTTACAATAATGGTGGTAAGCGCTTCCTCACAGGGTGGCGGGAGAGAGAATGAGTGCTGAGTGAAGGGGGGAGCCCCTTATAAAACCATCAGATCTCCTGAGAACATACTCGCTATCACGAGAACAGCATGATGGAAACTGCCCCCATGATTCAGTTATCTCCACCTGTTCTCACCTTTGATACGTGGGGATTATCACAATTTAAGGTGAAATTTGGGTGGGGCAGAGAGCCAAACCATATCATATGTTTATATGTATGTATGTATATATGAAGGGGGGATTTATTAGGAAAATTGGCTCATTATGAAGGCTGAGAATTCTCACAATAGGTTGTGTGTAAGCTAGAGAACCGGGGATGCTAGTAGCAGAGCTCAGTTCAAGTCCAAACATCTGCAAACCTGGAGGGGTCACTGAAGTAAGGACTGGAGTCCACATACCAGAGAGCCTGATGTCCAAGGGCAGGTGAAGAGTACACCCCAGCTTCAAGAGAGAGAGTGACTAATTCACCTTTCCTCTTTTTGTTCTATCTGGCCCCTAGTCAATTGGATAGTGCCTGATCATGTTAAGGGTTGATCTTCCCCATTGAATCTACTCAGACTGCTCACACACCAATCTCCTCTGAAAACACTGTCACAGACACACCCAAAATAATGCTTTATCAGTTCTCTAGGTATTTTTTAATCCAGTCAACTTGATACTTAATCACCACAGCATTGAAGAGGGAAATCTCTGATTCTACCTTGACATGAATCCCAGATTCATTGATCACTAGTTACTAGAACTTGGACAAGATACATAACCTATCTTTGTCTATAGGTATAATAACCGTGCCCATTTCATGGTGTTGTCAGAGTAGAGACCTAAAGACAGCAGTCAGGATGTGGAGGCAAATAATTACATCACGTAATTATAAACCACAATTAAGGGCACAATTGGAGATTCTGCAGTTTATGCTGGGCTGCTGAAGTCATTTCTGAGACAGTATTTAAGAATGAATTACCCTGGCTTAAGAAATAATGTTAGATTTAATGAATTGTCCTAATGGAAACTTTAGGCAAGACTGATCCATGTAGTTTGAGGATTGTGAAACATATGCATTCATGTTGTCAGGCATCCAAAAAAGAAGCTAATCCAAAAAAAAAAAAAAAACAAAAAACAAGTAATCCTAGCATTGGCAAAAGGTGCATGACAGACAAGCTTTAGACTGAAGTGATGGGGAAATGTTTTTCTTTTTCCAGGACTCAAGTAATTGAGCACTTACTCTAGAGAAGATATTAATGCAAATAATGGTGTCAAATAGTAGAGGGAGTACCACTGAGGAGCAAATGCCCAATGGAGTGGCCTAAGTCTATTGACCTGAGGATGCTATAGCTAGGGTCCAGGTTCAAGTCCTCGGTTTTGTAATTACTTTGTGTTATTACCAAGCCTCTGAAAAATACCTATATGAGTTGTGCCTGGTCATCTGTCACTCAGAATGAAAGAAAATGCCAGCACCAGTGAGACGGACAATGTGATACAGAGAAAGCAGCATTGGTCTGTAGGGCCCTAGTCTCAAGAAAGTAGGAGGTGACTTGTGGAAAGGGTTGCGGGTGGTCACATCTGGCTGAGATGCTGGCAAAATAAGAGAGTAAATCTGAGGAATGTGTGAGGATTTCTTAGGTAGCCTCAAGAAGTCTTAGGGATTGGAATCTAGTGGAAGACTAGGAATCTGCTAGATTAGGTTATAAAAATTTGAACATTAAAGGGAAGTGTGAGCTTAGAAATTGTTAAAGTATGGCATATTTGTTTACAGCCCTACCACTATCATCATCATCATCATTAGTGTAACCTGACTGCAGAAATCTGTTTTCTTTTTAGATTTTTAAACCTCATTTGTATGTTTATATTAAATTATATCAGTGCAAGCACCAGAATAATTGACAGACATCACATCTATCCAAGAGTCTCAGCTATTTTGGTGGTTTTTCTCAGGTTTCTGACATTCACAGCTTCTCTCAGTTCTCCTGCTTCAGCCTCCTTGTCTTGACCCTATTGCCGCCTCTTCTGCCTGCAGTACTGCCGCTTTATTGGCAGAGTCATTTCCTGATGGTGAGTACTGCTGCCACCACCAATCTGGCCTCTAGGAGAAGAAATTGATTCTTCTAATCACCCAGAGCATAAGCAAGGCGAGGCTGTAGTATTTTATGACATTACTAAATGTTCCAAGTACAAACTGAAGCTGCTACTTACATGTGTTTATTATCCTTAAAGCCTCAGAATTCCAAATCATAATCCGAATCACTGCTTCATCCCTCACAAGCTGCAGATAGCAGCAGCACACCCACTTGCCCCATAGCAATGGGATTCTTCTGCCCCATAACAGTTGCCACGTCTCAACTGCCCATGCCCCATCCCTGTCCTGAGCCTCTGTGCTCCATCCTCCCAACTGAAAACAGATTTTCTTTTGTCTTTCATGTCACGTGTTGCTTCAGGTATTAGCTCAGCATTAAACATGTTCTAACATAGCTGACAGTGAGAATATCCATTTCCTTCAGAAGAAAACCCCTGTTCCCTTTCCCAGCATGTGACTGGAATGAGACATCACAATAGTGGATGATAGGTTTCCAAAAGTCTGGCTTAATAAATCTGAAAAAGCATCGCATGGAGAATACAGTCCTGTTTGTAGTCTGCTGGGTACAGTCAAGCTCCTTCCCAAAGTCCATTTTTCAGTGTGAAAGAAAAAGAGGCTCAGCACTGCTTGAAAAATTAATCAATAATCTGATCTTGGAAAAAAGACAAACATATATATTAAGAACTAAATATCGTTTCTCTTACTCCTTTGCAGCTTATTATTGTGAAGCATCACTGTCCTTTAAGGTAACTTCTCACCGAAGTAACTCCACTATTCATAGGACTTCTGGTATGGTGTGAATATACATGTCACTCCAAAATTCATATGTTGAAACATAATCACCAAGGTAATAGTATTAAGAAGTGGGGCCTTTTGGAGATGATTAGGTCATGAAGGCTCCACCCGCATGAGTTGATTAGCATCACTATGAAAGGACTGGAGGGAACTAGCTAGTTCTTTTTGTCCCTTCATTCCTCCTGCCATGTGGAGACAGTGCTCTTCCCCCTCAGGCGGACCTAGCATTTAAGGAAACAGAGATTGATCCCTCATCAGACGTTGAACACACTGGGGCCTTGATCATGGACTTCCCAGCATCTATGATTAAGGGAAATACATATTTGTTCTTTATAAATTATCTAGTCTCAGGTATTTTGTTATAGCACAAGGAAACGACTAAGACAACTCCTCAAACAGTCCTTCTTAGTACAAAGGAAGGTAGAATCCCAAGACAAATTCCAGTCTCCACTGAAGAAAACATAAATTATGACCAATCCCCCAAATGGTAAATTTCCTTTTCAAAATCTCTAAATCTGGACTCTGCCAGGTGGGCTTGGTCCCAATATGTCTAAAAATCATAACTACATGAAACAGTCCAATTTGTATTTATATAAGAAAAAATATGCAAAGATTAGTGTTTCACAGTTGGAAAAAATCACGAATCATTTACTTGTGTATTCTTTAGTAGAACTAGACAGAATTTACTTATGTTATGCTAATATAGATTTCTGTAAGGGATACTAAAATATTCTCGGTTTCAGATTCCAAAAAGAATTATTTTACCCAATAATTCAGAAATACTATAAAATGATTCATTGAGAGTGCCTTCTCCCTAATCCTGCGATGGAAGTTTCCACTCTGTCTCACCAACATCTAATAATAATGAAATCAATGGGATTAAAGGGGCAGTCTTGACTGTGGTCCAGTTTGGGCTTCTCTTTTTGCTTTGCCCTAATTTTGATAATAAGTTTTGTTATGCCTTTCAAATCTTGTCTCATGATATTCTGAGCTGGGATATCTTTCTTCAGAGCCCTTAATAATGATGGCGGATATTCCCTAATCTTTACATTTGTGAGTATTCAAAGAGTACTTTATGAAAGCTCAGTGAATATATTTGAAAAGCTTGCTTTGCTCTAGTGTGCAATAATAAATGGTTATGCATAGAGGATAAGAGTGTCTACTTTGAAGCCAAATTGTCGATTTCGTATCCTGACTCTGTCACTTGCAAGCTATGTAACCTTGAAAAACATAATTTTTTTGTGTGTTTCGGTTTCTTTATTTTGAAAATGGTGATAAAAATGATATCAACCTCATAGATATATTATGAACATTAAACAGGTGTGTGGGTGTGTGTGTGGGTGTGTGTGTAAAACATTACAGGTATGAAGTAGATCTTATCATTTAAAATTTTGATCGCACACTGATTTCTCAATATACTGAATAAAAATATCGGTTGCATGCTGTATTTCTGCATGCGACTTCAACTCCCTATCTTTAATTTGGGTATTTTGTCCTGCATTTTTTCCCTGTAGCCATATTTACTATTCTATTCAGAGGTAGGAAAGAAACATTCTAAATGAGAACATTTCAATTAAAACCTGGAGCTCGAGTTGAAACCAGATCTCATTTGCATCAGGCTCCAACACCGTAATAACATCAAACACCACCCCCTCTTTCACCTGCAGGGGTGTAGCAAGCAGATCTAAGAAAAGCATTCTTTCATCATTTCATGCTCAATATCCTGTAGGCTATAACTGCACACTGTATCCAGAAACATTGCCCTTTTACTAGTAGGATCTGGTAACTCACTAATTTTGAACATTTAATTATTTTTGGAAACACAATAAATCACAAAAATCAACATCATTGTGTAAAATATGGAAAAATTAAAGGTCTTTATATGAAAGTCTTCTATTTCAGACTACTCATGAAATCTGACATGTCCAACTTCCTGTAATTATGCTGTCCATTCTAGACTACTGTTTCTAATTATATTTGGCAGCTTTTCATCTGTTTGGCATTGACAAGATTACAAGAAAAAGATAAGGATAAAATACAATTTTGACTGAGGGTATTTTGTAGGTTACAGTTTTTGGTATCAAGTTTTGAAGCTGCACCTTAAAAAGGAGGAGCACTGTTCAAACGCTGTAACAATCTTGGGAGAAAATCACATTTTTGTTAGCAAAATTACACTTGGTAATATTGATGTGTGGTCTTTCCTATAGAAATGGCAAGGGACATTGTGTGTAGTGTCTGTAGGCATATGCCCTGGAGCCAGATCACCTGGCTCCAAACCCCCATAGACACTTTCAAATTGTGTGGTTTTAGTCAGATGACTTAATCTCTCGCTGCTACAGATTTTCTAGCTTAAAAATAGTATAATCATGATATCTAACTCTAATCATCATTGTGAAATTAAGGAAGGTCAAACACATGGTAAATAGTGGGCTGGAACTAGTTGTTACTAATAATTCTCATTGAAACACACCACGTCTGAGTTGGCATTCATATGTTAAGACGGAATGAATGTATTTTGCATGTGAGAAGGATGTGAATTTTGGGGGGCTAGGGACAGTAAGCAATGGACACATTCATGTGTCCCCCCCAAGTTTATATGTTGAAACCTTAATACCCGATGTGAGGATATTTGGAATTTCAGAACTTGAGAGGTAATTAGTCATGAGGGTGGAGCCCCTGAATTAAATTAGTGCTGTTATGGAAGAGGCTTGGGGAATTTTCTAGCCCTCTTTCAGGTGTGTAAGGATACAAAAAGAAGTTTGTAGTCTATAGCCTGGAAGAGGGCCCTCACCAACACTGGACCATACTGGTATCCTGATTTTTGAAGGACTTCCAGCCTCCAGAAATGTGAGAAATACATTTATATTATTTATAAGCCACTCAGTCTATGATACTTTGTTATAGCAGCTGAGACTAAAACATCACTTTAAGACTGTAACAGTCATCTTTGAATTTGAAATCTTTCTTTCCCTTCATATTTAATTAGCTTTTACAGTTATTGATTTAAAAAATAATTCTTTCAAAATATTCCATTTCTTTTCATTCTGATGAATGTCATCCCTTTTTAGTTTCTTATATCTTTATTGAACTAATGGACTTGTCTTCCATTTGATTTCCATGTCTTCAGGCTTTCCCTACTTCACTGCATCCTAAGCACCACTGCCAGATCAATCTTCCCAAAAGTCAGATTGAGTACATCACCGTTCAGCTTTGGATATTTAGTAGTGCTCTATTTCTCACAGCATAAAATCCAGACCCTTTATCTTTGTATCCAAACTTCTTGGTTATACCTAGTCTCAACCTTGACAACCCTTGAATCACACTGGTCTGCTCAGTAGTCCCTTAACTTGTTTTTCCTTATTTCTGTTGCAAGTGTTCTTTTTCTCATTCCTCCGAAGTATTATCTTCATTCCTTTCCATCTACAATTCAATTTTATGTGTACATATCAAGATAAATTATACATGTTTTGAAGGAAAGGAGGTAATGCTAACAATTTTCCCATTCAAGATACTATTGTTTCAGTGTTCCCGTTTCAAAATTCAGATGTTGCTAATGATAGTATTAGGAGATGGGCCTTTAAGATGTGGTTAGGTCAAGAGAGCTCCTCCCCTTGTGAATGTGATTAAAACCCATTAAAAGAGGGATCACGGCGGGGCGTGGTGGCTCACTCCTGGAATCCCGGCACTTTCGGAGGCCGAGGCGGGTGGCTCAAGAGGTCAAGAGTTGGAGACCAGCCTGGTCAATATAGTGAAACCCTGTTTCTACTAAAAAATGCAAAAAAGTTAGCTGGGCATGCTGGCATGCACCTGTAGTCTCAGCTACTTGGGAGACTGAGGCAGGAGAATCGCTTGAACTCAGGAGGTGGAGGTTGCAGTGAGCCGAGATCGCACCACTGCACTCCAGCCTGGGCGACAGAGCAACACTCCATCTCAAAAAATATAATTAATGCAATGTAATATAACATAATATAATATAATATAATATAATATAATATAATAGGGATCATGCAGTTTTAAGTTCTCCTGCCTTTCTGCCTTCTGCCATGTGAAGATGTTATAAATTACCCAGTCTGTAGTATTTTCTGATAGCAGCAAAATGATACACAAGACTATGCATTAAACATTCCTCCATCACTTTGATCTAAAGCTCGTACGTCATTGATTTACATTGATATACATTTAGTGGGGTTCTCCTTCTAAAGGAGAGTGGATCTGTCTTAGATTTCCTTAAATTACCACATGAGCTTATTGGGGACTATTTTTTTTTTTTTGGTGCATTCAAATTGCTATCCTATTATGTTAAGTAACTTCATCCTAAAGACATGAAAATTCTATAATATTTTGAGATGTTACATTTATAACACATTTCATGTAAATTAATAATGTGTTCCTATTCTGTGCTGCTCATTGCAGTAAGTATTCTATGTATAAAATTTCATTTAATTCTTAGAACAACCCTGAGAATCAAGACAACCTATTATTATAATCCTTATTTATGTAACCTGAGGTTCAAAGGTTAAGTTTTGTCAAGTTCTGTCAGGCTACATGTAACTGAGATTATGACTCTCAAATTATACTGCTTCAATCTAATGAAAGTAAGCAGTAACTAGATTTCCATTAACAATGGTTTTGAGATTCACTTCCCAAGGGCTGACTAGGAAATTTAGCTGAGAAGCTGCTATAGTCTGCAAGCAGGAGAATCTGGTCCGGAACTCTCTGTAGCCCTGTGTCTGATTTCTCATCTTCAAGAAATTTAGTGTATTATTAATTTTGGAATTTTATCAAGATTTGGCACTAAAATGAAAGGAGTGTTTAATGTGCAAGCTTGATGTGACAAACAAATGACAGGTAACATGCAGGCGGTAGAGATCTCTAAAGGTAGATCAATCCCCTTGCAGATGATGCTCTAAGAATGGAGGACACAATAGGTACTGGTATCCTAATTTCATCTGCAGAATAAACATGCAGAGACACTTATAAACAGAGTGTATGTATGCAAACTCGCAATACATGGCTTGCAAAAATAAGGTACATATAGCCTGATATGTGCTAAAGATTTAAAGAAGAATGTCTTCTGTCCAAATTAGAACATTCATCTCTGCTTGAAGAGAAAGTTTAAAGCATTAGTCATGTCCTTCTTCTCCCCCTAAAAGGGAGAGAGTGTGTGTATGTGTAGATAGAAAGGTACTTTCCAAATTTCATTGTATAACAATACATCAATTGTATTTTCCAAAACCCCAGCTGTATGCTGTGTTAAAAATCACCATCTTATCAAAAATCTGTATTTTATTTGAAACAAACTATGTTGTCCAGTATAATTTGTGTGTGTGTGTATGTGTATATGTAGGGGTGTGTGTGCGCGTGTGTAAATTCTGAATATAGACTTACAGATACAAAAGAATCAAAAGCATTCCCTCAAAAACACAGGAAAAAATAATTCTTACATTAGAAATTTAATCTTCATTTTATGCTTTTGGGTGAATTGGTTTCCTCCCCAAAGTTGTCAGGTTAGTACAATACTTAGATAAAGTTTATTTGTGAGTTTAAGTACACTGAAAAACAAGGTGACTGATATGTTAAATGAAGTATAATTAAAAATGTTGAGTGAATTGTACATGTGAATATGCATAATTATTTTTCTTATAAAAGATGGCTTTCGTGCTTCCTTGGAGCAGTTTACAGTTGCAAATACGTAATTTTTAAAAAGAACAAATCAAAAGCCACAGATCCACCAAGGAGCAGGGGTACTCAGTATGCCCTTTGGGTAGGCCAGCCTGAACAGATGGACCTTCAGTCTCTATTAAAGGTCAATTGATTTGTGCCTTTGCCAAATGAGTTTGGAAAAGAAGTTTCAAATTCTGTCTCTCCAATAAGTGGCTCACCACATATTTTCTGAAAATTCAAATTTAATTGCACAGTTGTTTCCAACCCCTTTCAGAAAATCCTAGAGGTCAACCCTGAAGCGTAAACAAAGTTTAAATTTCTTAGCTTGGAATTTGACATTCAAAATTTTCATACTGACTATGGTCCATCATTTCAGCCTCAACTTTTATTGTACCTCTGCACAAATCCCTCCACTCCTAAAAAATGAGTCTCCTAACCAAGTCACAAATCTGTTCGATTCTCCGAATCTGAAGTGGTGCTCTCTGTCATGCCACAAGAATACTTTTCCCCATGTTCTAGTTTGAGTTATCGCTCATATACAAAGCTTTCTTTGATCACTCTGGGGAATAAAATTGTGTCTGTTTCTAAAGTTCTTTCTCCCTTGCTGTGTAGTTCATTAATTGATTTTTTAGCATTTTGATGATGTTAGTTCTCTTTTATGTAACTGCTGTGTCTCCTCGTGTGGTATGTTAGAATTAGGACTGCTGTAATTCCTGTACTAGATAGGGAGGAAAGTAACTGTACTTTAACAAGCATTATGATCAGAAGTTTTTTTCTTCACCTATTGGAAGAAAAGACAGTTGTCCTGAGGCTTTATCCTTCTTCCATCAGTTCTTACTCTTCCGGTGGCTTCCTTAACCACTGAGCTTTCAGGCCTGCCTTCCTAAGTAAGTAATTAGAGAGGCACTAGGAAGTTATTCCTTGTTTTCCTGGGTTTTTTGTTATGTTTGTTTACAAACTGAGTTGGCAACCAAGGTGAACACATTCTTATCAGACTGGACCAACATTTTTGATTTTGCCTAACTTATCAATTCTAATAGCTAACATCTGCCTAGTATCACTTTGACTAACAAGCACTGAGTACAGAAGGTACACATATCAATGGAAGTCAAGTTCCACTAAATGTCTTTATTCATATTGAAAGCTTTTCTGGTCTCTTGGGCTTATAGATGAAGCTGTGTCACAAAATTAATGTTAACTCTAGTCCCAGGTAGGAGAACCCGGAGAGAGTTACAAACTATCTTAAAAGAAGGAGAAATGGTGGACTCCCTGCCTTCTTAGCTCTATAGTGCTGAGTTTGTTTTCTATTCTATTTCTCACTATATTCCTGAAGTTTCAGTTACTTTCCCTCAAGGAAGAAAATGTTGTGATGGAATGAGAAAAAATAAAAATAAAAAGTGTTAGTACTTGAAGAATTAGAGATGACAAGTTGGGAAGAATGAGAAGAGAGGGTCAGATTAAAAGCAGTGGTTCTCTCTTCTTTATGTTCTATGCATTCTCTAGATCACAGGGGCAAATTATATGTTCATAGACTTCAAGAAGTTTTCCTTCAGCTGGAACATGTGTTTTGCTTGGTTCCCATGATACTGTCCTGTACAGTGTTTCAAAAATTTTGAAGGATATTTTAACATTTCAAAATTAAAAATTTTATACAAACAATTGAAATTTTGGCTCCTTTTTTGGAAAAAATCTTAATGCCTAAACAGGAATAATCAGCTTTAGTTAGGTAGTGGCTTTCCTTTTAGCCGAGGCAAGAACATCCTCAGGTTGAGGAAGGTCTTATCCAGCATCATCCCACTTCCTTCCTTTACAAAGCTATGTTGACTTTTAGGCATTAAATTCCTAATCCATCCACCCCAGACTGAAGGAGAGGATAAGGACCTAGAAGTCACATGTGCTAGGACTAGGCCTTGTGTGGTGTAGATTATAAGTGGGTTTTAAATTTTTTGAAATCTTTAATTATTATGTATACCTAATAGTTGTACATATTTACAGGGTGCCTGTGATGTTTTCCATACAGGTATACAATGTATAATAATCAAATCAGGGTAATTGGAGTATCTATCCCCTCAAGTATTTTTTGTTGTATTCATTAATAATGATACAAATTTAAAAACCTATAAATATTATCTAAAGGAACATGAAATTTATAAATATTCGATATCATTAAGACATCAAATAAATTTTCCCCTACTTTTGTAAGAACAATTGTTGAAAATGTCTAAATACAAATATTTAACAATATAATTGATCACAAAATTTGGATTCATTTAAAAATGGAACTGACCTTTACTTTTAGCAATTTGGAAAGTAATATACCTGGTCGTTTAAGTCAAAATATATTTTGATACAAATTGATATTATAATTTTGTGTTTTTTTGAGGCCAAGGAAGAAGTGCTGTAGAAAACTCATTCCAAATAACTTGGTCATGGCTGGAAAAATCAGAGGGTGCCTGCGAAGATACAAGTTGAATGCATTGCTGAAATAGGGATTATCTGCTCCCCGTTTGGCTTGGTTTTATTTCCCTAAGTAGCAGAGTAAATGACTTTGGAGACCCTCTATTTGTAGGCCAATGATATAGAAAGGGTCATATAAAAACACTGTATTCTAGCCAATATTGTCATTGCAGTTAATGAACATTTCAAGAGTCAATACTAACTTACATGAGATCACTTCTTAATGGAAACATTACATGTTCTCTGTGTCCTTAGGAATCATAGAATTTATCAAATCTCTCATGAACTAGAAAAGTACAAATCACTTTAACATTTTCTTTCTTTTTATCCAAAGCTTTATGGTGGAATTGCAGCATTGTTAGTGAATTAAACATTAGAATAGACTACTTCTACATAGTAGTGAAAACCTAGCTCATTTCATATTATCATAGAAACATCGACATTAAAATTATCTTGTCCAAGTATCATCTCGTGCTTGTATCCTTTCTGTATCACCTATGACAAGTTAAAATCCTCTTGTTTGAAATCACCCTGATGATGAGAGTTTTCTGCCATGAGGTAATCTCTTTCATTTGTGAACATCTCTGACTGTTGTAAAAATCCTCTTTATATAGTGTTGCAATTCGTTTTCTTGTATTTGAATTCTTTTGTCTTAGTGATTTCCTCTGAAAAAGTTGCACATTCTTCAATATGATAGCATTTCAGAAGTCTGGAGATAGCTAAGCAGTTCTTTCTAAGCCCTTCTATTTATGGCTAAGTATCCACAATTCCTTCAACTACTCCAAAATTTACGTAACTTCCAGTTCTTTAACTAATTTGCTCATTCTCCCCTAGTTGACCTTGATTTTTCGATATTCCTTTTAAATTGTGATGTTCCCAAATGTACACAGATTCCAAGATTGGTTTCAATCTATAGAGAAATATAATGTGATTTTGCACTCTATCATTGTAGATTTTCTATGTTAGTTTATGCAGTTAAAATTGCTCTACCTTGTTTAACAGTCCAATCGCACTGTCGATTGATTGTTTTTCTTGTTAACTATAGTACCCTAAATATTACTCCTTGTAGAAGTTAGTATAGTCTTTTCCTACCTGGTTCTATATTTATATTAGTTCTTTTAAATTCAAGTTTGGATCCTTACTTTTATCTTATATACTAGTTTTTAAATTTCTATTTAGCCAATCTTTAAATAGATTTTAACTATTATTCTAATTCATTATCGGCATTTGGAACTGGACTGTGTTATTTAACATACTGCCTTTCTTTACAAGCTTTATGACTCCACTAAATACGATACCGAATCCTTATAAATGTTTTGAACAGGACAGAGTAATGATCTAAGAGACATTAGAGACCTTTTAATACATATTATGGCTATCTTTCCCCCAAATCCGTTCTAATTTCCCTTTTACCTGTAGCAACTATGAGGTTGGGGAGGGACTGACCCACATCATCTCCAGGCATGAATCCTGACTGGTTAAAAATAACCAGCATAACTTAACTATCTACACTACAGTGACTGGCTCATGAACATCCCAATGAGAGTAAAGGATAGAATATTAGTTAGAATAGGAGGAGAAAGTCTCTTGCTCTGGAGGATGAGATTGGAATGTGGGGCCTAGAACTGCTTATAGCTACTTTTGATGACAAGGAATGCCAGATTTTCCATAAAGTTCCGCTCAAACAATGTTTCTCTTTCTCTAAATGTTTTAGTTATATGAGTAACTATATGAGGGCTGCTGCTCTAAAATCCCATGAAATATGAGTAGCTTAACACAACAAAGATCTATCGGTTATCTACATAAAAACTGGTGTGAGTTGTCAAAGCTTGGCCTCATTGGTGATTCAGGAAAAAAGTCTCCTTTCTTGTTTCGATTGTACCATCACAACCTGTGTCAGAGAAAAGAGAAAATAATGAAAATGAAGAAGGCTGGCTTTCAATTGGTTTGGTCTAGAAATAAAATATATTACTTCCACTCATAATCCACTAATCTGGACTAGACATGCAGTCCAAAATTAATTGGCAGGGAGGCTAGGAATTGTAGAAGAATATTTGAAACATTTAGTGACTATCAATCGTATCTTCTGCCTAATATAATCTCTTTAAGGAACGTAGTTTTCACAACGGACTGAAGGTGCCATTGATCTTAAGTTGTCTGCTTTCCACTTGCAACCATCCCAGAGGCAAGACTGTATTAATGACTTGGCTACTGGCTTAGAATAGTGAGAACACACACAAATTGTAACAATAAATTCTTCCAAGACACATTCTTTTCCTCCTAGTTTGAAAATCAGTATTAAATGTTTCTAACTCTGGATTCCTGGTCACATCTCCTATTTCCCCCAGTGGCTGCAAGATAAGAAATTTTCATTCATGCAGTTCACTATCTCATCTGCAAGTTTTTACCATACTCTGGTACGCAATCTTCTTAGGCCTGGAGACTTGAAATCATTTAGAGAAGCTAAATGCTATCTTATCATCGCCTTACCTATCTCTAGGTTCAATTGCTTTTCACCAATATTTATTTTGCCTTCTCCAGGCTAAAAATTATTCTCCTAGTCAGAGAATATGGAAGTAAAATATAATTTTTATGATTTCATTTTGTATGACTTGTTCAATTTATAAAATCTTACCAAACATAGTACAGGTAAAATCTTTGTTCTTGCTCTGAATGTAATTGTAACTTAGAAAGATTTTAGTTTCTTACACAGTTTTTTCACAAACCTTAACTCATTTTAGGTTTTCTGGTACTGTCCTCTTAGGCTCATGCTCCTTTAATATTTGTCTTTGGGTATATGTTTCTGCATCCTTTTTCAATACATAAATTTAAGGTTAAAACCATCTAAGTGGTCCTTATGAAGCCACTATGAATGTTCAGATGCTATACTTCATGAGTTTTTAAATAATTTCATAGGTAGAAATTCAATTTCAAGTGATTTCTTAACTCTGAACTTTTCCATTTTAGAGTCTGAAACTTTATGACCATTTATAGCTTTCACTTAAGCTCTTCAGTATTTTCCTACCTGAGGTTTAGGGTAGAATTTTCCCCTGGTCATCATGATCACCAAGTGTTTAAAATATCTTTGGTGCTAAATAAATGATTTTTGAATAAATTCATTTGAAATACACAAGGAAAGATTCCATTTCTATGAGAATCCTATCAGTTTTAAAATCTACTTTTAATCAAAACTGAATCTTTTTATCAGTTTTTAGGCAATGTTGATGATTCAGTCAAACTGTTCTTTTTTTAAAATAGAAATTTCAAACTTTTAAAAAATAACTTCTGACAAGCTTTCTATTCATGGAGGTTAAATTTTGGCTAAACTGTTTCGAATGAGTATTACACTATAACACTAGCAGAGTCAAAATTACAGGTTTAATATCCATGGAAGACAGTTATCATCCCACATACAATTATATGTCATTTTACATTCTTATCAACAGTCTTCATTGATTATCCAAGAGGTCAAAAGGATATAAAAAGCTCAGTGTAATTCCATTACCATTGCTAAGGGTACACAATCTTTAATATATCTTTGATACCTGTTTTCCTAAGATTATGTAAGAAAAACCTAGTCTATATTCAATATTCTACAACTTTTAAAAAGTTTTACTCAAGATTTTTCAAGAGTACTTCAGAATAAAGGAACACAGTGTATGTTAAGTTTAAGTGAATGTCATTAACATCAACATCACCATCAACAAAAAAGCAGATATTCATAAATCATAATCACAGAGATGTTACAATAAATAGAATAATTTTAAAGTTTAGAAACAAGAGTTTGCTCGATTCACAGCCTTCTACCATACATTTCTTTATAAAACCCAGGATGAATAGTTCTTACAGTACTTCTAGAAATGGGAATCCTCTTTTGGTAATTCCTTTTTAAATCAGTCGTACTCGAACTTACCTTCCTAAGTGATCTTTTCTTTCTTGAATTTCAGGTCTTTTCTAGAGATCTGTTAAAGGTTATAAAATTACAGGTAAATAGAAGGAATAAATTATTGTGTTGTATATCACTGTAGGCTGACTGTAGTTAACAGTGTTATATGGTTTCAAATAGCTAGAAGGAGGATACTGAATGTTCTTAACGCAAAGAAACTCATATTTGAAATGATGGATATATCTACTACACTAATATGGTCACTATATACTATATGTATCAAAACATCACTATATATCCCATGAATATGTACAATGATTTATAAATTAAAGAAACAAACTTTTTAAAATAAAAATGATCCCAGCTCGCAGCTATCCCTTGGATAGGAAAAGAGTAGATCCATGCATTTGGTACCCCCAACTTCTCTGGGGCTGCCCCAAAACTAACATCTGTTTTACCAGTATTGGAGATCTGATTGGTCTGGCACAGCCTAGCCACCCGGAGAAGAACAGAGATAGTGATTTGGATTAGTGGACACCATAGATCCTCCCTCCTGCTCAGCCTAGAGTAAGTAGACAAAAACTTCAGCTCTCAGCTTCCCCCAGGGAAGGAAAGAGTTGATATATGCATCTAATGTATGAACTTCTTCAGGGCTACTCACAGAACCGAAATTTGTTTTGACAGTCCTTAAGCGCTGATCAATATGATGCAGTCTAGCCACCTGGGAGAGAATAAAGATGGCAGTATGGACTGATAGATGCCATTACCCCTCATCCCCCAGCTCAGCATAAAACAAACTGAAAAGAAAGCCTATTATGTGCTAGACACTACACTATGTGATACAAATACCTTACCTTTAGTCCATTTATGCTGTTATAACAAAATACCATATACAAGGTGATTGGTGAACAGTAGGAATTTATTTCTCACAGTCCTGGAGGCTGGGAAGTCCAAGATCTAGGCAGTGACAGAATTGATGTCTGTTAAGAATCTGTTTTCTGGTTCACAAATGATCATCTTCTAGTGTGTCCTCATACAGTGGAAAGAGTGAGGGGGCACTCTGGGATTCTTTTATAAGGGCACTAATTCCATTCATGAGGGCTCCACCCTTATGATTTAATAACCTCCCAAAGACTCCACCTCAAAACATCATTATATTAGTCCTCGTCATTTCCCTACTTATTTCATCCTTCTACTACATGCCAAAACCAGATGGTTCAGGTAGGTTACTTTAATGTAAGCAGGTGGGAGCTTTAATCACAGTTGCCTGGAAGAGCCTGGCTATTGTCAGATTTACTGGGTCACAAATTCAGGTATGAATACCACAACCCTTTAGGTAATAGAAATTGCACATTTGAGATTGGGCTGGGTTAGATCCAGAAGTCATGAATAATTATGTGAATATGTGGTTCAGACTCCCTTGGAACCTACCTCTGTTTCACTTCAACTCCTACTTATAGCCTCATGGGCATTAACTGAAAGAGAAGTAAAACACTTGAATTTGATTCCAAAATGCCAGAACAAGATGGTGCTCACCTACCTTGCTCCATTATAGCCCCACTAGGAGCAGTGGTGAAGGGAAATCCACCCTCCTAAAGGACAGAAATGAGAGCAGTTCATTCCATCGTTCACCTCATGGAGGAAGTTGGGAAGAAGTGGTCTAAGGCGTGTGTGTGTGTGTGTGTAATCAGGAAATAAAATAGCCTGATTGACCGCACAGATATATAAATGAACAAGACTAGAAGATCAGGACCAGGAGATCTGGAGAAGAGGGTGGTAGAAGGACCTATGGGGAAGGGCAGACAGAATGCAGACTTTTTAAATGTCCACCATTGCAGATGAGAATCTCACAAATCAATGGACAGAATGACATGATCTGGATGTCATTTGGTCTCTTAGTAACTTTAGTTCTTGTGTAATGGGTTCATAAAAAGAGTAGCTATGGTAGCAGGGATGAAGGTTATGCATGGACTCAATTGCATAGTCTTCCTTTTGCCAGAGTTTGCATAGTCTCCCTTCTACCAAAAGCTACTGTTTCTTCTGAATGTCTAATCTGGCAGCATAAGACACTGATGGTAAGCTCCTAAAATGGAACTATTCCCTGAGAAAACCAACTAGCTACTGATGACAGGGTTATTACACTTCACTTCTGTCCTGGAGGAGGCAGCATTTTTTTTCTTATTACAATCAATAAATACTTATACTAGATATGAGTTGGTGTTTCTTATCCACAGTGATGATGCCTCCATCATCACTACTATCTGATTGCTTATAGAGTGTCTTATTTATAAACTTGTTATCCTACAAGCCGTTGCCTCAAACCCAGGGTACTATTTGATGGAAAAAGAGGCACAAAAATCAAAAACATTGTTATAACATCCACTAGTCTTAAACATCCACCAGAAGCAATCAACTTACTAGAATGATGAAATGGGCTATTTAGCAAAGGAATTAGCTTTGAGACAAACTCTTCAAGGCTAGGACACTGATTTCTAGTAGGTTATATGTTTACTGAACAGTCGATTTTCTAGAGGGGCATCCTTCAAAGCTAAATTCTGTAATTTCTGGCATTCAGTGTGGGATAGAGAATAGGCTCCTGTCAACATCTCACTATCTTTGAAAATTGAAAATCCTGGTTTGCAGGGAGGTCACATTTTACGTGGCTGGGGTTTATAAAATTTCACTAAACTGGATTCCAAGAATAACATCAAACTGCTTTGAACACCTTATGAGAGCAGGCCAGTAAGCAAAAAAATAAATAAAAAATAAAATAAAAAAACCAAAAAAAAATATAAATAAATAAATAAATAATAAAATGGAGGCACTGCATTACCTGGGTTGATGTCAGGCAGTGAGAGCGAAAAAGAGTCTCTAGAGCTGACGGGTTTCAGTAGGATATCTCTTGGTGTTTTAACATTTCTGTGAAAAAGGTTAATAGTAAATAGCCATTGCATTAACTATGCCCTTTCAAGGGCAAGACAACCAAAGACTCAGAATCTTTGGGGAGGAGGTCTGAAAACCTCCATTCCAATTAATTTTAAAAATACACCAACAAATTTGCTATCTTGAGATTTTACGCATGAGTTGGTTTACTTCCAAGCTTCATTTAGACTCCAAGTTAGATTGTTTTTACATGTATTAGCTTTATTTATATGCCTTTATTTTCCTCCCTTTTCTTCCCATGCTGCTCTTAGAATACCTTCCATATATGTTTACATTTCTTTGTGAAGATAATTAAAAAATGTTTAAATTAAAAAGTCTGAGTTTTCTTTATTAATAAAAGTATGGCAAGTTTATATTTTCTTCCTAAGTTCACCATCAGTATTATCAAATGATAGAAACATAGTCTTTGTATTTCTTTTAAATCCTTTAAAATACATTTCTAAACATTTTTCAAAGAAATGGGGCCTTTCCATTGTTGTTCTTATTATTTCTGTGTGGAATCTTCAGAAGCAAAAAATGTCCTATAGTTAAGTGAGTGAACCCTTTTCTCCTTAATATCCCTTCCTTCCAAATAGGGTTAATAACACTATAACATCATGGAGGAAGCTCTATGGAACATTATAGCTATATTACAAATAATTTTGGGACTTTTTTATATGTGTTGAACATAGAGATATATAGAAGAATGTCAGAGACAGGAAAAAAGGCATTATATCTGCTATCATGGCCATGAAAATAACAGCTGGTTATGTTTACCAGGCATCTGAGAAATAGGTGGCAGTTTCAAAGCTGGTCTAGATTTGCTTTGACAAATTTTAGAAGTTATAAACATGGATTCACAGTAATTGGGAAATTGGAAAACTGTTTTCCAATATTAATCAGTGTATTCCACATTGAATAATTTAGTCACATAATGCAATGTATCCACAGGCAAACTGCTATGCAATGTAGAAATATATTTTAAATAATATTTTATTATTTGAGAGGACAAATTTTGTTGGCATAGAAATAAATGAGAAGTTTAGGTTAATAACTTAATAATTCTATTGTATTTTAATAGCCTATTCTCTGGGTCTGAACGAGAAAATATTTTAGAATTTAGATGCTTTTAAACATTTTATTCTAGCTCTGAAGATGAAGTAATCTGAGATCTTGTTACCTTCATGTCCTCACAAGTTTACAGTACCCACAACTTCATAAGTACCATAAAGGCCTTGTTTAATGTGTTGTGTCAAATGGTTAAGAATATTACTTTCTAATCCATTATGAATAACCCGGCATGACCTTCTAACGCACCTATCAGTTTGACGCCTCTTAGAAGAACTTCATTCTAAAACTAAACCTCTCATTAAAGCCTTCAAGTCAAATTTTTGGTACTAGAAATAAGTGAAATAAAAATAGTTTCTTGAACAAATTTGTGGGATCTGATGATATTCTCTGAAGAACCCTCAGGACGTTAAGTAGTTGACCTTGACATCTCATTATGTCCTCAAGGAGACAAACATCCAAATTTCTAACCACAGGAAACATTAAATGTAAACAAATCGAATTCAGAACCATTTCTTAGTAACAAATCTGTTAAACACTTTTGCAACCTCTCATTTTCCCACATTACTATTTTTATTATTTTCAGCAATGGTTAAGCCTTTCTAAAAGCACAATTCTGGATAACAGGCAGAGTGTGAAAGTTCACTTCTGAGCAGGTGAAAGGGATAGGGAAACCACACAAAAATGATCTCTAAAATTGCACGTAAGGATTACCTGCTATTCTATACACAGGTCCTAGGGATTTGTTTTGAGCTCTAGGGCTAGAGAGCAGCTCTGGCTCTTCATACCTGAAGGAGAATAGAGCCAGGACATGACAATCGGCAGAGCTAAGTGCCACGTGTGTGTGTGTGTATGCACGTTCGTGAGAGCCAAGGGTTTCATTGTTTGAAGGTCAGCAATTTACCTCATGGCAGGCATTCTATCAGTCTTTACTAGGGTGTAGGAAGTTTAAGCGCAGGAGCAAGCTTTGCATAGTCTCTCTTATGTTGTTGCCTTGCCCAGCTGCATAATCTATATTACATGCAAGTTATAAGACAAATAACTTTTATAAATGAATAAATAAACTTTAATTTGCCATGTCATGATCAATGAGACTATCATTTTTCTCTTTCCTTAAAATTATGTTGAAGGTGAATTTAAAAAAGCAATAATTACCGCTTTTTCTATGCTTAGCTATGCTTTTCTTTGGAACAAATAGAGGGCTTTTCTAGTGGATTCATAAGTTAGAAGGGAGATTTTAAAATAATCTGTCTATGGACAGATATGTCCCTTTTAGTGGTCTTGAGAATCTTAATATTTATTTTTTCCATTGACTTCGAATCTGTAAAATATCTATTTTCTTATCAAAGTAAATGAATGCAGATTTTAGATCAATTTGGTTATGATCTTTATCAGAGAGGTCTTAAAGTCTTTTAATAATCAGAAATAAACTAGGACACTTATTTACACAGTTGTTAATTATAAGAGATAAATGTTAAGACGAACAGAAGTAGGCATGAGCATTAAAAGACTTGGGTCATTTAAATCACCAGGTTGTCTGGGATGCTGGCTCATTAGCAAACACACTCCCTGTATAGTGTATTGTAAAAGGAAGCTGAAGAGTTGGCAGCCCTCTGACAAGACAGTAAACTTACACTGTTGTCTCTGACACATAAATGCAAACTGTTTGTGATTTTCATTACTGAATTTTGTAGAAAATAAATTATTTGTTACATACGAGGTACTAAAACTTGTTTCGAGTTGTGTCCTTGAAGATACCCCACGTGGAGCCATAGCTGTGATGGGCATTGCTATCTGATTAAGTTTTCAACATAATCCACTGTCATTCTCTATGATCCTTCAGGCTTTTGCACTGACCGGACAGGTTAGTTACTTGATAGTGTGCTGGAAAACATGATCCTTGCATCTCTTAAATTTTGACGGTGGCACTAATCTCTGTCCTCCAGGGATGTGGCATTTTGGTTTACTGTCTTCAAGAAGGGAACATCTGTTCCTTGTTCCACATATTAGGAAATCAACATCAAAATTCTGCTATTAAATTTACTCTATTTCTACTGGATGTTTGAAACCACTCCTGGAACAGCACAAGGCTAACTCTGACTAGTGAAACATTATGGTATTTTGGGTCTCTGAGTATAAGCATGAATTCAAAATCACTAATTAATAACCACTAAGAAATTCTGAAGTATGGACATTTCCCATTCTATAGTTACTTTGTTAACTGGTAAGGGGTATATTTGGGGAACCCAATGCAGCTTTTTTTTTTTTTTCAAACCTATCAGACTCAACCTTTATTATGGGATGGACTCTGAGTCTTAAAATGCCTTAGGTGAGATATCTAAGCTGTGAATCTCTCTAAAATGGCAACTGGGGTTAGATTTTTGGCCACCAAATCTAGACTTTATAATCCTATGTATTTCAAGAATCACTTTACTGGATGTCTAGGGATGAATTTATTTCATTTCTGGGACTGTGAGTAATTAGCAATAGTCACAGATTTCCATGAGTCAGGACACTATGGCAACCATTTTCTCTCTTTGGCTTATTGTATAATGACACACACCTTTTCTCCCATGGTTAAATGTCTCCGCCTGCATTCAACCACCCTAGAAGCCCATTATTACCACTGAGATCACAGAGACAACTTGCATTACAGCATCTCATGTTGGTGTCTCTGGGCCACAAAGTATAATCACCAGAGAGGTCATCAAGAATATTCATGCCTCCCTTATGCAGACATCTCTTAATATCTTGTTGAGGGAATGTCTTTCCAGATATTCCAGGATGATGAGGCTAAGCAGTGACTGAGAGGATTCCACATAATAAATCCATTCCAACTCTATTACCTTACAATTTAAGACTTCTTCCTTTAAAGTACAATAAGGGAGCTTTTGCCTTGCAACTTCATTAATTACAACTCTTTGTTGAGGAAAAACTTAGATTAGCCAAACTAACAGAATATTAGTGCCATGTATGAGTGCTCAAGTGTACAACATTGAAACCAGCATGAATATACCTATGCTGATTAATGATGGCATGCATATGCCTAAGAATCTTAAATTATATCTGTGATCTAAGACACTTAGAACCAAACACACACATATTTCCCCGTCTCCCACCAATTTAGACTTGTGAGGGCTTTTAAACTCATTTGGTGTACACACTATCTCCTCTTTGAACAGATCTTGTGCCTCAGTGTCTGGACTAGGTTGAAATGTAACACTTGTTACAGATCTGAAAGGAAGGAAAGGAAGAGGAGGTAATTTTGTAAATAATTTTATCATCTTATGAAGCTAATTGTTCCAGGTGCAACTAGGTGTTTAGAATGGACTGATTTTTTTTTTTTTTTTCCAGATGGAAGAAAGAGTAGGGAAATTAGAAGTCTCAAAGTCTTTAGCCTTTTTCACAAATTGCTCCCCTTCCATGTTAAATGATCCTTCTCCTTTCCCACCAGTTTCATTAGCATGACAGGCCTGGGGTGCTGAGTGTTTAATTGGTGCTGCAACTTTGTCCCTTATTAAGAAGTTCTGTGCATGGCTCTCAGCCATGGGTGCCCTATGATTAGCCACCACATGCCATAAGTTACTTGTGTCTCATTTTTCCCAGCGTAGATGTTATCTGTGAGCTCCTGGACTACTATATATTACCAACTAAATCCTATAATGCCATTTTGAGGATAAGTTACGAGGATACTCCTGGCCTCAATTACTGTAGTAGACAACAGAAAGTAGATGGCACACTGAAATTAGGACAATATTTGAGGAGGGTTTGTTAATAAACAGCCTAATTTAAAAAAAAAATGTCTGGAGTCTTGCAAAACCACTAAAAATGGTACAGAATCCCAGAACCTTGCTACCAGAAGAAAATGTTAACCTCTCTAGGTATAAACGTGATGAGAAATAGGGAAGATTTTCAGAACCAGAAGGAATAGTGTAGAATAGGCCACCTTGAGAACAGCAGTTCACTTTTATCCAGTGGTATAGTTACCTTGCCTGAGGTGACTTCAAAGGAAGGGCACCAGGGTAATTAAAGCTCTGACTCTCTTTCATTCCCTTCTCTTAAATTCCCCTGGGTCTCCCTGCTACAAGCAGAGGGCATAGGAGATCTGATGTATTTCAACAGGTCAGCTTCTTGCGGCAAAGTGTAGGACGGAAAAGGGTAAAGAGTGGATCTGGAGGGGCTAATGAAGAATCCAAGTGTGATTTTTTCCCCTGGAATCCTGAATATAACCAGGAGTTTCACTCTTTCTTGGTTGGGCATATTGGCACTTACTGGAAGTCTAATATGACAATAACTGAATTTCCTAAGAATGCTATCCACAGATGATAAAAACTTGTAGTATGTTTTGCATAACCACTGTGTAGTTGATGTAGTAACTATGTAATTTTTATAAATACCTGCATAGAAGATTTGGTCTTGAATAATTGGTATTTGGGTTTATGCAGCTCAATTTGACCAATTAATTCACCTTTGCCAGCATAGAACTTGGAATTCAGACATGAACATACATGCTTCAGTCCTGTAGGCAATCTGTAGCTCTATCAGAGCCTGGAGGTACTTTTCTCAGATTAAAGAGTAGTTTGATCTTTATAGTCATTATATATTTCTCCTTTAAAAATAGTATCATAGACTGACAAATTATATTGCAGTGTCGTTACACATCTACTTTCAAATTAAAATATGTGAATAAATAATACATGAGATTTATAAAATAATATTATCATTAAATAAAATAAGTTATTTCATTGACAGTTAAATTATAAGACAATTTGTATAAATTTCAGGTCAAATATTGTTGACAGCTCAGTATGAGGCAGTCCTTTTCATTATGGCATCAAAAGAATTTATAGTTTACCGTTCTTTTCATCTACTGCAGAACTACTTAAAATTCTAAAGATCTAGAGAAACTTGGGACCTGTTTCAGGGAAATTTTTTTGATTTTCATAGCTCTACTGTAAGCAGTAATGATAAATGTATCACTTAAATAAAATATGTAGCGGAAACATTTCCAACAGTTCCATCTGTTGTTACCTTTTAGTTTAATATGTACATTAAAACAGGAGGTTCAACCTGTAAGCCACACGTACTTTGTAGTAATAAATACCACTGATCTGGAACATTTAAAATTTAGTGTCTCTGTGGAAATGATGAAGTGTAACAAGAAGAGAATTTCTATTTAAACTAATGCTGTTTAATAACGAAAAGGACAGTGACAAGTCAAGCTCAGACTTTTTTTTTTTCAATATGGTGTAATATGAGATATCAGGATTATGAATGTTTAGAAGAAAATAAAAATGTCTTTATAGAAAAAAATGCATGCATTAGGGGATAGTGTGTATATGTGTGTATGAATTAGTTTCTTATTTATACTTATATTTGAGGCTGAAAATAAGAACACTTTCTCAGCCCTTACTCTGTGTTCCTCTGGAAGAAAATGTGAATATTTGATGTTGAAAGACTCCATTGATGGACCAAATATGCCATTAAAAAGAATAATTAGGGATTCCTCCTGAGGAATAGCATTTAAAGGTAAGGGCAATATAGCTAAAACCACGAGGAGTAAAGCCAGAGTTTTAAAGTTGTACTGATGCCAATTATTTTGTTACCTAATAGGCTTCAATGAATCAGGTCATAGAAGACACAGGAAGAGAAATTATTCGATTTAATTTTAGAGGTTTTAATAATCGTACTTCTTTTTAATTCTCATAATAGCAAAACATTGAAGTTCTTAGCATTTGACCTCAGAAAATTGGCATTAAAGATTTGTTCTTGTTTATTGAGGCCAGGAAATAAACTCTTGTTTGTGTTCTGGAATGCATCATATAAGCAAACACAAACTGCTTAAAAATGTCTCAAAAGTCCAAACACGTTAAAATCATTGTTTGCAAATGGTTTATTTTTACCTTGTCAGCATAACGTCAGAATACAGACTGAATTTTTGCAAGTGCTACTTGCCAAGTTCTTATTGATTGACTGAAGAAAAAGTGGACAGAGTAAATTCCTGACAGCTTGACCCATTTTGTTTTCCTAGGCAGATTACAAAAATCAAGCAATTATTACAAGTTTAAAACTCTGGTGGATATATGAGAAATACAGAAGAATCAGAAATGTATAAAAGCGACTTTAGAATTTGAAGGAGTCCAGATTTATTATAAAGTTTTTTTTTAAAGGCAGAAATAACAGATCGACCACCATTTTCTAACAATATTATGAACTGGTCCATCAAAGTGCAAACATTTAACAAAAATGACTCAGGCTTTCACTTGATTTACTATTGTGGTTATTCATATTCATTAATTCACCAAAAATATATTTCATCCCTTTAAGAATGAGAGACTACACTAGTTTCTGAAGATTTAATAACAAAAAAGTATTTAGCTTGTAATAACTGTCAGGCCTCTGAGCCCAAGCTAAGCCATCATATCCCCAGCGACCTGCACGTATACCTCCAGAGGGCCTGAAGCAACTGAAGATCCACAGAAGTGAAAATAGCTTAACTGATGACATTCCACCATTGTGATTTGTTTCTGCCCCACCCTAACTGATCAATGTACTTTGCAATCTCCCCCACCCTTAAGAAGGTTCCTTATAATTCTCCCCACTCTTGAGAATGTACTTTGTGAGATTCACCTCTTGCCCCCAAAACATTGCTCTTAACTCTACCACCTATCCCAAAACCTATAAGAACTAATGATAATCCACCACCCTTTGCTGACTCCTTTTTCAGACTCAGCTCGTCTGCACCCAGGTGGAATAAACAGCCTTGTTGCTCACACAAAGCCTGTTTGGAGGTCTCTTCACATGGTCACGTGAAACAATAGCATGATGTTTAATTTTTTGACACTCAGTTCACGAGTTTGATTGTATCGACTGTATTATATTCAAGAAGGTTGCTTTTTACTTTCAGAGTATTTGAAAGTATACTTTATTTTTAGTACTTGCAAAAATTTCTTAGCATTTTTCTTAGCAGATAATGGTTAAAGTACTGAACTTCACTTTCAGACTGTATATCTTTTCAATGTGTATAATATAGTTTGCATTTGTGTCGCTTCCGAAATCTCATGTTGAATTAGAGGAGGGGCCTTGTGGGAGATGACTGAATCATGGTGATGGTATCCCCCTTGCTGTTCTCATGATGTTGAGTGAGTTCTCTAAAGATCTGACGGTTTAAAAGTGTGTGGGACTTTCCCCTTTCTCTCTCTCTGTTTCGCCATGGTAAGACGTGCATGCTTTCCCTTCACCTTCTACCATGATTATAAGTTTCCTGGAGCCTCCTAGCTATGCTTCCTCTACAGCCTATGGAACTGTGAGTCAATTACATCTCTTTTCTTCATACATTACCCAGTCCAGGTAGTTCTTAACAGCAGTGTAAGAATAAACAAGAACAAGAAATTGGTACCAGAAAAGTGTGGCACTGCCATAAAGACACCTGAAAATGTGGAAGAAGTTTTGGAACTGAGTAACAGACAGAGGCTGGAATAGTTTGGAGGCTTCAGAAGAAGAAAAGAAGATGTGGTAAAGTTTGGAACTTCCTAGAGACTTGTTGAATGGTTTTGACCAAAATGCTGATAGTGATACGGACAGTGAAGTCCAGACTGAGGTGGTCTCAGATTGAGATTGGAAATTTATTGGGAACTGGAGTAAAGATCATTCATGTTATGCTTTAGCAAAGAGACTTGGCATTTTGCCCCTGCCTTATGGAACTTTGAACTTGAGAGAGATGATTTAGGGTATATGGTTGAAGAAATTTCTAATCAGTAAAGCATTCAAGAAGTTATCTGGCTGTTTCTAAAAGTACACTCATATGCATGAACAAAGAGATTATCTGAAACTGTAACTTATATTTAAAAGGGAAACAACATAAAAGTTTGGAAAATTTGCAACCCCAACAGGCAGTAAAAAAGAAAAACCCATTTTCTGGGGAGGAATTCAAGGTTGCAGAAATTGGCATAAGTAAAGAAGAACTGAATGTTAATAGCCAAGACAAGGGGATTGGGGATGCCTTATGGTATTTCAGAGACCTTGGGGCAGGCCTTCCCATCACAGGCCTAGAAGCCTGGGGGAAAAAAAAAATAGTTTCATGGGCCAGGCCCAGGGCTCCACTGCTCTTTGTAGCCTCAGGACAGCCTCAGTCCCAGATGCTTCAGCTCCAGCCATGGCTAAAAGGGGCCAAGTTACAGCTCTGGCCATGACTGACATCAGAGGGTGAAAGCCCCAGGCCTTGGCAGCTTCCATATGTTGTTGATCCTGTGAGTTCACAGAAGGCAAGAGTTGAGGTTTGGAAACTTCTGCGTAGATTTCAGAGGATGTAGGAAAATTCCTGAATGTCCAGGCAGAAGTCTGCTGCAGGGACAGTGCCCTCATGGAGAACCTCTTCTAGAGCAGTACAGAGGGTAAATGTAGGGTTGGAGACCCCACAAATAGTTCTCATTGGGGTACTGCCTAGTGGAGCTGTGAGAAGAGGATCACTGTCCTCTAGACCCCAGAATGGTGGATCTACCAACAGCTTGCACTGTGCACTTGGAAAAAGCTGCAAGCACTCAATGCCAGCCTATGAAAGCAGCACCAAGGGCTACACTCTGCAAAACCACAGGGGTGGAGCTGCCCAAGGCCAAGGGAGCCCACCCCTTGCATTAGCATGCCCCGGATGTCAGACATGGGGTCGAAGATAATATTTTGGAAATTTAAAGTTTAATAACTGCCCTGCCTGAGTGCCTTTGCTATACCCTGCAAAGCCACAGGGGTAGAGCTGCCCAGGTCCATGAGAGCTCACCCCTTGTATTAGCGTGCCCTGGAGGTGAGACATGGAGTCAAAGGGGATTATTTTGGAGCCTTAAGATTTAATGACTTTCTTGTTAGGTTTTGGACTTGCATGGGACCTGTAACCCCTTTGTTTGGCCAATTTGTCCATTTTGGGATGGGAGTATTTACCCAATGCCTGTAGCTTTACTGTATCTTTAGAGTAATGAACTTGTTTTTTTATTTTACAGGCTTATAGGCAAAAGGTACCTGCCTTGTCTCAGATGAGACTTGAGCTGTGGACTTTTGCATTTATGCTGAAATCAGTTAAGACAGGGGTACTGATGAGAAGGGATAATTGTATTTTGCAATGTGACAAGGACATGAGATTTGGGAGGGGCCAGGGGCAGAATGATATGGTTTGGATTTGTGTCCCTGCCCAAAAATCATGTTGAACTGGAGAAGGAGCCTGGTGGGAGGTGACTGTATTATGGAGGTGGATCACGGTTCTCATAGTAGTGAGTTCTCACAAGATCTGATGGTGTAAAAGTGTGTGGCACTTTTTTCCCTTCTTCTCTCTCTCTCTCCTGCTTTGCCTTTGTATGATGTGCCTGCTTCCCTTTCATGTTCCACTATAATTATAAGTTTTCTGGGGTCTCCTAGCTATGCTTCCTGCATAGCCTATGGAACTGTTAGCCAATTAAATCTCTTTTCTTCGTAAATTACCAGTCTCAGGTAGTTCTTTATAGCAGTGTGAGAACAGACTAATATAGTGTCTGTTCTAGACTCAGAGTAGATACTCAATCTTTCTTCAGTGGATGAATCAGTCAAAATATGTTGTCATTTAACAGCTCCACTTGTCTTTGAAATTGAAAAAGAAGGAAGATATGTTAGAAACTTAATAATCACCGATAAGACATTCTTTTAGGTTTGACTACGTGTATCCATGTCACTTTACACTAAAACAAAATAAACAAAAATAAATACAGAAAATAGATGCTGAAAGCCTCACAATTTCAGGAAAGTTAAATTATTTGCTTCTCACCAGTAGGTCAGGGATTCCTTGAGAGGTATAAACGCAAATTCTTTGCAAATGGTTTATGGGAAGACTGTTATCAGAATGAAATCCTTGGCTTGAATATAGTTCATTTGTACAAAATATTTATTGTAGTAAGGGAAGAATGAGTTCAGTTCTTCGTAAAAAAGATAATTAGAATATAGTTTTAAAATACACTTGGTTACTTGAAAAAAACAGTGAGTACTCTGTAACTGCATCAACAAAACACTATTTTTTTATTATTATACTTTAAGTATCGTATACTTTAAGTATAATAACAGTACATGTGCACAACCTGTAGGTTTGTTACATATGTATACATGAGCAAAGCACTATTTTTTTAAAGCACCTTAGATGTGTATTACTGGACATTTTCTATTACTGATCTTATCTCTTTTATGGATTTTAACTTTACTCTCTGAATCTATGAAGCATTTTTTTATTGATTTATTAAATTTTAACTAGCATTTATTAGGCATCCATTTTGTGTATAATAATGGGAGATATAAAATTAGTATTAAAATGTAATTGTCTCTGAAGGAACAGATTGAGAAAGAATGCATTATATAGAGAAGTCTGCAAAATATTTAAATAAATGTGTCATATAAAATGATCACTACATGGTAATGTAAATCAATAAAAAATAAAAATTTGAATATCCAAAATTTGGTTATTTACTGATAGGAGAAGCCCAGAGACAAGAAGACAAGGAATTCTTTGAACAGTTCAGGCTAAAGTAAGTATCGTCAGAGAATAAAGAGTAGGGGCCTAGGAGACACCAGAAGCTGTTCACAGTGCTGAAAGCTTACATAGTACACACACGAATATTTCTTCCCTGGACTCTGCTAATATTTATAATTTTTCTCCTCCACTACACATGTTATACTTCTTTTTTCATCAGTCAGCATCGCAGCTGGTAGGATTCCTTATCCATATTCATGAGGGATCTGACCCTTTGTAGTTCTGTATGCATAGGGTTAGCATAGTGTTCCATTAAATTGTAACACTGCACATGTTAGTACAAGGAAAAGTCTTATGGATCACTTGGGTTCCATCTATACTCCTCTGTGTCCCCACTGTATTAAAACAGAGATTTTTCTCTTTATGGTCAAAGTGAATTATCAAACCAAATACAATAACCTAAGTTTTTCACCCCAATACACTCAATGGAAAGAAGAGCCCTGAAAGGTAAAATAAGTGTCTGCTTCCAATTCGTGGGAACCACTGAGATCTCTCTTGATGGAAGGATACGTTCCCTGAGCATCAAACTTCCTAAGCAGCAGGTTTCAGAAAAATTAAACTGGAAAAGAGTAATGTGAGTAAATATTTAGATTTATTATATACAACGTCATATTAGTTCTATCACAATTTTGAGATAAATAGTTCCACATGTTAGCTACTGGCTTAGAGCTCACAGTATTCTGTACCATAGCACTATAATGGTTGATACTATAACCATTATAAGTTATATAATGCCAGTCTTTTCTAAGGTCAGCCACTTTTGTGTGAAGTAGGACAGGGTGAGACTTTGAACATGAAGGCATTGCCTAACTTCTTGCAATAGAGAGTTGCTTGCTTAGAATCAATGTATGTTATACTATAATTGTTTATAAAGCATTTACTTGATCTAGGGTAAATAGTTAAAAAAGAAGAATGAGAGGCAAATAATGCAATAGTATAATTAGAATAAATTGTAACACTGTACAATTTGAATAAATTGTAGAATTTTATTTTTTACCTGTCATTCTTCTTTTATAAAGACAGTAGACCAAGTAACCCTTGTAGTAACCCTTGGTCTAGGGTTAATAGTTACAAAAGAAGAATGTAACCCCTCTTTTATAACTATTAATTATTCATTGTCAATAGAATAAGACTATTCCAGCAACTAAAAGTGTTCATGCAAGCTTCATGGATAGAGTTCTAACGTAATCAATCTGCCATCAAGTTACTATGCAGCTTTTCCAACACTGCAATTTTGAGAAGGCCTGTAGGGGTTACATTATTGATAGCTGCCAAGAAAAAAACTCGACACTCAGTATTAGCAACTGGTTGGATTCATAAGGGCATGTCTATTGTATGGGCCCATGCATAGGTTCTGTTCCTATTACCAGGGATACTTTCTTCCATGAGCTCACTGAGAATGCACTATTGTGACTAAGGATGTATGAGGATGAACATGCACAGAGTGGTTTTTCTTTACATTTTATCATTACAATCCTCAGACAAAATGCAACTTACTGGTGAACATACACATATGATGTAAATATATATTTTTAAAATGGGCCAACCTATTGTGAGAAATCTACAAAGAATTCCTTTTTTCCAACCACCATGTCAACAATCTTTTAACATTTTTTAAAAAATGCCTAAAGATTTAGCCAAAATATGAATCATTACTTGCGAGCTACTGTAGAGCATAACCACAGGCCATTTCTTCGTATAAGGAAAGTGGATAATCAGATATCTAGCTTGTAGTTCTTCCTGATGTGATAATTACTTTCTTTATCATTAGTGAGGCTGTAATGTCTCAGCAGTCCACATCTGAATGGGTGATGCCAGAATTTCATGCACTCGTGAAAATCAGGTTTGATTTATTTCTTCTTTGGGCACAGAATCTTTATAAGCCCACTTGCTTGTGTTTATGGAAGCTTGAATTATGGCTGGGATACGTACTTTGGTATTCTAATGCAACCGATGTGTAGTTTCTGAGCCAGACTGCAACTTGTTCCATATGTACTATTTCTGCTTTATAATGAAGTAGTATTTTGCACAACTAAAATGTATGTCTTCATGGATATGGCGATGTCTAAGTCTTGATTACAGGCTTGAGTGTAATGGTCATCTTGGTCTGTGGAGAGTTGCTCAGGCTCCACTAGGGTTCCTCATCAAACCAAACACCGTTTTGCCAAAGATAGTTTGTTAAAGAGGATATAACCTGGTTTCAAAATCTTAGGAGATCTCGATTGCCTCATCACAGGCACCATACAACTTTCTGATATACCAAAAGTCTTAACCACTGACTTCTGTTAAATCTTGTATCTAGAGGCAGAGCTGTTTGCGTGGTAATCTGTATTAACCACAGAACAGTCTTTTCTTTGGGGAGGGGGAAGTATTTAATTCAAAGGTGACAGGTTTTTAGGACATCTGTAAATAGATCTTAATGGGTTACCCAATGTAGCTTATGCTGTTGGAAAATGCAAAAATGTGAAATCGCTCACCAAATATTTTCTCTTTCTCAATTGTACAAGGTGAGGGTGCAGTAACTTACCCTTCACTTTAGAGTAGATGTCCTAATGTATGCATCATGAGTCATATATTTTTTGTAAGATTTGATTTTAACTCTTTCTCATTCATATGTCTTCCTAAGGAATATAAAGAATTCCTGAGCTGAATTAAATTGCTCTAGTAATGAGACTATAACTATATCTGGAAGAGTAATTATAATTTGGAGTCATGTCCTGATTAAGCTTATAAAAATTTACTCTCCAAATACTCATTGAGCTAATTGGGTAAAATGGTTAAGATAAATTCATCTTTCAAGTCTCTATGGTGCTACTCATCTCTTTCATTTCCCTAGTGATGTGGACATACAATCTGATTTATTATTTTGGCAGAAAGAGGGAGTTCTAGGAATATTATCTTTGCTATTTTCACCATAATTATTTTTTAAAGGGCAAGAAGACAACTAGGGTTTTTCTTTCAGTTGGTAAGCACCTTCTTCAAGAATTGGAAATATAAAAAACATGAGCTTAGAATCTCCTGACGCCAACATAAGGGCTACTGAGAATGAGCACCAAATGCTTTTCAAATGCTGTTGGAGATTCCTTTTAATTTATTTCTCATATTATACATTCCTTGAACATATTATCAAGTTCTTAGATTAATTTAGTGCATAAGTCAGTTAACTTTGGTGCGATCTTGCTGTTGAACTCAATCCCATTCCAGTTATGCTGGAATCAAATTCTAGTTATAGTTCTGAAATCAACAAGAGATGGGGGCAGGGGACAAGACTAAAGAGTTCTTTTCTGATGCAATTTTAAAACAAGGGAAGAATAGCTTTTTATAGAAGAGGCTGCTTTGACTGCTGGGGAAATATTAAAAAGTATCTCATGTCATTCAGATGTGCAAGCATATACTTTCAGGTTCTTAGAATCCCAGTTCTTATTTTCAGAGCAATGCCATATCTTGTACCAAATGACAGAGTCTAGCAGCAAATTCAAACACCATTATAAATTAGCAACCTACAGGATTAATCATTGCATTTAGTTTTTGACTACCTGTCTGTGTCTGTAGATGATAATAGATATTTTAACACATCATAGAAAGTCCCTAGATTTTAAGTACATTACTTGAAATAAAAACTTGATTTTGTACTATTCTTAATCTGTCAAAGGATTATCAAGAGCAATCACAATGCTCCACAGTTCTTGAGTCTCTACTTTTTTCTTTAAAGTTCTGTGTTAGCTTCCTAGGGCTGCTATAACAAAGTATCACAAAGCCAAAATGAAGTAAAACAACATTTATTGTATCACAGATCTGGAGGCCAGAAGTCCAAAATCAGCTTTGGCAAGGGATGCTCCTGCTGAAACGTGCAGGGGACTCTTTCATTGCTTCTTAATAGATTCTGGTTGTTTGGGGGCAATCTTCAGTATTTTTTGACTTATCAGTTGAAAAACATCTCATGTCTGCCTTTATTGTCATGTGGCATTCTCCCTCAATGTGCCTCTGTCTTCACATGGCTATTTTCTTATGAAAATACTAGTCATATTGGACTAGTGGTCCACCCTATTCCAGTATGATGTCATCTTGACTTAACTAATTCCATATCCAATAACCCTGTTTCTAAGAAAGTTCACATTCTGAGGTACTGTGAGTAAAGATTTCAACATATCTTTTCTTGGAGTATACAACTCAAACCATAGCATATTCTTCTCTACAGGTGTAACTACAGTCCCATAGTCTTGTCTTCAAGTAAACCTCAGTGAATAACTTAGTTAATGGTTTTTCCTTCACATGCAAGTTATTTTTATTACAGAATACTGAAATCTTCACTGACTTTAGTTTCATATAACAGATACTACATCCTATATTTTTTCCATTTCTATAAGAGTCTGAGTCCTGAGTCCCATTCTTGGTATTGGTTTTTGAGACAGTAAGATTTATTCGTTACAAACGACTGGGGTCAATTTAGCCTTTTTAAAGAAAAAAAATGGATTTATTGCGAAGATACCTATAAGCCCGCAAAATATATGGGACGGCTAGATCGCAATGCTTAATAACAGCAAGCAAAAAATCATTAAGATTCCAGAAGTGGTTACACAAGAGAAGCATCCATTTAAGATGCTGTTTCAGTTGCCTCTGCCACTGAATCTTTGAAGCTATTAATTGTGCCATAAATATATTCACACTGTCTAGCAATTTGTGTCACTTCCTTAAGATTCAAGTCCTAAACAGAAGTCCAACTAGATGGGTCTGACTTTTGTGCCATGTTTTAGCTGCTCGGGAGAAGGTAGGGAGAGGGGAATACCTGCCTGTGCTTTTTGGCCATCTTAAATCTCTCTGTTTCCTCCTCCCCACTGCGCTTTCTCTCTGTTTGTTCTCACTTTTCACTTCACCTGCATCACTGAGTGCAGTGCACTCTCTCAACTGAGGAAATTGATTTCTTCTTAATATTGTTGGTTCAGCAGTGTGGTCCACCCCAAATTCTCCTTTCTAGATTCCTGTAGAGGCTTATAATGTGGAAAATATAAACCAAAGATGGACAGATTTTTTTTTTTTGGTTGTTATTGTTATCTATTTTTTTCTTTCTGCTATATTCTTTCTTTTAGACAATAAAAAAAGAAACCAATAAAATAGTTAGATGTACTGGAGGATGAAAGAGTGTGAAAAGAAGTGGGAAATGATAGCATTGATGATTACCTATCACAGATATTTTACAGATAAAGTAACAGAGGTTCAAGGAGGATAAGTGATGTGCTCAGTCATACTTGTTAAAGTAAATGATGAATCTGGAACATGAATCCATTTTTTGGGGGGCCATAATTTAGAATTCTTTTAGTATACCACGCTCAGTGTTTAGCAAAGTGAGTAAATTTCAGGTTGACACTTAAAGTGATGCAACAATAAAACATATATTAATATTGTCAAGATGCCAGTTTCTCCCCACTTGATCTATACAATGAATACAATCCCCATCAAAATTTTAGCAAATTGTTTTGTGGATGTTGATAAACTGATTCTAAAGTTTACGGAAATACATAAGACCCAAAATAGTGAACACAATATTGAAGGAGAAGAACGAAGTTGGAGGACTGATACTACCTGACTTTAAGGCTTACTATAAAGCTACAGTAATCAAGACAGTGTGATTGGTATAAGAATAGACAAATAGGTCAATAGAACAGAATAAAGGGCACGTAAATAGACCCATACAAATACAGTCAATGGATTTTTGACAAAGGAGCAAAGGCAATACAATGGAGCAAAAATCATGTTTTCAACAAATGATGCTGAAACAACTAGACATTCACACGCAAAAAAATTTAAAAAAAAAAGAAAAAAGAATAAAAAAGAATCTAGACAAAGACCTTTCACAAAAATTAACTTAAAATGGATTATAAGCCCAAGTATAAAATACAAAGCTATAAAATTCCAAGACTTTGATGTAGGAGAAAATCTAGGTGGTCTTAGATAAAGTGAAGACTTTCTAGATATGATGTCAAAAAGCAATATTCAGAAAGAAAAAATGATAAGTTGGACTTCATCAAAATTAAAAAGCTACTCTGAGACAGTCGCTTTTAAGGGAATGAAAAGATCACTGAATGGTAGAAAATTTTTGCAAAACACATGTCTGCCAAGGCACTGGTGTTGAAAATAAACACAAAACTCTTAAAACTCTATAAAAAGAAAACAAACAACCCAATTAAAAACTGAGCAAAGGATCTGAACAGACACTTTGCCTGATGATACACATTTAGCAAGTAAGCATGTGAAAAGATGGTCAACATTCTATGTCATAAGGCAATTTCAAATTGAAACAACGAGATATCACTGAACATCTGTTAGAATGGTCAAACTCCCAAACACTGACAATACCAAATGCTGGCAAGGGTGTGGAGCAGCAGGAACTCTCATTCATTGCTGGTGGGGCAGCAAAATGGTGCAGCCACTTTGGAAGATATTTTGGCAGTTTTTTGCCAAGCTAAACATATTCTTAAGATATCGTCCAGCAATCTCACTCTTTGATATCTACCAAAGTGAGTTGAAAATTTATGTTCATGAAAACACTTTCACGTAAGTGTTTATAGTAGCTCTATTTATAATTTCGAAAACTTGAAAACAACCAAGATGCCCTCCAACAGGTGAATAAACAAGCCATGTTATATTCATACAATGGAAATTATTCAGCAACAAAAAGAAATGAGCTATCAAGCCATGACAAAAGAAACCTTCACCATGGAGACATATAGGGGAGCCTTAAACACATATTAATGTGTAATGAAGCCAATCTTAAAAGTGTACATACTGTATGATTCTAACTATTTGACATCCTCAAAAAGACAAAACTATAGAGACAGTATAAAAAATCTGATTACCAGGAGATTGGGTGGAGATAGGGAGGGATGAATAGGTGGAGTAAGGGGTTATTTATGACAGTGAAATTACTCGGTATGAAATTTTAGTTGTATAAATATGTAATTATACAATTATTAAAACCCATAGAATGTACAATGCAAAGAGTGAAATTTAATGTAAAAATGTGAACTTTTGCTATGACAATGAATTGGCTCACCAATTGTGACTAATTTACCACACTAATGTAAGATGTTAATAATAGGAGAACAAAGTTTTTATAATCCTAAAACTGCTCTAAAAAGGTATTCTATTTAAAATATATGTATTGATAGAAAAAAATAGCAAGAGCATGTCAAGACAGTAAAACAGTATGGATGTTTATATGCAGAGTACACGAAGGTGACTGCTGTAGGTGAAATACTCCACTGCGTTGGAGTCAAGTAAAAGGTGAGTTTTCAGAGAAGAGATAGACTGAGCAGCCCTAATCAGAGGCACAAACATCTTTAAACAGACAAGAGAAATGTTGCAGCGAGATGTCAGAAACATGCATTTTAGAACAGTCTTAGGAAATCCCTAAGGCTTTCTAAATATGCAGAAATTTCATAACTTAAGATGACAAGCAGGCTACTTGAGAGGCCCTGGACCAGAGCACGGCAATATACACGAACAAGAACCAATTTCTACGGAGAGGTCTCCTGTGGAAAAGTGTTTTAAACATGGTGATTAGATGCATACTTTCTGTCCATCTCCACGGCTTCCTAGGCTAAGCTACAGATTTGCTTCAGTTATCTTCATTTGTAAACAAGACACTTCCTATGTTTCCTTACCATTTTTTTACTTACCTATCCTTTCTTAATGCCTTTATGTTACTACACATACTTATTAAAGGAGTAATGGTACTCATTATAGTCACATTTGTGTAGACCATTCTCTTCCTAGCATAATCATTTATTTCCCTAATTCTCTTCCTATTTTGGATTTTCTTTCATTCTCAGCTGTTTTTGCTGGTTAGTGTTCCTAAGCTCGTTTGTTAGTGTTGAGATTCCCTAGAGTGGCGTCTGCCATTTCAGGGGAAAAAGAGCTTTGAACTCAGCCTTCTTTCCTGCACCATATCCACGTTCTCTGTCAGCAGCCTCATTAGCACCTTGGATTTTTATTGTTGGATACACACTAAGGTCTTCTACCTCACATGCTCCACCCCAGATGCCACTTCTCAAATCTAGAGATGTATTTTTATTTTTATTTCAATTTCCACAGTCAATAAAACTCAAAATGTTTATAACGAAATATTTGTATTCACTACAAGCTGCTCATTCACCACCTCTAATAACTAAATATTGAAATTATAATGTATTTAGCTCTTCTTCCTGACAAGTCATCCTTCCCAATCCATGCCATTTATCAAGTTCATTAACTTCTGCCTCTAAAATGGTTTCCCAAATTTACTCTTTTCTTTCTATCTGCACTTCCCCAAGATTTCATTATTAGTTTATGTCAAATGTTTCTGCCACCACTGTCTCTTTCCTTTGGTATCACATTGTTGCCACAATTATCTCTATCACATGGAAATGTGTCTATTTTAATTTAAAAAATCTTGTAATAAACTAAAATTCAAACAACTTAGCATGCCATGCAATCGTTTTTACAATATGGTTTTCACACTACTCTTTAGGACAGTGCTTCTTCTCTGGAGAGAAGATCCTTTGAATTATTTTAATCCATTGTGAGCAATACTTTTTATAAATCCAATAAACATTCTTTGTCAGAATAATTCTCACTGGCTAGGAAGTTGTAGTAATGTCAAATTTCTACAAAAGCGTCTAGACAGTTAATCATATTTTCTCTACTATCAGACTATTAATAGCTTGTAATCTATCCAGTATTTTGCCTTTGCTCATAAGACCCATATAAAGTTTGTAGTAATCACACCAACTCTTTGGGTAGTTATTGATCTGTTCAGGTTTTCTATTTTATTCTTGGTTCAGTCCTGGTAGGTTGTGTATTTCTAGAAATTTATCCATTTATTCTAGGTTATGAAATTTGTTGGCATACTATGGTTCATGATAGTCCCTTTTGTTTCTTTTTGTTTTTGTGGTATTTGTAATGTCTCCTTAATATCTTGTTTTATTTAGGTCTTCTCCCTCTTTTTTTAGTCTAGCTAAGCATTTGTTGATTTTGTTTATCTTTTCAAAAGACCAACTCTTAGTGTTACTGATTGTTATTGACACAAATTTTGTACACCCAACAAACATGTTTATGCCAGCACTCTTCATAGTCATCCCAAACTGGAAACTATCCAAATATCCACCCACCATAAAATAGACTTAAAAAGTTGTTATAGTCATACAATGGAATATTAGCAATAAGTATGAACACATTTCAGCTATATTCAACAACATAATGGACATAAACATAATGGCGAGTGAAAGGAGATAGTTACATAGGAGTATACTTTATGATTTCAGTTAAATCAAATACAAATGGAGGCAAAAGTGTATCATGTTAGAAATCAGGATAATGATTACTGTGAGAATGTACTAATAGTGAGTGAAACAGGGACTTCTAGAGTGCTAATTATATAGATACATAGATAGATATAGATAGATTACATAGATAGATAGATAGATAGATAGATAGATAGATAGATAGATAGATAGATCGATCGATCTGTGTGCTCCACAGACCTTCATACTCAGCTTATGGAAATTCCTTAAATTATACAATTATGATTTTTGTAATTTTTGGTATGTATGTTTAGTAAAATGTTTACTTGAAAAATAGTTCTACATTGAGTTTCTTATTATGATATATGAGAAAGGATGAGCTGTATGTGGATGATAATAAAGAACTAAGATATGAGAATTTAGATGCTAGAATAAAGAAAAGAGATGACCACTAAAACCATTCCAATAGAAGAACTGTCATTTCAGATGGATATGTGTATAGTTAGAAGCTGGAAGTCAAATCATCAACTTTAAGGCACACAGAGTTTGCATATCAGGAAGAGAAAATGGTTAACAAAAGACTCAGAAAAAAAATGGTAGAGGGAAAATCGGAGAAAACTATTCTCATGGAAGTTGAAGAAACAATAATTTATTTTAAGAATATAGCCAATTGTTCAGTCATAATAGGAAAAAATACAAAGAGAGCCAAAATCAGTAATAGACTAGTGGACTAGCTTACATGGAATCACTCATCACTTTAAAGAAATGTCAATGACTTACCTATAATTTAAATCAGAATGTCAGACTTAATGATGAAATAAGCAGGAGGAATGGAAGCAGAAATCATTGCACAAATTTTGAATAGTTTTACTAAGAAATATGAAAAAAATAACATCAGAAAAGGCACTTACAAAATTTTTATCACAAAAATACATATCCTGAAAATGTCAACTAATCATCTGTCTTCAACTTCATTTCTCTTAGAGACCTTGCTAACAGAAATTCTAAAAGGAAAACATATATAAATCACTTTCTTATCTATATGATTCTGTCCTAAGTTGTATATTTTACATCCATGAAAATACATAATTTCTATGGTGGCTATAGATGACAGATGCAACATAAAACACCAAAAATCAATTTTAATTCCTTATTAAAACTACAAACACATATAAGCATTTTCAAAATAGACAAAATAAAAGCTGAAGTATGTAATTATGAATTGAGTTATCAATGCTCTGAAAGCATAACTGATTCAATGAAACATGACTCCATGCACTTCATATTTGTGAGAGTTTATTACCTTTATTACAAACTAATTAGCATCGCAATGTAATAGTATAACCTAAGGGGTTTGACTTCAGTTGTTCTGACGATAATGGAGGTTGAAAGCTTGTCTGTTCTGGTAAATAGTCCTTCTCACTCATGAAATTCTTAATATAATTTATAAAGTAAAACATGATACACTGTAAACTTGAGTACTTTAAAGTACATGAGATTAAAATGTAGAAAGGATGTTTTAAAAATAAAACATAGGCTATTAAGAAAACAGTGATGTGGGTCGATGTTCCTAGGTCATGTATCTATCAATGGAGTAAAACAGTAGCTAGAAAACCAAGACCGAAGCATTCCTGTCTTCACTCCAGTCCCCTTACAGGAGGAGAGTGGCCTTTCTCTTGAAATTAATTGCACATCTAGAAAGTATTTAGAAAGCATTTCAATGACAGTGATAGTGTTGCATGATAGTTAACTAACATCATTCTTCTGGGGTTCAAATCCTAGTTCTACAATTTTCTTGTTGTATTATTTAGACAGGTTCCTCAATCTCCACATTCCATAGTTTTTCAATTACAAAATGGAGTATAGTAACAGTCATCATAGATGGGTGGTGAGAATGAAATTACATAATTAATGTAAGAGAATTTAGAATGGAATTTAGAAAACAGTAAGAGCTAAATATTAGCTCTTATTTATACTGCTCAAACTTTTTGGATATTTAAAGAGAGATTTGAGCTTAGAGGTAAAGACTGAAGAGATCTATGCTGTTTTTCTTAATAATATGCTAACATTTGTGTAGATTTTTGGCTCTAGTTGTTGTTCCTGGAGAAGGGAGAAAAGAGAGCGAAGTAATGGCAAAAGAAAGAAGAGAGAGAGAGAAAGAACAGGTCCAGAAATGTGAGGAAACTAGAATTCTAGTGGAGAAATCATATAAGGTTTATTTAAATTTTATTAAGAAATATTTTCACTCTCATGTTCATTTCACTGTTATTCACAATAGCCAAGTTACAAAAACAACTAACATGTCCATTGATGGATGAATGGATAAAGATAATATAGGAAAGAAAATATTATTCCACATGAAAAAGAGGGAAATCCTGTAATTTTTGACAACACGGATGAAACTAGAGGACAAGTGAAACAAGCTAAATTTAGAAAAATACTACATGATCTTACTTACTTAAAGCGGAAACTGAAGCAGCCAAACATAAAAATAGAGTATTCAATAGCAGTTACCTGGGACTAGAAAATGGGGAGATGTTGGTCAGATGGTACACAGTTCTAATTAAGCAGGATGAATACATTCTGAAGATCTATGTACAACAATGTGAATACAGTTAACAATACTATACTGTAGATTTGAAATTTGCTAAGATAGTAGATGAAGTGTTCTCACTCCCCACCACAAACATGGAAAAAGAACACAATAACTACGTGAAGTGATGGACAGTTTACTTAGCTCGATTATGGCAATTATTTTGCAGTGTGTAACAATACATCAAATTGTATACCTTGAATGTATAAAATTTTTGTCAATTATACCTCAATAAAGCTGAGAAAAAAAAGTAAAAACATTAAATAATGTAAGCTTTTTATCTGAGACCGTGATGGCCCAAAGGCAATAGAAGAATATCTCTAAGGTAGTGACCAAAATAAAAACTGTACTATATTCTTAATTTATAGCTGTTCAGGGGCCACATTGCCCATGACATGCTTCCAGCTAATGACTGTGTGCAGGATGAATTCCAAGGCAGGCCTATTTCTGTGAAATGTGAGCTTTCTCTGACTAGTGACTTCAGCTCCAGGACCCCTCATTGACCTTGTCAAAATTTCTTAGAACTACGATATAGTTTAAGACTCTTTCTACGCCATCTCTATCCACCATCACTTTTTTTCCCCACTACTTCACAGGGATCAGACCTGCATCCTGATTTGACAGTTCTCGCTTTCTCTTTCTTATCCTTTCTTTTCCGTCATGGATATTTCCACCAAAAATCTCTTGTACACCTAATTTTATCTTGATAACTCCTTCTTGGAGGACCAGAATTAATGCCATAGGCAACACTCCTCTAATTTTTCTGAAGCTAATGAAAAAGCACTCTGTTTTATAAAAGATAGTCTTTGGGAAATACTAGAGAAAAAATAAGTTAGGAAAATTTTTATATTAATTTTTATTACTTTATAGGTTTAGGGCACAGGTGCTCATTCTTTTGGCTCCTCTGGGTCACATTGGAAGAGGAATTGTCTTGGGCCACACATAAAATACACCAGCACTAATGATAGCTGATGAGCTAAAAAAAAATCGCAAAAATATCTCCTAATGTTTTAAGAAAGTTTATGAATTTGTATTGGGCCACATGAGCTATCCTGAGTCACATGCAGCCTGTGGGCCGTCGGTTGGACAAGCTTCATTTAGGGAGTTAAAAGTCATTGAAATATACTGCCTCTCTGTCATTCTAGGCATAAATTTTAGGGATGTATTTTCTGCTCTGGAGCTTCTGTTCTGAAGCATTCACCTTAGTAATGCATTCTTTCACAACAAATATTGGAAAAGACAGAATGAGAGAGTTGAATTAGGCCAATAACATAAACAAAATATTGAGTTGATGGCAGATGAAAATATTCTGTACTATTTTATTAGAAAATATAGCCATTGTATTAAGAAAGGAGATAGATTTTACGCAGAACATTCTAAGACTTTTAGTGTTTTACTATGTATTTATAGTTCATTAATAGAACTATGCATTGGATGTTCAACCGTTTTGAATTAAGTGATCATTTATAATGTTATTAATGATAATTTTACTTTCTGCATTATAGCTTTAAGTTATTTTAACAACTCATTCTCCTCCTTTATTGCTTATAGTCCATAACTTAAAACTTTTAACTTTATCCTATTACAGTTCACCCTTTTCACTGCCATCATTCTAATACAGGTCTTCATCATTTTATGTCCAGATTGCTGACATAGCTTTCTAACTACTTTCTCTGAAGAAACTGTGGTAAATAACAGTCTTTGGAATTGGAACTCTCCTGTATGAGGTGTCTGTTGACCACTACTGGGAGCTGTCTCCCAGTCAGGAGGCATGGGGGTCAGGGACCCACTTGAGGAGTCAGTCTGTCCCTTAGCAGAGCTTGAGCACTGTGCTGGGAGATCTGCTGCTCTCTTCAGAGCTGGCAGGCAGGGATGTTTAAGTCTGCTGAAACTGAGGTCACAGCCGCCCCTCCACCAGATGCTCTGTCCCAGGGAGATGGGAGTTTTATCTATAAGCCCCTGACTGGGACTGAAGTCTAAATAATTAAATGAGGTATAGCTCATGGGTTTTCCTCTAATAATCTGGTAATGTAGATAGTGATTAAGGCCAAGGAAGTTAAACAGTAACTCAGGAAGAGGCTACTGAGAGAAATAAGATGATGAGAAGAAATGACGTAATTTTAGGATTGTGGCTCAAAGACATGTTGGCAATCAATATGATTGTTGAATTATCAGAAAAGAGAGGAGGGAAACTAGAAATATAGTGCCACGGAAGACAAAGAAAGACAAAGCTTCATAAATAAAGGTTATTTGCAGTGCCAAAAGCTGCTAGAAAGTCATGTAAGAGAAGTATTACTAAGTTTCCTTAAAAAAGAAGTCATTGGTTACCATGATAAAAGTAGCTTCTGTGGAGTAGTAGAAAAGGGAAACTGTCTTTAGAGTTACTCTGCAGGGGATGAAGTAGAAACACAAATGTAGAAAATAGATTTTAAAGTTTTAAAGAAATTGAGCATAAAATGGAATTTGTAAAATGTTTATGTGTTTGGTATTTGTAAAAAAAAAATAGTGTTAATCATGTGTAGGCTCTGATAGAAGCCAAGTGAAGGAAGAGCAGGCTTAAATGGTGCGTGTGTGTGTAGGAGGGTAGTTGGGGGCTGCATAGTGCATGAGGACTTTAATAACAAAAAGGTGCAAAGCCTGTATGAATATAAAATGTAGGAAGGTGGCAAGAAATAAAAAAAATGTCATTTTTGATAGCTTAAACTTTCTTTGTGGAGTAGAAGGTAAGTTCATCTTTTGAAGGTAAAGGCAGGTATTTGGGAAGTAGGAAGATGAGAAGAAACAGAGAGAGACCTGAGACACAGGATCACCTGGTTTCGCTTTCTGCCATCCCTTGACACTTGGTAGAAAAATATACATGCAGTTGATAAGTTCAGGCAAACAAAATCGCCATGTACTACACGGTGCTGTTCCCAAACACAAACGCCGAAATTTAGTGAGTTAAGGGAGACTTGTAGTTAAATAATTTTGCCCACACTGGAGTTCGTAGGGTGACAATATTAAAATAAGAGAAAGAAAAAGAGGCTGTTATAATAGAAAGATATTAATCTCAAGAAGTGGAAGTTTTTAATATGAGGATGAAATAATCATCTGGAAGCAGTACTAGAGAGCATAAGGAAGCCAACTCCACTTTCCACTTCCAAATGCGTGGAGTGTCAAAGAAGAGAAGTTTCAAATTGAAAGATGTATTAATCAGGGTTCTTCAGAGAAACAGAATCAATTAGGGGTGTGTGTGTGTGTGCGTGCGTGCACACCTGTGTGTGTGTAAAGAGATTTATTATCAGGAATTAGTTCATGCAATTACGGAGGCTGAGAAGTCTCAAGATATGCAGTTGGCAAGCTGGAGACCTGGGACAGCCAATGGTGTGGCTCCAGGGCTCCAGTCTGTGTGCACACTGATGTACCAGCTCAACAGTCAGTGAAAGAGAGCAAATTCTCACTCACTTAGCCTTTTTTTGTTTGGGTTTGGTTTGTTCAGATCTCCAACAAATTTGATGAGGCCCACGCACATTGAGGAGGGGTATCTGATTTACTTAGCCTACTGACTCAAATGTTAATGTCATCCAGAAATATTCTTAAGACATACCCACAACAATGTTTAGCCAAATATCTGGGCACCCTATAGTCCAGTCGAGTTGACACATAAAATTAACCATCACAAATGGTTGCAGGGGAAGCTGTGTCTTCAGAGGAAAGTAGTATTACCTCAAGACAAGTAGGTTAAGGGAGTTTTCAGTGAAGAAATTGAGGATGCAGAGAAAACTTTTTTTTTCTGGTTTTTGAAATGTGAAAATTCTGTTCTTTGGCAAATACCAAACCAAGTGTGAGTTCGGTTTGGGAAATTATGAGAGTTTCTCTATATCAGGATTAAACACTATAATGGAGAAAATAGCAGCCTGGAAAGATGGTTGCAAGATAAAAAGAGAGTTTAATAGATAAATACAAAAGTGTGTGAAAGATCACCAACACAAAAAAAGAGAAGATACTACCAGAATAAATTTGTAAACAACTTGTAAGAATATCCTGGTCACGCTCAGTGATTATAATAACAGGAGCTCCTATAAAAGAAAAATGACATTTCTGCCACTACATAGGATTAAGATTCAAACGAAATGAAGACATGCAAGCACCCTTCATTTGGTTAAATAAATTCCCCATCCTCTCTTTCAGTTAAAAACATTCCTTTCATATACACTGCTAGTATGTGGAACAACAAATTCTAAGTAGAGGTAAATTTCATTTTTTTTAAGGACATGATCATTCTTTTTTTATTTTGCCTGTAGACCTCTAGCAAAAGTTTGAATGGTGCCATATCTAAGAAACTCTGAATCTTGCTACTTTTGAGATACATTTTATTACATCTTGTCAGAAAATTTTATCATGGCAATTTTTCTTCTGCTGTGGAGAAGTCAACTGTGATTTTTTTCAATAACCATTTACAGGGCACCAGGTGCCAACAGGGCATTATGCCAGCTATCATGTCTGATGTAGAGTTGTTTAAAATACTGTTTTTGCCCTTGAGAAGCTAATAGTTAGTTAAATAGATAAAGAATTTAAGTTTATATGACTGAGAGCAATATGTACTAAGTATCATTTAACTGTTATAAACAAAGATTTATAGGGATAGAGAAAACAAAAGAGTATTCTGAAAGAAAATATGGAAGACTTTGAAAAAATTATTAAGATGTAATAGGTGGGAATGGTGTTGTGATTTCCTTTTGTAGCTGTAATACATTGCAACTAACTTCATGGCTTAAAATAATATGTATATATTATAGTTCTGGAGGTCAGAAGTCCGAAATAGGTGTCAATGGGCCAAAATCAATTTATCAGCAGGACTGTTACTTTTGGAGGCCCTGAAGCTAATCTCTTCTTATCTTTTCCAGTTTCTAGAGGCTGTCATTTCTTGGCCCATGGCACCCTTCTATCATCAAAGCCAGCAATAGCTGGTCAAGTGTTTCTCACTTTGAATCACTTTGACACCAATCCCCCAGCTTTCTTTCTCATATTAAGGAAACCATGTGATTACATTGGGTCCACTGGATAATCCAAAATAATTTCCTTAAAGTCAGTCAAGTAATAACCTTAATTCTATCTGCAAACTTAGCTCACCTCTGTCATGTAATATAGCATATTTAGAGGTTCCAGGGATTAGGATATAGATATCATTGGGTGGAGCATTAACCTGCCTTGCACAAGTGACAAAAATTATTAAGACTGGAAAGAGAGCATTGCTGAGGAAATGAGTTTACATTAAATAATGTATAGAATTTTCAGATTGTGTTGAAAGAGATAAGATTGGAAAGGTAGACATGGATTTGGAAACAGATTTACAGGCAATTGAAATGACATTAAAATTGTATGAGGAACACAATGTTACAATCATAGATCACCTCTAGGTAGATTAACTAGAAATGTGGCATAATTTGAATGAGAAAGTCTAGAGGCGAAAGACTCTGCCTGGATTGCTCATCACTGTAGCCCCAGGGTCAAAGACAGTGCTGACAAATAAATATTTGGTGGCCTGCTCTGCTTACCACAGAGACACGCCATTAGCATTAAAGAGATTATATAAATATAATAAAACTTTATAATTTTTATGATAAAAATAATGTGATTACTGTTGGCAAGGTATTTATCTTCTTCAAACTTTGATTTTTACATTAATGAAACATAGATAAAATAATAAATACCTTGTAGGAATGCTGAAAGACTTATAAGATGTTTTACAGTCAAACACATGCACAGCAACTGCCATGTGGGATGCACTCAACAAATCTTGAATGTTTTAGTTAATCTATGCATAAGTCTTGTCATCTCCTCTTCATTATTTTAAAAAGCACATGTGTATCAACCTTTTCTGGCTAAGATTTGTTATTTAAGTTAGTAGTTTCCCATAACATCACTTTCAGTCTGTCCCAATAGGCCAGGTTACATGTTTTCATCCCACCTTCAATTTCATTTATGACTCTCGCATTAGAGAGCAGAAAAGTCACTTTGAAAGGCTGAAAAATGAAGACTATGGGACCGTGATTGGCAGAATAATAAGATGATCCACAGTAATTCCTCCAACCTTATATCCACTCATTGGAATAATTTCCTCTTCTAGAGTACAGATAGAGCCTGTGACTTGCTTCTAACCCACAGAATATGGCAAAGGTGATGCCATTCTCTTGATTACATTATTGTTAGTTTTCTATTGCTATGTAACAAATTACCCCAAAATTGTAGACTTATAATAACATATATTTATTATCTCAGCTTATAGGTTAAGAGTCTGGACAGACTCAATTGACTTACCAGCTTAGAGCCATATATGGCCAAAATCAAGTGTTAGCCCAGCTAGGGTATTATTGGAGGCTCTGGGAAAGTGTACGCTTCCAAGCTCACTGTGACTATTAAAGGAATTTGGTTCCTTGCAGTTGCTGGACTGAGGTCTCTGTTTCCCTGCTAGCATCAGCCTGAGCTTGATCTTTGCTCTTAGAGGCTTCCATTATTCTTCCTCTTGGACTGATTTCTCTTCAAACCACCAATGGCATATCAGAGTTCCTTCTTGTGCTTCCATATCTCTTACTTCTTGTTCTACTATCTGCCATAAAAAAGTTTGTTTTTAGTGGGGTCTATATGATTTAGATTAGGTCTATATAAGTAATCTCCTTATCTTAAGATCAAATGTGTCATACAAAATAACAGTTATGGAAGTGACATCTTAACATGTTTATAGGCACTAGGGATTAGAGTATAAAATCTTTGAAGGCATTTTTAGAATTATGACTCAAAATTAAATATTTATAATTTAGACCCCATCTTAGCAAATTAGTGAGAGAGATTTTCCTACTGGACTGTTAGAAGCAAAGTCATATTGTGTCAATTCTCTTTTGTGGCAAAGAATTGACTCTGGGAACTGAAGGTAGCCTCAGTCAACAGCCAGTGATAGGCTGGGATCCTCACTCTTACAAGCGGAACTGCAGGAATCTGAATTCTGCCGACAACCATGTGAGTCTGGGAGAAGACCATGAGCTTCAGAGAAGAAAATAGTCTGGCTCATGCCTTTATTTCAGCCTTGTGAGATCCTGAGCAGTGTCCTCCACTCATGAACCACAGAAACTATAGAAAACAATTGTTTTGTTTTAAGTGACTAAGTTGTGTAATTTGTTACCCAGCAGTAGAAAACAGATACACAGGATTTGCCTTTAGCGATCCTGGTTCAACAAGTCTGAGGTCAGAATCAGAAATCTATAGTTTAACAAATAGCGCAGGTACATTTGATGCAGATAGTCTCTGAACCAGTTTGAAAAGCCTAAATTTATTTCTTATAATTTCCATCTCTCAGTAAGAGGGAGGAAAAGCTCATCACTGTGATTTTGTGCCTGGGAGACCTGCATGCAGCCAGAGTTTTCATTCCTTCATTTCCTTCAGGAGAACATTACTCAGTGAAAGCAGCTTAAAATCTGTAATAACCTGAGAAAGACCCCAGAGCAAGAGCATCTACAAAATCCATGGCACTCGAGACATAAAACAGCTTGTTTCTTCCAAAGATTGGGTAATTCAATCATCTTCCAGAAGGCCACCAGCAGGAGAATGATAGAAATGACATATTTGCTGTTCATGGAAGAAAAAAAATGTAATTGGAAGGAAATAAGACAAGATGTTCACAGATAAAGGAGGAAGTATCTGCTGGTTTTAAAAACTGTGTGCTAGTTTACTCATCTGCCAACAATAAATCTCTACTTCCATCTTCACAATCAAAGTTTTGTTAGAATTAAATGTGAAAAGTTTTTGCATTCAGCAGGACAGTGGTGTTATTTTTTTTTTTTTTCTTAATGCCTAGAGATAGATCTATAAACAATAAAGGTTAGTCACTTTATTAGAACAAGGAGCTGTTTATCACTTCACAAACCTAGTAACTGATTTCCTGAGAAACAGTGCTGAACACTAGGGCTGCAATTATAACTCCAGCACACACAATCCGGCATTTAGGAACAAATTTGATTTTGTGATTAGCAAGCAAACCGCCTAGCCTGTGCTTATTGGACTATATATTTTTGAAGTGGCTTTGGTGCTTTGGTCTGTAAAATCATTTACAGGCTATATTAATCACAATTTCTTAGCCAAAATACATTTTGACATCGCTGAGAAATCAATGTACGTAATTCTTCATTGAGGGCAATGCTGAGCGCTGTGTTGATATTCAATTCACCAAATCAATGCATTTTGGGGTAACTAGGACCAACTGCCAAACTTAAATTTTTCTCTAAACAGATATAGACAAAATTTCCTGTTATTCAGTGATATCAGTTGAAATTAGAACCTAATATTGAAGTATTTGTTTTAAAAATTAAGTTTCATAGTTGATAAAAGTTAGAGAAAATAACTTCAGGCCCTACCACCAGCTTTCGGGAGTGAAAAGAATGGGGTTGATTAAAAATGACATTTTACTAAAAAAAAATTTAATTGAAATGGACTCGTGAATTTTGTAATGTGCATTTGCATAGCATTTTAGAATTTGTCAACAAGATCCTGAAACCCTTACTTGTGACAAAAGACTCTTTCTTTGTTCTGGGGGTTGACAGACTAAAGCCTGTGGGTCAACCCAGGCCACAACTCTTTTTTTTTTTTTTTTACAGCCAGCAAGGTAAGAATAATTTTTAAATTTTAAAAGGATTAAAATAGAATATGCAAAAGAAACTTAGTTACCCATAAAGCCTAAATTCTGGCCCTTTACAACAAAAATAGTATACTGACCTCTGCTTTAGAAATTGGTAGAACAATTTCCTGAGAACTACATGGCTCAGATAAAATTTATAAAGACCTCTCTTTACCAGGACTGCTTTCAGCTTCCATAACCAAAGGCCACACACTGGTTTGACTCCACTAGAAATTTATTTTCTCACAGTTTTAGAATTTGAAGTCCAAAATCAAGCTGTCAGCAGACTTGGTTCCTTCTGAGGGCTGGTGAGGGAAGGATGTGTTCCAAGCCTCTCTTCTTGGCTTATAAATGACTGTCTTCTCCCTATGTCTCTTCATTTCATCTTCCCTCTGCAGGTGTCTCTTTGTTCAAATTTCCCCTTTTGTAAAGATATCCATTATCTTGAATTATGGCCTACCCTAATGTTCTTGTTTTAATTTGATTACCTCTGCAAAGACCCCATCTCCAAATAATGTTACATTCTGAAGCAATGAGAGTTAGGAACCCAAAACATGAATTTTGCAGAGACTGAATCCAACCTAAAACAGTAGAATTCTTTAATATCCTCTACATCACTCAAATAGAAATTTCACTTGTGATAGACCTAAATAGATTCTATGGCACACTCTTGGTCAAATGGCTAATAAACACAAAAATAAGACAGAAATCCAGGTTTTTGGACTCCAAGTCAAATATGCTTTTTGTTCCCCTCAGTTGCTGTAAGGAATAAAATTAAAACCATACCACACATTACTCATTCATTCAATGAGTCCATTCTATATATACGGGTATCATATGCTTACTACATGTCATACATTCTTACATAAATAAGATGGTATCTGTGTCTGTGTGAACGGATAAAGTGCTTGTGCAGATATTTGTAATAGAAGGCAAAAAGTGATGAGGGCCACTACAAGATATCAGTAATTCAAAAAAGGTATTTTATTTCCTCCATAAGCACAGTTTCAGTGCAAGTAGCCTGCATCTTACAGTGCGTGTAGCCTCAAGATTCTGTTAAGAGGGAAACTCCCCTCTCTTCCCACTCTGAACGAGAATATCAAAAGCCATTACCAGTCAGGATCTATCTTTTTTGGATATCATTTTTTTCGTAGTATCTGATACGATTTTTAAAATTGGGACATTATAAAAATAACACATAGAAAAAGTTTAATAACTGAATCTTTACCATGAAATGAAAAAAAAAATGTACAACAAAACTGTTAATAGAAGCTTATGCAACAAAATAAAATTAATAATACCATGATAATCCTAAGCGAATAAATGTAGGAACAGAAAACCAAATACCACATATACTCACTTGTAAGTGGGAGCTAAACATTGAGCACACACGGACACAAATATAGGAACAATAGACACTGTGGACTACTAAACTGCTCCGCCTCAGATCATCAGAGATTTGTTAGAGTCTTTTCAGGGGGATGCAACCCAGATCCCTCACATGTGCGGTTCACAATAGGCTTCTCCTTCCTATGAGAATCTAGTGCCGCTGCTGCTGATCTGACAGGAGGCGGAGCTCTGGCAGTAATGCTCACTCTCCACTGCTACTTCTCCCCCACTGCCCACCTACTGCTGCTCCACTGCTCACCTCCCGGGCAATGGGAACCTCTGTACTAGAGGGTGGAGAAGGGTATGTTAAAAAACTATCAGGTACTATGCTCACTATGAGTGACGAGATCTGTACCCCCAACCTCAGCGTCATGCAATATTCCCATGTAACAAATCTGCACATGTACCAACTCTTATCTAAAATAAAATTTGAAATTAAATATATATATGTGTGTGTGTATATGTGTATATATGTGTGTATACATATGTGTGTATATGTGTGTGTATATATACATATATACACACACATATATATGTAAGAAAAGAGTGGAAATTAATACTAAAATCTCGTGTGTGTATGTTATATATAAAAATACTTAAATCTCATAGTGTGTGTGTATATATATGTATACATATATACACATATATTATTAATATTAATATTATTACATATATATGTACACACACACACATACACACTATGAGATCTGAGTATTAATTTCCACTCTTTTCCTATAATTTCTTATAATTAGGGAAACCCTTAGTAACCATGTAGCCTAATTCACATAAGCCTCTTTTGGTTTTTTGTGTGCTTTGTTTTTGTTTCATTTACTTTAATATTGTTTGTGTGACTGCTGCTGTTGTTATTGTCATTCTGACCTTCCAGTTCTGAGTCATTGAGGCCTCTTCTTCTCTCACTTCTAATTTTTGCAGGAGCTTGCTAGATGATCAGTTTCTTTTATCAAGGTACTTCATATCAATATCAGGGAATTTACAGCATCACTATAAACAATTTCTAAAGGTTTACATTATTTATATTCTCTCCTGAATCTATTTAAGCAGGCTAGATTTCATCCAAAGCATGATCTCTAGAAAATACTTTCTTCTGGGCTCCTTCCTCATTTCTCTCCTCTGAGACACGGGCTTGGCCTCCCACTGAGTTAAGCTATATGGTAGAAAGGTTTTTATAGCTCCTTAATTTTGGCAAAAAGAGAACGGCTTCCAAGTTAAATCTAAACTGAGAAAGTCTCTTGCACTGCACAGATGTCATTGACTTAATTATATATCCTGTGATAAAATATTGAATTTCTCCTCTAGCCATTACCACATAGAGTTTTATTGTTTAACTACAGCATGCCTATTTTTGAAACATCCGACTCTGATATATGAGTTCATCATATTTTTAAATGCATTATCTAAGTAGAGGCCAAAGAAGAGCCACACTTGATTGTTTCATCTAAGTTGGACAGTCATTTTCTGCACTATGGTTTAACCAGAGAGATAAATATTAGTCTTTCTGTGGTTAGGCTTACAGAGTCACAGGTGTCTAAACAACTTAAGCAAAATACTTACATTGCATTATATAACTGGGATTATGTAGGTTCTTGACCCAGACTGCTCCAAGAAATGCCAAGACTCCATGTTACTTTGTAGACATAAGACTTTCTTTTCTGTCTGAGAAAATGTGTTTCTGCAGGCATGTAATCATTTTATTCATGGCTCCCTCTCTCTTCTATCTCAATAAAACATTAAATTGATTTGTTTAAAAATATATTATTAATTTCACATATAACAAAACTTTGGTTAGATTCATATATAACATGGATATTGTATAATTATGGTTATTTACACTAATTACTATCTTATTTTTTGTATTACGAATTCAGCAGCACAAAATCAAAGTGTGCATGCAGTGTCTGACTTCTTTGAAGGAAAGAGGAAAGGGTTGTGTAGAAAGCGTCTCAGACTGCGGTACATTTCTAAAACATTTTTGACCAGGCCCATGGGAAATCCTTGAGTTAAAGTCACCTGACACAAGAGTCCTACCTCTCATAGGAATGGGTCTGTTTAGCACCCCAGTAATTTGCTGGTAGCAGATGTGAAAAGCATAGTCTCAGTACAGTTGCAATAGATTCATAACACCCCAACTGAGGCTGGCAATTATGTTCCCTAGAGCAGATTCGAGGTGTTCTACTTTCATGGCCACCACAAATACTTGTGCAAAAAAAATCCTAGAAAAAAATGAAAATTGTTTCAATAAATAAAGATATATTTAACCTATAAAATGAATTTCA
>NW_012101765.1:3663349-3685973 GCF_000951045.1 Mandrillus leucophaeus
TCCCTCTCTCTTCTATCTCAATAAAACATTAAATTGATTTGTTTAAAAATATATTATTAATTTCACATATAACAAAACTTTGGTTAGATTCATATATAACATGGATATTGTATAATTATGGTTATTTACACTAATTACTATCTTATTTTTTGTATTACGAATTCAGCAGCACAAAATCAAAGTGTGCATGCAGTGTCTGACTTCTTTGAAGGAAAGAGGAAAGGGTTGTGTAGAAAGCGTCTCAGACTGCGGTACATTTCTAAAACATTTTTGACCAGGCCCATGGGAAATCCTTGAGTTAAAGTCACCTGACACAAGAGTCCTACCTCTCATAGGAATGGGTCTGTTTAGCACCCCAGTAATTTGCTGGTAGCAGATGTGAAAAGCATGGTCTCAGTACAGTTGCAATAGATTCATAACACCCCAACTGAAGCTGGCAATTATGTTCGCTAGTGCAGATTCGAAGTGTTCTACTTTCATGGCCACCACAAATACTTGTGCAAAAAAAATCCTAGAAAAAAATGAAAATTGTTTCAATAAATAAAGATATATTTAACCTATAAAATGAATTTCATATTATTTAATTTGAACACTATTTTGTGCACATTGCATGTGATTTGTTACATCTGTGATTCTGGAAGACTAAGCTGATTTGCTAAATGTGAGTAAAAGGGGCTTTGGAATGACATTGTAGAACATTAACTAAACAATTTTGTTTTGGTTATGGAAATTTAGAATGATATTTAGGTAAGGGGCAGGGTTGGAGATATTATACCAACAGGTGAAGGTCAAACACTGTGTGAAGATGAACTTCCCAAATAAAAAGCTCAGGACTGGAGAGGATGAGAGAATAGTAAGACGGGGCTTTATTATCTAATTTCCATGCTAACATTATAAAAGTGTCTCAAAATGTAAAATATCATCAACAATAAAATCCTAATTATCCAGGAAGGGGCTATTTCCTAGGAAGGCTCTGCTGTCTTGATGTTTCTGACTCTGGTTACTTGGGTCCTCTTTCACCCTTTTCTTCATATCCATATACATCTATTTATCATTAAAAAATTTCTCTCATTCTTATGTGGATTATTTTTCTCCTTCTCCCTTCTTAACCTCTCTCTTCCTTTCTCCTGTGCCTTTAATTTTTTTCTCTCCTTTAAGGTGATATTTGAACCATTACATAACAATCATAATTAAGTGAAAAAGAAGAGATTAGTAAAGCTGACCAAAAATAAGCAATCAATCAGAAAGGTTAGAAGAGAACTGGTAATAATAAATGAATTTAAATTTTACTACAGAGTGAAATATAAAAAGATAGCCAGTAAGCATGAAGAAAATCTGAATACGAATCAGATTTTAATTAGTTCCCCATATTGTCAAGGAGGTTTTAGCACTCTCCTGCTACTAAACTCATCTGGAAGAATCTTTCTGTTTAAATTGAAGCAACGGAAATAAAGCTTACTGTTAACTGAGAATTTGTATTTTAATTAGCAGACTGGTCAAGTTGTATGACACTATATGGAAAAATACCAAAATTTATGTGCTGTCTCATAATTTACATTGTAAACCACTAAGAAATAAAATTTGAAATGAAGAAAAATATTGTAAGCATTTCCAGAAGTAAGCTGATGATGGCTCAACAAGACACAACCTAAAGAACATTAATCTGTTGCAGTCTAAACGTTCAAAAATGATTTGTTTTGATAGACATTATCACTGTATCTTTGGTTTTCATTAAACTCTGAAACCCTATTGATGTTCTTAGTGGTTCTTACGGACTCCTCCTTTTCTTCATAAAACACAAATCAAATTAGTTTGTAATCTTAAATTGATTCTTACTCAGTTTTTTGGCCCTCTTCAGCATTAAGCACACTGCTTGAGATTGAATTCACCTCAGCAAAAGTTGTGAAATGTCTTCTTGAGACAGTTTACATGCAACAAATTGTGGGAAACTGAATGTATTTAATAATATCTTATGCAAAGTCAGAAGCTATTTAGCTGATTGAGAGAGGGAGTTTTTTTTTTTTTTTTTTAATCAACAAGTGGGTAGTCTTTGTCCAGTGTTTGATATCTCCTGGGCAATGTAAAATGAGTAACTGAGATCCTTATAGGTTTTTCTTGGTTGAGTTAAGTCTTGAGGATAATATGAGTAAAATATGAAGCTATCACTATCCTAGGCTAAGAATTTCTCCTAAGGCAAGGACAGCGTCTTGTCTCTGCTCAAGAATCAGCCACTGATTTTACCTCCTTGGTGTGCCTTTGGGAACACTGGTTAAGCTGTGCTTCTGTCACCAGTCCCTCTTAATGCTGCTGTTGCTGCTACTCCCTGTCCTTCTGCCTTCAGAAATTTTGTAGGGACTGCCATGTCAGTTTCTGCCAAACCTAAAATTCAAAGCTACACTTTTGTGGGTTTTGTCTTTGAACGTTTGTCACAGGAATCACTTTGAAAGTAACTCTAGAAATTTCTTTTTTTAAAAAAATTATTTATTAAATGCAATATGATCTTATAATTTGAACACTTTTGAAGGTAGTACACAGTGCACTGAAATAACTTGTGAGGAGATAATTCAGACAAAATTTTGAAAGTGGCCTACAGGTTTTAAAATTATTTACATTAATTGAAGCTACTCTAGAAACTGCTCAGATTCTATCAATGATTTTCATTCACTGATTATTTTAGAATTTAATATTACATTAGTTTTTGTCTAATTGAAATTGAGCGTTAAAGTTGTTGGTATAATGATTGTAAAGATTTGTTTCAAACTAAAAAAAGGAAATCTGTTATAGAGGGGTTTATTTTGTGCAGAAAGTTAATATGCCGAGACATGAAATGCAACACACAAGGTAGTTGCTTTTGTTGGTGAAACAGATGACTAGTGTGCAGATAGAATGATAATTATAGTAAGAATATCTATTGGGAAACTAAAACATAAACCTAGCTAAAGCTGAGGAAAATATTCAATGGTGAATTTTGGCCATTTTTAATCTTTTAAAGTGAGAGACACATTTTGAAGTCATTATCCTGATGAAATAAGAAAAAGAATGCAGACTGAGCAAATTATTTTTTCACTGACATTTCAGTACTATATTGTCTATTTAGGCCATCCATTTTGGCATTAAATAGCTCTATGGTGATTAGTTATGAACTTCTGAAAGAGCCCAGAAATAATTTAGAAACGCAAAGTATTATTTTTTAAAATTTTCTCCTCATTTGGCTTATAGATTCCTAGAGGGCAGGTTATCTGACTTAACTCATTGTTTTTCCTCCTTTATTCTTTGCCACTTCTCACTCCTCTTCCACTGCCCTCATACCCTGCATTTAGCAGAGTGTTTCATACAGAGCAAGATTATCCAGTGCCTCATTTTGTGGTTGTTTTAGGCATTACTTACTTAATTATACAAGTTCAGATATGGCTCGCAAAGAAAATACCAAACAAGTTGGAAAGCTTATAACTCGTTTTTTATAACATTTTTTCCCCGCAGTGTAGTATTAATGAGGTAACCTACTAAAAAAATCTAGCATATTTTTTATCTCCTGTAGTATTTAATAAATACTATCCTATGCAGTGTTGTGCTGATAAATGTTTAATAGCTACCTCTCAAAACAAAGAAAAAAGAAAGATTGATTTGTTGTGTTTGCTGATTTCCATGTCGTAAATCCTTCCGTGGCAGTTGACTTCTAGCTACCATGTAGTGTCACTGAATGGAGACTTGGGGAGAGATGTACACAACCAGTTCTTGAGAATAAAAACAAGATGGGTCATTACACCATTGTTTCCCTAGCAGAAGATATTGTTGCCTTGCCCATGTTCCTTATAACTGTACCATTTCATTACACTCTGCCTTAAATTCCAGCTGTGAGTTTATGCATCTCTGTGCCTGAGGGTCCTCCTCTGTGGATGTCGGTTCGGTTTTTGCCTGAGCCAGAAATGCCAAGGAATGATTTCCGTTGGCAGCAGCAATCAAACAATTACTGACAGTAGTTGGTGCATAAATTCACCAGCTCCCTTAGCTCTCTAATTGGATCAATCTGAGGTCTATGTTCTAAAATAGCTCCCACTGTTTTCCAGCAAGCTTAACTTCCAGCTGTCCATAGCAGTGAGTTTCAAGGAAACACATCCTATATTGGTTCTCTCCTCTTCTCTTTGTCACTTTCCTACTTCTTTACAGGTGTTTCCTGGAATAATCTCCGGAAAAAGCTACTTGCATTGAATCCCGTCTCAAGATCTATTTCTGCTGGAACTCAAACCAATTCAAACTTCTGTACACTTCAATTTCCACCTTTTGCAGATGTCTTTGAGTATGAATTGGAGTATGAATGTCTATTCAAACCCATTGAACTATTCAGTATCTCCCACGCTTACTGTAATAAAGGTGTGATGCTTGAGGAACTTTTCGTTCTGTCTGGTGAAAAATATCGACGTCTCATAGCATTGCACCATTAAATACTTGTAACAGAGAAAATATGGCTATCAAGTTCAACCTACTTGCACACCTAGGAAAGACAGGTTCTGACTCTTTTGCTGTCACTTTTTTTTTTTTGAGATGGAGTTTCGTTCTTGTTGTCCTGGCTGGAGTACAGTGGCGTGATCTCGGCTCACTGCAAACTCTATCTCCTCTCGGGTTCAAGGGATTCTCCTGCCTCAGCCTCCTGAGTAGCTGGGATTATAGAAGTCCACCACCATGACCAGCTAATTTTTGTATTTTTAGTAGAGATGAGGTTTCACCATGTTGGCCAGGCTTGTCTCAAACTCCTGACCTCAGGTGATCTGCTTGCCTCGGCCTCCCAAAGTGCTGGGATTACAGGTGTGAGCCTCTCCGCCCAGCCTGTCACGTATTATTAGAGGAAATGTGAAGAACTGAGGCTGAGCAAAAGGACTGCCCCTGGAAGGACGAAGGCTAAAGAACAGAACAAGAGAGGCATGGAAAACATTTTATTGATATAAATGGAACCGTATTTTTTGAGGTGTTTTTAGACATACTTTCCATATTCTTATTTTTGGTTCCTGCTTTTTTTTCTTTTTGTCTTCTACACACAATTATTTCCCTAAACTACTCATATGTATGATTTCATTTCATTTTGTTTAACTTTTCTGCTCAAGTTTTTTTAAATGTAAAACCTAGACAGAAATATATATATGTGTATATATATATGCTCACAAAATATAATTTTAATGTCCATCTCCATCTTCAAAATGGGAGAAAATATTCACCATGAAACTGAAGAAAAAATCTGGAAGTGTTTGACTTACAAAAATATACCACTCATCTTTCAACTTATCCCTAATAATTATTGCCTTCTCCCCAACTGGTGATGTAAATAAAATAATAATAGGAGAAAAAATTCAAGGGAGAATAAGCAAATAAATATTGTTAAGATTTTCTTCGTCTTGTGATGTGCATGATGCTTGAGTATGATAGAAGAGACGCCATCTGTGTGGTGACATTAGAGTGCTGGCTCGGAATTGCCTTGATTCTTCTCATGTGTTATGGGAGCTATAAATCCAACAGTGAATAGTAGCGACAAGAAGTGACAAGTGCAGTTCAGCTTCCAAGACTGGTTTTCAGTGTTGTCCCTGGTATTAAGTTCTGAATTCACCAGGAACCTGAATGTCACCATGTATCTTGTGAAATCAGTTTACTGATGCACAAAGTGAGGACCCTTCCTAAGGCACTAGGAAAAATCAGACAACTGTATATTTTTGAGGTCAAAATTAAATCTTGAAATAAAGTACTTTTATTAAGGCACAATTTTCTCTGACATGTTAGCTATTCTAATTACAAGTAAAATTAAAATAGCGTTTTTTTGTGTGTTTTTTTGTTTGTTTTTTGTTTTTTTCCACTCAGAGCTCTTGAGGCAGCTTTCAAGAGCACTTAGGCTATGGCAGAATAAGGGCTCGGCTGCTGTGAGATGTATGTTTAATTAGTGAATATCGGATTAAAGGAGAAATTGGCCAAGAAGTACATGAAAGAGTCGGGAACCATATGAATTAGTCAGGTTATTTTTGATATTTTGAGTTGCTGAATAAGCAAGCCATTCAATGCCATCATTTTTATTCTTTTGGCAAAATTACCCAAAACAGAAAATGGCCAATAGATGATATTGTTGGAACTGAAGGTTTGTAATGGAATTAGAGTAACAGAAAATAAAATCAACTTCTTTTAGGGAATTTTTTTTTATGTTTTCTACATTATGAAGGATGACACTGTTTAGGATTATGTCAGCTGAAATTAAATGCCATTTTATCATTAGATGTTTACCACCAATCCTCATTTATAAATGATGACTAAAGTGGCTCTTGTTTCTTAGGAAATTGTTCTTTTCTATGACTGCAATTATGACCAATTGCCAAATAAAAGGAAGCAGCAGATAATTTATTAGTTGATAGAAAAACAAAAGAAGTTTTCTGCAAGTAGTAAGAGTAAGTATTGTGTTATAATGTGGCACTGAGTAAGTAACCCAATTTAATTTTCTACTATTGGATACATTTTGTTATTTAAGTGTAGTTCGGTATCCAGATGTATTTTAGAAGAGATATTTTTTAGAGTGGCAAAATGACAAATGTTCATGAAAAAGTATAACCATATATATGGTGTGTATATTGTACCATATACATACGTGTGTGTGTATGTGTATGTATATGTGTGTGTGTATATATACGTGTATATATTACACATATATATATATTTATATATGAAAAACCCCAGCATAGTACTGTGTCAACTTTGGGATCCTTCAACTGAAGGCAGATGTAGAGCACTTTGAAGATATACAGAAAAGAAGTATCATTAGCGGACTGACACATTAGGTGACAGTATTGGTCTAGGCAGATTTTTTTTCTTTGGTTCTTTTCCAGTTTCTAGATTTCCCCTGCCTCATCCCATACCTAGCCCCTTGTGCCTTTTTTCTATACAACTATTAACTCCTATTTCCACAACTTAGATATCTCCCAATAGAATTTTAATATCCCTAAAGAAATATTTGTTAGTTGGATATTTGGAAGCATGAGTGTCACATGACCTGAAACTTTGTGAGTAGGAATTTTATTTTCAAATGTATTCAGATCAGTCTCTGATTAGCCAAGTTCAGACAGTCATAGGGAGATCATTCGAGAGTGAGAGGCCCATAAACAATCTCCCAGCCCACTATTATATTTTCATCAAGCCAACATTTGTAGCTTAACCATCCATGAGGAAAGAACCCTGAGGAGTCATAGAAAGGAGAGATTGAGCTCATGGAATTGCTGAATGGTGAAAAACTGATTTTCATTTCTAATGAAGGCACAAAAACACAGGGGTTTAAAACTAATACCTGAGAGTTCTGAGATTTAAGTTATACGTATAAAGGCTTAGAAGAGCCACTTAGAAGTCAACATTCCTAAAATGTATTCTCCTTCTTCTCTTTAGTTTTCCAACCTTATTTATTAGCCTTTAGTCTTTTCTCTTTTGTTCATTTTGAAACCTTGTTCCAAGTAATCACCATCCAGATAATTGCCAACATAGCTCTTGCTCAAATATTTTCTCTCTTTAAACAGGTGGCTTGCCAACCAATTTGCTATAGACTTATTTATTTTTTCTGATTTTCTTTCCTTTTTCTTCTCTCTGCCTTACAGCTACAGAAACTTGAAAGGGTCAGAGTTTATGCCTAGTTTTTCCCTTCCATTTCCTTTTTACAAAATTTCATTTCTTTAAACTCATTCTACAAGACATTTCTGTCTTGAAAAATGAGACAGACCGTGTTAAGCACTGTCCATTACTACTGTATTCTTCTGTTTCAGCATTGTAAAATATACTGAATGCCATGTTCTATTGTGGATATGTCAAAACAAAGAGAGAGAGCAGTTTAAGCCCTCTGTTCATTTCCTTTCTATTATACTTTGAAGTATTCTATATTTTGAAATAGTTTTCAATTCATGAAAGAAAATTAAAAACCCTTATCCTTTTTTCCCTTTCAGCAAAACAAGGCAGTCACTTTTTGTTTAACCATCTTTACTATAAAAAAAAAAAACCCTAAAAATAAAAGCTCTTTGTGTGTGTGTGTGTACATGTGTGTTTGTGTATGTGTTAAAGACCAAACAAACATGGTACAATGCCTGCTATTATCTTGGGAAATTAGCTGTACAGCATTCAAAGGCTTTCTTCCAAGTTCTCCAAATTCATTTATTTGGGTTTTGAATAGAAATTTGTCTGGCCAAACAACTGTATGAATCAGAAAGGATTTTTTTTTTCCCCCTCAGAAATGACCCTTGACATCCCCAGTCCTGCTGTCTATCTATACATGTCTGTCTGTGTAACCCTATAGAGACTGGCTTCACGGGACCCAAGTTTTTGTAACAAATAAAACAATCTAGTTTTACCTTTGGAATCTCATCAAGAACCGTAAAGAAACCACATATTCAGGCAAAACGCAGTTCGTTGGGAAAAGGGTTTTAGGGAATGTTTTCAGCAAGGACGGTCTTATTAATAATGTGAATAGCAACTTACACATGATGTTGTGGTCCACAATAAATCAAGGGAAGGGGTTCAAGCATGGCCACTGGCAATGTATTTCAGGGTTATTATGCACAGAATGAGTCAGAGCAATGCTCATGGCTACTTTCAAACTTATCCTAGCCTTGGAAGGGAGCTGATGTAATGAGCAAATCCAAAGACTTTTTCGATTTTCAGGATGAATGATAAAAAGAGTTTATAGAACAGGCAAAGTGATATATAAGGAGAAAATCTGGCATAGGGTGGGCATCTGCTGATGGAATAGAAAAGATAATTGGGAAACTCCTGAGCATCTCAGATAGTGTAGCAGAAAGTATGCTGATTCAAGCATCAGACAGACAAGATTCTGATGCAGTCTAGCTGTACAGTTTTGGTCAAGTTGCTTACATCTGTGAATCACAGTTTTCTCAACTGTAATATTAATTTGAGGTAGAATTATCTGCTTTTTGTGCTGAATTGGATGTGAAAAGTAGAACAGAAAGGCATAAAAAGGTTTGCGTTTGAGTAACTGTAAACATAAAAGTATCTGTTGGTTAGAATGAAGAACTCTGGAGGAAGACTAGGTTTGATGTGAGAATATTTTGGTACACCGTCCATCTTGTAGTTGGATGACATTGCATCACCCAACTAGAGATGTAAAGTCAGTCATTGAATATGTAAGTCCCAGACTCAGAGGAGTGGTCAGAGCAGGGCATAAGTATTTGGAAGCCATTGTATTGGTAGTGACTGTAGCTACAGTACAGATGAATGCTCTTTGGAGGAGAGTATAGAATGAGAAGAAAAGACCTTGAGTACTTTGATATTCAAAGGCTAAGTAAAAGAGACTGAGCCAGAAGACAGACTGTCAAAGTTTGGCCAAGAAAGTGGAGTAAACTCAGGAGGATGACATAAAACTCAAAGGAAGAGAAAACTTTAAGAAAAAGACTGTGCTCAACTGTATCTCAATCAATTTATGTCCATGTCTTCCATGAACACATATTAGAAGCTAACACCACTTATCACATGAGCTATTGCAGTAACCTCCCAAATTATATACTTATTTACAATCAATTTTCCACAACATGGCCAATAACACTGCATTCTGAATTCCAAATTTTGTCATGTTATTTATCTGCCTAAAATGCTATAATGCCTCACACTTCTTACAGAACAAAAGTAAATCCTTAATAGGTTCCACCAGGCCCTGCAAGATCTGGCCCCTGATCATTTCTACAGACCTGTCTCGTACTGCTCTGTCCTCCCCGTGTCAGCCTGGCCCTCCTTCAATTTCTTAAGTGTTCTGTGCTCTCCTCTGCATACTGGCTTTTCACATGCACTTTCCTGGCCTAGAACGCTAGTCATTTCCCCCCCGGGCTTTGGTCTAGGATATCTTACTTACCCTTTAGAATTCAGGCAGAAAGTCATTTTTACAGGAATCCTTCCCTGACCTCCAAATTACAAAGCTCCTTGTTTTTTGTTTTTGTTTTCTTTTTTTCTTAACCTTGTAGCCTTTTTTTTTTTCATAGAATATGGGTAATATCTGACTCTTAAGTCAGGATCTAAAGTCCATTAGGACAAGGACATTGTATTGTCGACGACTGTATCCTCAGTTCCTAGCATAATGCATGGCAAATGCCAGGTTGTTAATAAGTAATAGTTGCACTAATGCTTAAAAGGATATTTCACATTCTATTTATATTTAAGCATTAAATATGTATTTATTAATGCTTAAATATAGTTACTATGCATTTATTAATGCTTAAATATAGTTAGAATGTGAAATATCCTGTTAATCATTGACTTGTTTTCATCTACTGTTACACGTTGGAAAAACCTAGAAGATATGTGAAATAATTATTTTTAATGAAGTGCTAGGATGTTATAACTTATTGATACTAAATGAACACATGCATAGGGAAATGGCTATTTATGTACACAGGGATTACTCTGACATTTTAAATACTTCCAACATAGTTTGTTACAGAGAAAATAAGGAGGTCAATAAAAGGTCTAATCAAGTTTTCTTATTTATTTTCTTTACTTTTTATTCCTTCCTTTCTTTTCTTTCCTTCTTTTTTCTTTTTGTTGGTAGAGAAGGATAGAGTACTATATTTCCCATTATATGGGTGGTATAGACTAGCTATAATATTACCACTATATTTTAATATTAAAATGTGGAGGAATTAGAAATATTCAAAGTATAGATGTTTAGGGTGCTTATGAGTATGTTCGTACATACTATACGTTGTTCACCAAATCATCTTATTTATTCTTAATTAATTGCTTTATTTCCTAGAGTAATAGGAAATGTTGAACACATAACTAAATCCTGTTGCAACAAGCTGAGTTTCAGGGGTCACTAGTCCTGTTACGCAGGCAAGAACAGGCCTTGATTGGATCTGGCAGGCCATCTGTTATAACTCAGGTGTCCTAGCAGCCTCATTTCCTGTTTAGGTGAGTCAACAGATCTAGCATATGTGTCATACTTTTGAGAAATCAGTTTCCTTTATAAATGACTAGAAGGACATAATTAGTGAATGCTCTACTGGAGAAAAATCACTGACACTAAAATAATATCTTGATTAAAACTTATTATTAATACCTGTTTCTTTTGTCTCTTTGGTTGTCCTGTTTCTTTTGTTTTGTTTTGTTTTAACACCTTAAATTTTAGTGGCATGAAGCAACGACAACTTTATTATACTCACAATTTGGGGAGTCATGAATTTGGGCTGAGAACCAGCAAGAGCAGCGTGTGTGTGTTCCACAATGGTTGAGGAATCAAGTGCTGGCATCTCTCTCTCCATCCAGTCTCCCCTCATGACTGACATGGGAACCTGTCAGGGAGGTAGTGGAGTAAGTGGAGTAAACTCTGGAGAACGGCCCTGGCTTTCTCCTGTGAAATCCTTCCAAGAGACCAGAGGAGAAGCTTCAAAGCTTCTTATGACTTTGCAAGTCACACTGCGTCACTTCCACTTTCATATTATGGATACAGGGGTATCCCATTTTCAATGTGGTAGGGTCTGAATACCAGGAGGTGTGATTTTAAAAGGCATCACTTTTGGGACTAAGATACTTTAGTCACATCAATATCTTTGAATTACTACTTTTTTCTCTGTGTGTCTTCATGCATATTAATCCTTACATTTTGCTTGAGATGCAAGGAACAAGGCAATTACTTTGTTTTGCTTGATTTCCACTATTAAAACAATGAATGAATTTAAGGTGCTTCTTTGAAGAAAGCCATAACAATACTGAAAAACTCTGAAATAAAACCAATTACTTATATACTCTTATCTGCTCTCCTGAGAGCTAGATAATCTTTTCCTTTTGATTTAAGTATTATATAGTCTAAGGAGAAACATTAATATTTTACATACTACATACAGTGTTACTACCAAGTTTAGAACTGTTACCAGGCTGAGAAAACCATGATAATAGAATTCTGAAATGATTCTGATATGCCATGTAAACAATACCCTACTGTTGAACATAACCAAGGGCAGCATATTTCCCCAAAATCTTTATTCTTTCTTATATTCCGAGTGAGCTACAGAATAAAAATAAACATTTTATTTTTTTTCTATTTTCTTACAAGAAATAGTGCATGAACGAAATCAGCAATTAGAATCAATGAATTTATTGTAACATCCTTTTCAGATGTATAAATGAGGAATTTTATAGGTTATAAATTTTGTACAGAATGTCTTAGAAAAAAGTAGAGGTTTAGCTTTCCTTCACTGGTCACAGTTTTTGCCTTTTTCTTCCCCTGAAACATTATAACAAATTTAAACTTAGACTGTGTTTGCACAACATAAAGACTATGCTTATAATGCAAAACAGAAGAGTTGCCATGGTAATTTCTTCACTGTATGTACCAAATCAAAACAGATATATCAGGCCTCACTGTGTAGACTTCCTCTAACAGAACTCAACAAGTATTATTGAGTGCTCACTATGCGTCAGGAGCATTTCAAGGCCTGGAAATATTTAGATAAATATGACATAATCCCTTCCATCAAACAACTTATATTCCAGGGCAGACAGTCATGTAGACAAATAAATACAATATGCTGTATTAGGTACTCAACAAATGCCATAGCAAACAAGACAAAGGAGTCTTTTTTTTTTAGCTGGTTGTAGGAGGTGAGGAGGAGTTACAGAAAGGAGGAAACATTTTGGCCTGCGTTTTTATCCCCAAAAGACATTTACAAATGTATAAGCAAACAGAAAAGTTGTTTTAGATTTAAACAGATTTAAGACTTTTTCTGATATTAGGTTTTAAAATGCAACACTAACTTCTATCCAAATTAGAACTCATAATATATCTAAAAGCAGTTGTGCTATCTCAAAGATAGTGATGAAGTGAATGATAAATGGGGCAATGATAGATCTTCTAATACATTACATATCTTTCCATATGCCAAAAAAATAAAAATTCAATAGTCAACATAAGAGCAGGATCACAATATTCATGAACTGAGAAAACACACCTTGTTAAATATTATCTAGCTTTGATTCAAGAATGTCCACCTAGTATTGATTTAAATTTTCACTTTTATATGAAGATTACTGGATATTTTGAATTTTCAAAAAGTCTTACATAAGATTTTTAATGTATGTAAAATTTAGATGTTTTTGTTTCAGGGAAAAGAACATTCAACTACTTAGTTATTTAGAATGGAACCCATTTTCTTTCTCGCTATTTTCTCTCCCTCTCTTCCTCTCTCACTCTCTCTCTCTTTCTACAAAATTCTGTCACTCTACTTTATACCAAGTCTGGATCTTTTTGTAGTCTTAAACACCTTCTAAAAGTTCCTGGACTATTTGATTTCTCCTTATATATTTTTAGGAAAGAGAAGGCATTTTTTTTTTCCTCCAGTATTTCCAGGCAACATCATAAATTTTCAACTGAGTGAATAGGATTCAATCTCATGCTTATCCTTGACCCAATCAAGATGGACAGAGGAAGGGAATGTCCAGTTGACTTAGCACAAGTCTAATCTGCCACTGCAGGATTTGGTGGAAATTTATCTTCCCTAAATGGAAATCAGGGTTATTTTAAAAAGAATGTGAGGAATGAGTCTGAGGAGGCAATCAATAATCATCCACTATACATACATATACACTATCACACTTTTTATATATTATATATATGTAATACATAATACTATATATAATATGTAATATAATACATAATACTGTATATAAAATATATTTATATATATAAAGTTTGATAATCTGAAAGGCTTAAACTTTTTTGATTCTTGGTACAAGCAAAAACTAAAGGTTCCATCTTATGTGGGTTGTCCCAATGCAATAGTGATGTAACTGATGGAAAGATATGAACAATCAGCCAAAAGATACACAGTCACTTACATTGAGAAAGGATTAACAACAACAACAACAACAAAATCTCACTGAGACAGCTGTACACAGCTGAAAACACAGTAACTTCTGGCAGATTGGAAACATCCCTTTGCTTTAGGTCTCAGCAAGCTGCTACCTCTGCCAATAGGACTACCCGACAGAGTTGAAGACACCATCAGAATCTTCAAAAACTTCCCTTTCCCCTTTTCACGGGGATTTATATATTCTGTTGGCCCCTTTCAAATAATCAGGAAATTGACTGTCAAGTACTTACTCACTGAATGTTTACTGGAGATACGTGAAAGGACAATTTTTCCATCATTTCAAAGTGACTAAAACTCCAGTGAGAATAAAAGTTTCAGAGTTTCCAATCAGAGATGATTGTTGAATCATTTTCCCACTGTACTGTTTTTTCAAATTAAAAACCTGAGTTTTAGCCCTGCCTGAAACCTGTTTCTGCATCATTGTTATTTAGAAACATGCATATTGTTTTCCTTATTTTTGGCACAGTAAACTTTTTTTTTTTTTTTTTTAATAGAGACGGGGTTTCATTATGTTGGCCAGGTTGGTCTTGAACTCCTGACCTCAGGTGATCCGCCCCGCTCAGCCTCCCAAAGTGCTGAGATTACAGGAGTGAGCCACCGCTCTCAGTCTTGTATGTGTTTTTATTATTTTTATTATGTTTTGTTTTTTGAGACAGAGTCCTGCTCTGTCGCCCAGGCTGGAGTGCAGTGGCGCGATCTTGGCTCACTGCAAGCTCTGCCTCCTGAATTCAAGCAATTCTCCTGCTTCAGCCTCCCGAGTAGCTGGGATTACAGGTGTGTGCCACCACGTCTGGGGCACATATTAAAATATAAAATGGATGATAAATGTTAACTTATCTATGCCCTCTGATAGATATTAACTTATCTTCACCCCCTTTGGAGTCTTTAGCAGATTGTAAATTATACAACTGGGTATTTTTATATTTTGAAGATTGTAATTTTAACAATAACTCCAAAAAGTAATTGTAGAACATTGGAGTTAAATATATATTTAAAATTACCTGAAATCTGACCATCTAAAGATAATCATTATGACATTTTTTAGGACCATAGTACATATATAGGGCTTAGTACTCAGTAAATGCTCAATAAATATATGTATTTTTGTATCTGAATGCTGAGTGAACACAAATAGTATATATAATTGCTTCTAAAAATATGTTGATATTCATCTTTGAATATGCAAAGCTTAGTTCTTTTGTAAACATTTCCTTTATCAAGCTCGATTAAAATGTAAAACAAACCAAACACGATGTACACTGCAATATTTTACAAATTGTTATCTTCTGACGGGAATTCACACTTTCTCATTCCATTTGTATGATGCAATTTTAATTACATGTCACTGCCTAAGCAATGGGTGCGTGAGTGATTATGCCTACAGGAACACTTGGCAGTGATGGGGGAGGGCAGAAGGAGATTCTCAATTTATTATGACTCACTCAGGCATTAAACATGACATTCCTGGACAAGGACTATATTATCGTCAACTTGTCACAACCACTAATTCCTGATCTATCACAGGAGTTTTCTTGACAAGCCACTTCAGAAAAAAATAACTCTATTCAGAAGGTCAACAGTTTAATTTAGAAAAAGGTGAAGCAATGGAGAGTGGTTCATGCTGAAAAGTCTGACCTGGCTCTTGTATCTTGTGATACAGAGAATATCTAATGGTAGAAAAGAGGGAGTAAGAAAAATTCAGAAACATCCTAGGTATAAATAAGTATCCATCATTTGGGTGTACCTTAAGGTACATTCTGGAAGTTTTCAGGGGAACACTTTATTTTTCAATGGTATTTGGTGAGCTATTGCAGCCTTCCCAATATATTAAGAAAGTAAGTATGTTCTTTTTTTTTTTTTTTTCCTGGGCAAAAGTTTATATGTGTTTTCCTTATATGGGCAACATCCTTGGAATTAATTTTCTTATTCTTCATAGAGAATCTAAGGTATTTAAGTTAAAATGAAATTAGGAGAGAGTAAAGGAAAGAAAAAGCCTCTTACAGTCATTAGCCTTGTGTGAATAACAAAAAGGAAGGTCTGTGTAGGGTGCCATGAAGTGCTTGCTAGGAGAAGGATAAACCACCACATTTGCAAAGAAATATGTCTGTAAGTCTCATGTGTTGAACTGAATGGAGGAGAAAAAAGAAAGGGAAATATAGTGAAAGAGTGTCAAATGACCATCTTTCACATAGTCACTTAACATAGTGAAAGAAAGGAATAAGTATGAATGTGTGAGAAAAATATATGGCTCTAAACTGAGCTCCACTATTTACCAGCTTTGTAACTCAGGACATCTTTGTATTTAATTACCCTTAACCATAATATATGGTTAGTAATAGTGACTGCCACGTGGTGTTTTAGGGATCCAATGAGTTAATATATTTAAAGTGTTAAGATCTTTAAATGAATAATTGAATCATACTAAAAGTTCAATAAATGTTACTTTTAATTTGTACATTTTCAAATGACTAACAGGAGTTGGTAGAAAAATAAAGTAGGAAAAGCATGAGACATCTGTAATATAAGTAAAATCCCAGTAGTCTAGTACATTCATGTTAATCTTTTCAAAACAAAACAAAACAAAACAAAAACAAAAGAAAGCTTTTACTTCCACACCACAAAGAAAGAGATATCTGCAGGGGCCAGTGTATACCCATTTTAGACATCTTCCTCTGATTAATCGGCAAAGCTCACAGGTTTAATTTGGTCTCAGAGAAATAGAAATCTTTCCAGATGGCTTAGAATGCCATGTCACTGCTTGGTCACTTAAGTCTTATAATTGACTAGACGTTAGAGTTATCAAACAAATCCACGTGCTACTTTGAATCCACGGTAAAACCAGATGAGAGAATTACTGAGGAGGTCTCTGTGATTTTAAGACTGCTTATCTTTTCTAATAGATTCATTTTGGGGGAAATTCACCTTATTCTACTGCATTCTGAGGAAGACCAAATGCCTGACCACAGGTGAAGCAGTGACCATGCACCCCAAGGTCTCTAGTGAAGTAAGATGTCCATCATGAACTAATTGTTATAGAATCTACCCAGAGGATGTTTAAGGGTATCTTTCAGCATTTCAACATTGGGTAGTATATAGAGGACCAGGATGGCATAAACTGTGAAGTTAGACATATGGGATTATACCAGTTCTTATATAGAATGCAAAATCTTTAGCTAGATGATAGAGGGCTTAAAATTAATAATTTGGGACAGAAGTTTTTGAAAGGGTTATGGGGATGAGAACTTTGGAATAAATCCAGAAAGAAAAATGTTCATATCCCATATGAATATTTACCCAAATATCATCTCTATAAAGAGTCTCAAATCAAGTGGGCGGAGTACCCTATTCCACAGAGAATATCCATCTTCTTCCTTCTGTAAACCTGGTGCTCACTCAATGGCCTAATAAACAATGAGGCCTTGAAGTCATTCTTTATTAAAATAGCCTGCATTTCCCACTTGGCTATCATCACTGAGGAGTGTCCAATTTATCAGAAACTATGAGCTCCTGCTATGGCTTATAAATGGTGGGGACTAGACAGCTGCTTAGTGGTGGTGCTATGATGTGGGTACCTTCTGTCATGAAACCGTCATCATCATAAATCATTTTTCTGAATTTGGATTAAATCTACCTCCTTGTCATCCTTCTTCCAGCTTCATCATCGGTGGGCTTTTGAGTCTTCATTGTGACCATATATATGTGTATATATTGTAAATTATTAAATTCATAAACTATATTTTCAACCAACCACAAACCCTTGGCTGCTAAGACATTTCCTCATTTATCGCCAAATTTAGGCCTGGTAAAATACACAGATAGATTACGATGTTTCAGTTCTGCCTAAAGAAATGTGAAAACCGCAAAGAAGATATTCAGATGAAAAGAGAGAAATTCATCCCGTCATTTACATTTCTATATATCAAAATATTAAGTGTGATGTCAGTAGAATGTTAAAAGAAGGCTGGACATGATGGCTCACGCCTGTAATCCCAGTACTTTGGGAGACCGAGGCTGGCAGATCACCTGAGGTAAGGAGTTTGAGAGGAGCCTGGCCAACATGACTCCATCTCCACTAAAAATACAAAATTAGCCGGTTGTGGTGGTGGATGCTTGTAGTTCCAGTTACTGGAGAGACTGAGGCATGAGAATTGCTTGAACTCAGGAGGTAGAGGTGGCAGTGAGCCGAGATGGTGCCGCTGCACTCCAGCCTGGGAGACACAGCGAGACTCTGTCTCAAAAAAAAAAAAAAAGTGGAAAAATTTGATTTTTAATGGTACATTTGTTGTCATAGGTACATAGACACTTACCATAATTTAGACAGTATTAGGTGTTCTAATGATAAGTTATATACACTATAAATAGTATTTTACCCTAGAAATTAGTTCTCAAATGCAACATACATAAAGACAGCTGCTTACCTGTTCTTTTTAACTCTGTGGCATGATTCAAAGATGAAATACGATTTTTCATGCTCTGATTTCCCAAACACGCCTGTCCTTGAATGTCACTTTCTAAATGATGATTAAGGAAACAAACACAGTCTTCCACAATAAAAAGGTATTGAAGAAGTGACTTTTACCCATGTTACTTCAAAGCAAAATTGACTAGCTGCAGGGCAATGAATATTACTGCTCAGTGAAGCCACTATTGAACACAATATATCAAAAGCCCAACATATTTCTCTTCAATCAATGTCTACCCTCCAATATATAATTCCTATTGAGTTTATCATTACAGACCTATTTAGGGGATTTATAGTTTGGCCAAAACTCATCTCTGTGAAAGAGATTATTTTTAGTAACAAAAGACTATGTTTGTATAATAATCTTAAATGTGATATATACCTTCTGAAGTCACATTTATATATCAACTTGGAGTTAACAGTTTATGTCTGATCATTTTAAATGCATAAAACTATAGAATTGTTAGATTGAAATGGACCTTACACGTCACAGATTCCTTTGGCCAGCTTGCTATTTGAACTCTTTCTATACCACCCTTATGAAATAATTTGTCTATGCTATGACTCTTCTAGTTGATTAATCAATTACCTAGGCAGCCTCTCCTATTTTGGAATATTTAAGTATTTGTTTTTATTTTTAACTGGTTGGAAATTTCTCTTTCTATAATTTCCATTTATTAGTCCTAATTCTTCCTTCCTCTACAGGAAATTGCTTCAGATATTTGAAAATTGTTGCTATGTTCTTCTAAGTGTTCTCTTTTCAAAATTAATGTTTTGGGTTCTCCAACTTCTTCTATTATATCGACTCAAAGAATACATTATTTCTTGATCACTTGACATTTTTATTTCTCTCCTTTGGAGATTTTGTTATATTTTATTCCTAAAGCCACAGATAACTATAAAAGAACAATTGATTTTATCATGTAGTATACACATATAAATCTGGATGCTTGGGGTTTTGTGGACCAGTATTCTACGTAGTGGAAAGGATTATTCACTTTGTTCTTATTTTATGAATGCTATAATGTCATGTCATGTATTATAATTATGTGAATATATCTATGCTCCTTAGTTCCTTTCTCAATACTATTACCTCAAGACAAGTTCCAGGAGAGAGGAGATCAGGAATATATATTATACATTTTCTGTGGTTAGTAGGCTCCTGAGTCTCTTTCAAAAGGAGGTTTTAGTGGAGCCATATTCTGTAACACAAAATCAACCTGGAAAAAACCCCAAGCATATCTTACCTAGGAAACCTTATCTACATGCTCTATTTGAAGTGAGCAATGTAACTTTAAAGGCCTCATTTTGAATGGATGCTTCAAGGAAATCTAGAGCAGAAAGAGGCAGGGTCTCTATTGAATGTAACTCCATTTTGTTTTTTTTTAAAAAGAAAAACTCAGACTTCACTACTATGCAATAGATCTATGAAAAAAACAAAACACGAAAAACTCACTAGTACTTCATAAATATATACAAACAGAAAAAGCAGTGTTATCATGGCAAAATAGACACGAACATGTGTTCCAAATCTTATGAGGATAAAGAGAAATTACCAATAGGAAAAAGAAAGGCTAATGAATTTCAAGTTTAGATTTTTCACTTTCTTTCTTACCCTCATGCTCATCACTCTCAAATACTTTTTGACAAACGAGGGCATTTTTAAAATAATCATTTTATCAACATCAAATCAGAGCATTAATATTGATACATTCCTATTATTTAATCATCAGACCTTAAACGTTATACTAACAGTCTCAATGATGCACTTTATGGAAAATTGATCCATTGCTAAATCACACATTACAATTAATGCTTGTGTCAAAGTCTGGAAATACTTCCAAGCTTTCCCTGACTTTCCTCATGTTGACACTTTAAAATCTACCATAAAATACTCCTCAGTTTGGGTTTGTCTTATATTTCGTTGTAATCACAAGATTCAGGATATTCATCTGTGGCAGGAATAATCATAGAAAGTATGTTGGGCCTTCCTCATCTGCATCCTATCAGGTGGCACACAATTCTGATTTGTTTCATTGGATATAATGTTCTGTTTAATCTTTTGATTAAGATGGTATTGCTGTTTTCCCCTTTGTGACTGATATCTATTTTGATATCAGTTACCTTGAATTCATGCAAATATTTCATTTACTAGAAATTTTAATTAATTGAGTAATATCAGTATGAATTTATGATTTTCTATTTTGTTCAGTGTGATTTAATCTGTTACTGTGTGCATTTATTTTCTTATTTATATTGTATCTGATACAACTAATAGTCACTCTTTTTTTTTTTTTTTGAGATGTGGTCTAGCTCTGTCATTCAAGCTGGAGTGCAGTGGCGTGATCCCGGCTTACTACAACCTCCGCCTCCCGGGCTCAAGCGATTTTCCTGCCTCAGCCTCTTGAGTGGCTGGGATTACAGGCACGCACTACCACGCCTGGCTAATTTTTGTGTGTGTGTGTGTGTTAGTAGAGAAGGGTTTCACCATGTTGGTCAGGCTGGTCTTGAGCTCCTGACTTCGTGAGTCACCTGCCTCAGCCTCCCAAAGTGCTGGGATTACAGGCCTGAGCTACCGTGCGTGGCCAATAGTAGCTCTTTCAAGCCAAAACTGGTTTCCTTTAAACACGACCTGACTGTTTTGTGTGTGTGTGTGTTTTTTAGCAAGTCTATTAGAGAAGTAAAGAAACAAACTAATAACTACTCCTTAGGCAGAGCAGTGACAACCACACTGTTTTCTGAGCACACTTTTGCTTTTTGACACTAGCAGATATTCGTTTCCTCCTGTATTTTCTGTGCCTTAGCCCTAGAAACCAGCATCTCTTCAAGGAGTTCTTGCTCCTTTTAGTGGAAAATTGTATGTAGAAGCCCACACTCAGCACCAGGTACACTCTTTGTTATCGAGATTATGCTGCTCACACGTCATCTCAGTGGAGAGTTAGGGGATAAATATGTACATATACATATATACATACATACATACTTAAGTGTAAACATACACTATATCTATTTATTTATATATAAAAATAAACGTGTAAACATATATACCTTTACGTTGTATTTATTTTTCCACTTCTCTATCTGTCAAAAACATTGAGTTCACAATATCTCCAATTCTAATCCAAACACGCCAGGTTCATTCTAATTTTCTTCCTCTTCTTATTGTAACTAACTTGCTCCTCTCACAGTGACAAACCTGTTTCTATTATACTGAGGATATTAATACTTTGATTAATTCTTCTGTATGTAACCAATCTCCCATCTCCACTACCACACTCTTCCCAAAACAGATGCCCTCCTCACTCTGGGGCTCTGGCATCCATATGGTGCCTCCCAGGCAGACACGCTCCTTCCCCTGCTTGGGCTCCAAAACCCCACGCTGGACTGCTCTCCCTGCCTGGAAGTGGCCCTTCATGCTGGGTTGTGTGTACTCGTGTTTTCAGAATGCTCAGGCTCTGCCAGCCTGCACCAGGTCTCCTCCTCAGGGGAATATCCTCTTCATTCACTCTTCTTGGGTTCTAACACTGCAATGGGCAGGCCCACCTCCATCCCTTCCATGTGGTTGTACTCCTCCTCCAGGCATAGACACCCGATGTCAGGTTGTGGGTACGCTCCTTGTCCTGGTTGAGGTAAGACCCCCGAGGCCAGGCTGATCCTTGCTCCCACAGGGATGCACTCCTCACCCTGCTTAGGCGTTGACGTTCCCAGCAGGCTGATCTCTCTATGAATGCCCTCCTTTTTCTGCCTGCACTCTGGCATCCTATGCCAGATTCGGCCTTGCTATGATGCCTTCTCTCTCCACCCAAGCTCTGACATGCCATGGATTTAATTCTTACATCCCCTTTTCTGTCTCCTTTCTTCCTCTACTCTACTGGGCTCTATAGCTATGCTGACTACTCCCTATGTGATGTTCTCTTCTCCCTGCTCAGGCTCTGGTGCCCTAAACCAGGCAGCCCCACCACACTGCTTGGGATTAAAATACAACTCGAGGCCATTGTGGCTTCTACTCCCCACTATCATATGCTTTAGTGCCTACTTTTCTCTGCTCATCTAATTGCTTTAGAACTGAATTGTTCAGGAAATAACATGAAGAGGAAGAGGGAGAGAAAACTCTAAAAGAGATTTCTTATTTAGAAGAATTTAATTAGCAACCTATATGTAAAACTGATTGCATTTCTCTTCTTCCATATAAAATTTATGTATCACTCTATTCCATTTCACTTTCATTCCTAAAAAATCTAAAAAATGTACAAGCTTTGAAATGCTGAAAACTTAACATTAATAG
>NW_012101765.1:3686023-3686475 GCF_000951045.1 Mandrillus leucophaeus
TGGGCCTTCCTCATCTGCATCCTATCAGGTGGCACACAATTCTGATTTGTTTCATTGGATATAATGTTCTGTTTAATCTTTTGATTAAGATGGTACGTATCAGACTTGTCCAATGTAAATTGCTGTTTTCCCCTTTGTGACTGATACCTATTTTGATGTCAGTTACCTTGAATTCATGCAAATATTTCATTTACTAGAAATTTTAATTAATTGAGTAATATCAGTATGAATTTATGATTTTCTATTTTGTTCAGTGTGATTTAATCTGTTACTGTGTGCATTTATTTTCTTATTTATATTGTATCTGATACAACTAATAGTCACTCTTTTTTTTTTTTTTTGAGATGTGGTCTAGCTCTGTCATTCAAGCTGGAGTGCAGTGGCGTGATCCCGGCTTACTACAACCTCCGCCTCCCGGGCTCAAGCGATTTTCCTGCCTCAGCCTCTTGAGT
>NW_012101765.1:3689664-3694187 GCF_000951045.1 Mandrillus leucophaeus
TATTTCTCTCTTCCCTTTCTTTCCTTCTCCTTTACCTTTTATGCCTTGATTTCGCTTTGCAGTCTCCATTAGTTGACTGATTTATCGATAGTGTGAAATTAGAATTTACAGAGATTTGGCAGTGTCCTTCATGGAATAAAGGTTTCTGAGCCAATTTCATCTGTTTCCCAGAAAGCTGAGAAGGAAGTAGGTAATTAATAATGCAGAAATACATCAGGCTATGCCTATACCTATATTTTAAAAACACATATGGACAGGTCAGTGAATTTAGTCAAAACTGCCGTTAATTATCCAGGTGCTGGATTCACATAATGTTAAATACACAGGAAAGTTGAACACTACATTGGCTAAATATATTAATGCTACATGTAGACATAATTATTGGTGAATATTTCATTGAATCATTGCATTTGAACAGAGGTTTTGATGATGGGAAATTATGTTTTTTGTATGTAAGATTTTTCATGTATTTTAATTAAGATGTCCTATGTATGCCTCAATATATAAATGTGTATCTTGGCAATATACACAATATTTATAATTAAGATCAAGAGTTGGTTTTCAAGGTTTTTTTTGTAATCAGACCTTTTGGTCCATTTCAATTTTATAATGTTGCATTTTCTTCTATATGAAACCAAGCAAGATATGACTGTGCTCACACAATGTCATAATTTTTAAGGTTTATTTATTGATTTTTAAATCTATTTTGAGACTGAGTCTTGCTCTGTTGCCCAGGCTGGAGTGCAGTGGCATGATCTTGGCTCAAAGCAACCTTTGCCTCCTGGATTCAAGTGATTCTCCTGCCTCAGGCTCCAGAGTAGCTGGGATTACTGGCACCTGACACCATGCCTGGCTAATTTTTGTATTTTTAGTAGAGACGGGGTTTTGCCATGTTGGCCAAGCTGGTCTTATACTCCTGACCTCAGGTAATCCAACCACTTCGGCCTCCCAAAATGCTGGGATTACAGGTATGAGCAACCACGCCTGGCCCATAATTTTTAAGCTTTAGGCCTCATAGATTTTATTTTGATTGATCTACAAGATAACAGTAGCTGAATGACTATTATCATTTATATATGTGCAAATAAAATAAGTATGAGACCAAATTATAAAAGTGAAAATAGTGTCCATGCATTATTCAGGGTAATACAACTGGTATATGGTGGAGATGGAGTTCTTATCCAATTCTGTCTAACTTAAATTGTGGCTTCTTAGCTAATAAAGTGGATGAATTTTGAACAAGGGGCCTCATCTTCCCATTTAGCTACACATTTGAAGTATGTGTGCATGAGTGTGTGTATGTATAAATGAATGCATGTGAATGGTTTCAAATTTAAAACATTTTTATTATTGATAAACATGATGCATGACTTTTGTATAAACTTCAAACAGTACACAAAAGTTGTAGGAATAGTAAAACTTAACGAGTCAGACAAAACTGCTGACATCTTGATGAAAAACTTGATAGATTTCAATGGTATTTCACACACATAAATATTAATGTGTAATTTTACACTGTCAGGATCATACTATGCATTATTTTCTGTAACCATGGAAAATATATTATGACTGTATATAGTTTTTTTAATGATTGTACAAAATTACATTTCAGAAAAATGCTTAATTTATTAAACTGATTATTTATTGATAATATCTAGCTTGTTTATAATGTTATAACCCTTTTTTATACTCTAGAAGAAATTTTTGCAAAATAATTTATTCATGTGAAAGAATATTTGTTATATAATTAAGTGAAAGGTACAGTAAATTGAATATCTACAGAGCCAGTTCCAACTTATGGAAATTCTAGCCAATAAATTGAAATGTTTTGCATGTTAATTCCCAATGGTACATGTCTTTTGTGATCTGGAAAGTTTATCTTATTTTTGTTTTACTTTATGGTTTGATTGTACATGTACTTATCTTTAAGATACAAATTGTTGGCCGGGTGAGGTGGCTAATGCGTGTAATCCCAGCACTTTGGGAGGTCGAGTCGGGCAGATCAAGAGGTCAAGAGTTCGAAGACCAACCTGACCACCAGGGTGAAACCCCGTCTCAACTGAAAATACAAAGATTAGCTGGGCATGGTGGCAAATGCCTGCAATCCCAGCTACTCAGGAGTCTGAGGCAGGAGAATTGCTTGAACCCAGGAGACAGGGGTTGCAGTGAGCTAAGATCATGCTACTGCATTCCAGCCTGGGCGACAGAGCAAGACTCTGTCGCGTGTGTCAGGGGAGGAGACATACAGATTGTTCCTTGGAAAACATTTGTATGTTTTCTGATTATGTACAATGTTATCAATTTTCTATGTGTTCCTCTATAACTTTTTAAAAGTTTTATGTGTTGAAGGTTTATTCATATTGATGAACATAGTTTTAGTTTTTTTCATTTTCTCTGCCGTATATTTCATTCTATAATTAAATTCAATGGACATTTTAGTTTTTTTATTTTGTTTCATAAACAATGCACTTAAGAATATTCTAAATTATATGTAGAGTATCTTCACCATCTTAGCTAAAGGTATGTTGTTACTTTTAAATAAAATGAGATAATATAAGAAAAAATGTTTTGAACACTTTGTAAAAGACATATAATATAAAGAATAAGTGACATCTTAAATTTTCTAAGCATGGAATCATTGATTATTATGGTAGGCATATCCCCAAATCTATTAGAAGAATGTAAATTTATTTATACGATTGATGTACTAATTTTTACCCAGAATAGCAGAGTATGACTGTACTGTTGTACATATACTTGATATGTACATATTTTGGTAATCTTGTGAGCATGAAATTGTATCAACTGGAAGATTTAATTTATATGTTCCTAATTTTCAAAGCAATTAATTTTTTTGTGTTTTCCCCTGTTTTTCTTTTTTGTGAAAGGTACATTGATAGAGTTTATCTATTTTTGTATTGGAATTTGTTCCTTCTTATTGATGTGAAGAATTTAAAAAATACTTTCTTTTCTTTTTTTTTTTAACTTATATCACCTCATTTGTCTTTTATTTAAAAATTTTTTTCCCATAAGTTTTCAAGGTTCATGTTGTATTTGGTTACATGAGTAAGTTCTTCAGTTGTAATTTATGAAATTTTAGCACACCCATCACCTGAGCAGTATACACAGCACCACATTTGTAGTCTTTTGTCCCTCATCCCCTTCACACTCTTCTCCCCAAGTACCCAAGTCCATTATATCATTATTGTTTCTTCGTGTCCTCATAGCTGAGATCCCACGTAACAGTGAAAACATACAATGTTTGGTTTTCTATTCTTGATTTACTTCACTTAGAAAAATAGTCTCCAATCTCATCCAGGTCACTGCAAGTACTGTTAATTCATTCCCTTTTATGGCTGAGAGGTATTCCATCATATATACACACATATATATGTGATATATATGTGATATATTTTATATGTGTGTGTGTGTGTATATATATGTGTGTGTGTGTATCTCTCTCTATCTCTCTCTCTCTCTCTCACAGTTTCTTTATCCACTTGTCTATTGATGGGCATTTGGGTTGGTTCCACGATTTTGCAATTGTGAATTGTGCTACTGTAACATGCCTGTCCAAGCATCCTTTTCGAATAATGCCTTCATTTCCTCTAGGTAGATACCCAGTAGTGGGATTGCTGGATCAAATGGTAGTTCTACTTTTGGATTTTTAGAGATTCTCCACACTGTTTCCCATAGTGGCTGTACTGGTTTACATTCCCACCAGCAGGGTAGAAGTGAAGTGTTCCCTGTTCACAGCATCCATACCAACATCTACTGTTTTTTGATTTCTTGATTATGGTCACTCTTGCAGAAGTAAGGTGGTATTGCATTGTGGTTTTGATTTGCATTTCCCTGATCGTTAGTGATGTTGAACATTTTTTCATGTGTTTGTTGGCCATGTGTATATCTTCTTTTGATTATTGTTTATTCATGCTCTTAGCCCACTTTTTGATGGGATTTTTTTTTTCCTTACTGTTTAAATTCATTGTTAACTTACTGTTTACATTCATTGTCGATTCTGGATATTAGCCCTTTGTTAGATGTATAGATTGTGAAGATTTTCTCCCACTCTCTTGGTTGTCTGTTTACTCTGCTGACTGTTCCTTTTGCCATGCAAAAGCTCTATAGTTTAATTAGGTAATTTTATTGCATTTGCTTTTGGGTTCTTGGCATCCTTGCTTATGCCAATGTCTAGAAGCGTTTACCAAAATTATCTTCTAGTATTTTTATAGTTTCTGGTCTAAGGTTTAAGTCCTTAATCCATCTTGCATTGATTTTTGAATAAGATGAGAGACGAGGGTCCAGTTTCATTCTCCTACGTGTGGCTAACCAATGATCACAGCATCAATTATTGAAAAGGGTGTCCTTTCCCCACTTTATGTTTTTGTTTACTTTGTCAAAGATCAGTTGGCTGTATTTGGGTTTTTCTTTCTGGGTTCTATATTCTGTTCCACTCGTCTATGTGCCCATTTTTATACCAGTACCATGCTGTTTTGGTGACTGTGGCCTTGTATAATTTGAAA
>NW_012101765.1:3694237-3696286 GCF_000951045.1 Mandrillus leucophaeus
CAGTTTCTTTATCCACTTGTCTATTGATGGGCATTTGGGTTGGTTCCACGATTTTGCAATTGTGAATTGTGCTACTGTAACATGCCTGTCCAAGCATCCTTTTCGAATAATGCCTTCATTTCCTCTAGGTAGATACCCAGTAGTGGGATTGCTGGATCAAATGGTAGTTCTACTTTTGGATTTTTAGAGATTCTCCACACTGTTTCCCATAGTGGCTGTACTGGTTTACATTCCCACCAGCAGGGTAGAAGTGAAGTGTCCCCTGTTCACGGCATCCATACCAACATCTACTGTTTTTTGATTTCTTGATTATGGTCACTCTTGCAGAAGTAAGGTGGTATTGCATTGTGGTTTTGATTTGCATTTCCCTGATCGTTAGTGATGTTGAACATTTTTTTGTGTGTTTGTTGGCCGTGTGTATATCTTCTTTTGATTATTGTCTATTCATGCTCTTAGCCCACTTTTTGATGGGATTTTTTTTTTTTCTTACTGTGTAAATTCATTGTTAACTTACTGTTTACGTTCATTGTAGATTCTGGATATTAGCCCTTTGTTAGATGTATAGATTGTGAAGATTTTCTCCCACTCTCTTGGTTGTCTGTTTATTCTGCTGACTGTTCCTTTTGCCATGCAAAAGCTCTATAGTTTAATTAGGTACCAGCTATTTTCTTTGTTTTTATTGCATTTGCTTTTGGGTTCTTGGCATCCTTGCTTATGCCAATGTCTAGAAGCGTTTTCCAAAATTATCTTCTAGTATTTTTATAGTTTCTGGTCTAAGGTTTAAGTCCTCAATCCATCTTGCATTGATTTTTGAATAAGATGAGAGACGAGGGTCCAGTTTCATTCTCCTACATGTGGCTAACCAATTATCACAGCATCAATTATTGAAAAGGGTGTCCTTTCCCCACTTTATGTTTTTGTTTACTTTGTCAAAGATCAGTTGGCTGTATTTGGGTTTTTCTTTCTGGGTTCTCTATTCTGTTCCACTCGTCTATGTGCCCATTTTTATACCAGTACCATGCTGTTTTGGTGACTGTGGCCTTGTATAATTTGAAATCAGGTAGTGTCATGCCTCCAGATTTGTTCTTTTTGCTTAGTCTTGCTTTGGCTATGCGGGCTCCTTTTTGGTTCCATATGAATTTTAGAATTGTTTTTTTCTAATTATGTGAAGAATGATGGTGGTATTTTGATGGGATTACGTTGAATTTCTAGATTGCTTTGGCAGTATGTTTATTTTCACAATATTGATTTTACCAATCCATGGGCATATATATTTCCATTTCTGTAATCTATAATTTCTTTCAGCAGAGTTTCGTAGCTTTCCTTGTAGAGGTCTTTTGACTTCTTGGTTAGGTATATTTCTAAGCATTTTATTTTATTTTATTGTTTTATTTTGCTACTACTATGAAAGGAGTTGAATTCTTGATTTGATTCTTCATTTAGTCACCGTTGGTGTATAGAAGAGCTACTGATTTGTTTATATTAATCTCGTATCCAGAAAGTTTGTGGAATTCTTTTATCAGTTAGAGGAACTTTCTGGAGGAGTCTTTAGGGTTTTCATGATAAACAATTATAACAACAGCAGTGACGGTTTGTCTTCCTCTTTACCAATTTGGATGCCCTTTACTTCTTTCTCTCATCTGATTGCTCTGGCTAGGACTTCCAGTGCTGTGTTGAAGAGGAGTGGTGAGAATGGACATCCTTGTCTTTTTCCAGTTCTCAGGGGAATGCGTTCAACCTCTCCTCATTCAGTATTATTTTGGTTGTGGGTTTGTCATAGATGGCTTTTATTACATCAAGGTGTATCCCTGGCATGTCAATTTTGTTGAGCATTTTAATCATAAAGGGATGCTGGATTTGGTTGAATGCTTTTTCTGCATCTATTGAGATGATCATGTGATTTTTGTTTGTTTGTTTGTTTTGAGATGGATTCTCGCTCTGTCGCCCAGGCTGGAGTGCAGTGGCACAATCTCGGCTCACTGAAAGCTCCGCCTCCCGGGTTCACTCCATTCTCCTGCCTCAGCCTCCCCAGTAGCTGAGATTACAGGT
>NW_012101765.1:3701002-3704336 GCF_000951045.1 Mandrillus leucophaeus
TAGTTTAAATCCATTGTTTCTTTGTTGAGTTTCTGTCTTGATGACCTGTCTAGTGCTGTCAATGGAGTATTGAAGTCCCCCATTATTATTGTGTTGCTGTCTATCTCATTTCTTAGGTCTATGAGTTATTGTTATAAATTTGGGAACTCCAGTGTTAAGTGCATATATGTTTAGGATTGTGATATTTTCCTGTTGTACAAGGTCTTTTACCATGATGTAATGTCACTTTTTGTCTCTTTTAACGCTGTTGCCTTAAATTTTTTTTTTCCCCCGATATAAGCATAGCTAACCCTGCCTGGTTTGGGTGTCTATTTTCATGAAATGCCTTTTTCCATCCCTTTACTTTTAGTTTATGTGAGTTCTCGTGTGTTAGGTGAGTCTCCCAAAGGCAGAAGATAGTTGGTAAGTTCTTATCCATTTTATGGTTCTATATCTTTTAAGTAGAGCATTGAAGTCGTTATATTCAATGTCAGTATTGAAATGTGTGGTACTGATGCATGCATTATGCTCTTTGTTGCGTGTGTACTTCTGTTTTTGTTTTTTTAATTTTTGCTTTTTAATTTGTATTTTTGCTTTATAGTTCCTGTGTGATTTATGCTTTAAAGATGTTCTGTTTTTGTGTTTTTTCAGGATTTGCTTCAAGATTTAGAGTTCCTTTTAGCAGTTCTTGTAGTGGTGGTTTGGTAATGGCAAAATCTCTCAGCATTTTTTTTTTTTTCCTGAAAAGGAATGTAACTTTCCTTCATATATGATGCTTGGTTTCACTGGATACAAAATTCTTGGCTGATAATTGTTTTGTTTGAGGAGGCTGAAGATAGGGCCCCAATCCCTTCCAGATTGTAGGGTTTCTGCTGAGAAATCTGCTGTTAATCTGATAGGTTTTCCTTTATGGGTTACCTGGTCCTTCTGTCTCACAACTATTAAGATTCTTTCCTTCATCTTACCTTTAGATAACCTGACGACAATGTGTCTAGGTAATGATATTTTTGCATTAAATTTCCCAGGTGTTCTTCCTGCTCCTTGTATTTGGATGTCTAGGTCTCTAGAAAGGCCAGGGAAGTTTTCCTGGATTATTCCGCCAAATATGTTTTACAAGCTTTTAGAATTCTCTTCTTCTTCAGGAACACTAATTATTCTTAGGTTTGGTTGTTTAACATAATCCCAGACTTTTTGAAGGCTTTGTTCATATTTTTTTGTCTTTGTTGAATTGGGTTCATTTGAAGACCTTGTCTGAGCTGTGTGTTTCTTTACTATACTTGTTAAATTCTATTGCTGAGACTTTCCAGAGCATTTTGCATGTTTATAAGCATGTTCAATGTTTCCTGAAGTTTAGATTGTTTTTTCATTTATGCTATCTATTTCCTTGAATATTTCTCCCTTCACTTCTCCTATTATTTTTGGGATTTACTTATATTGGGCTTCATCTTTCTGTGGTGCCTCCCTGATTAGCTTAATACCTAACCTCCTGAATTCTTTTTTAGGTAAATCAGGGATTTCTTCTTGGTTTGAATCCATTGCTGGTGAACTAGTGTGGTTTTCTGCGGGTGTTAAAGAGCCTGGTTTTGTCATATTACCAGAGTTGGTTTTCTGGTTCCTTCTCATTTGGGTAGGCTCTGTCAGAGGGAAGGTCTAGGGCTGAAGGCTGTTATTCAGATTCTTCTGTCTTATGGGGTGTTCCTTTGATGTAGTACTCTCCCCGTTTTCCTATGCATGTGGCTTCCTGTGAGCTGAGCTGCAGTGACTGTTGTCTCTCTTCTGGGTCTAGCCACTCAGCAAGTCTGCCCAGCTCCAGGCTGGTACTGGGGATTCTCTGCACAGCGTCCTGTGATATGAACCATCCATGGATCTCTCAGCTGTGGATACCAGAGTCTTTTCTGGTGGAGGTGGCAGGGGGGTAAAATGGACTCTGTGAGGATTCTTAGCTTTGGTGGTTTAATGCTCTATTTCTGTGCTGGTTGGCCTCCTGCCAGGAGGTGCTGCTTTCCAGAGAGCTTCAGCTGTGGTAGTATGGAGAGGAACCAGTGATGGACTAGGTGCTAAAACTCCCAAGAATATATGCCCTTTGTCGTCAGCTACCAGGGTGAATTGGAAGGCCCATCAGGTGAGGGCAGGGCTAGGTATGGCCACGCTCAGACTCTCCTTGCAGGGATCTTGCTGTGGTTGCTGTTGAGGGTGGGGGTGATGTTCCCAGGTCACTGGAGCTGTGTACCTAGGAGGATTATGGCTGCCTCTGCTGAGTCATGCAGGTTGTCAGGGAAGTGAGGGAAAGCATCACATGCCTCACTCAGCTCTCACGCAAATCAAAGGGCTGGTCTCATTCCCACTGTGCCCTCCATCACAGTCCTGAGTCTGTCTCCGGGAAGAGGGCAAGATGGGCTTGAAAACTTGCTGCAGGCTATCGGCCTCCCAGCTGCAAAATAAAAGGGCTTGGTTCTTCCCCTACCTGTGGAATCTGCACACTGGAATTGTGCCCTCCCTGACTTCTGGCAGAAGGATTCTTGCACCTTTTGAATTGTTACAAAGTTCAATGAGGAATCTCCTTCTCCCTGTTGAGTTTTACCCCAAGGGCCTTTCTACTGCCTCCTCTACCCTTGTATTTCGCTCGGCTGTCTAAATTGACTCAGCTCCAGGTAAAGTCAAAAACTTCTCCTGCAGACAGGCCCTCAGTTTCTCCAGGGAGGAGGGTCTCCGTTTCCCACTTCCATAGTTGGATCACTCACAGTATTTGGGGTTTCCCCTGGGTCCTGCAGGAGCAGTCCATTTCCTTCAGAGGGCTTGTGGGTCCTCTTGGGATTGCTTGTTTGTTTTTGCAGTCGATCTGGAGCTAAAATTCACAATACAAGCCTCTACACGCTGCTCTGTCTGGAGCCGCCATCTAGTTCTGCCTCCCATTTACCATAATGACCTCTATCAAAAAATATTCTTCTGAATGCCAATACTTTAAGAAATATTTTTTATCTGAAGTCACAAGATATTTTCTTCTAATTGTGTCACAGTTATGTTTTTATATATAATACTTTATTCCACTTAAAATTCATTCTTATAACGGCAAGGTAGAAATACATTTGTATTTTTTTCAAAATTGTAATAGACTTATTATTCAGATTTCAATAAAATTTCTCCAATGTATTTAGAATTTTTTTATCTAGCAATATTAAAATTGTTCTTAATGTTTCTTCTTCGGATCCTACATTTCTTAAGTTTTTAAATGTACAATGTTTGTTTCATTGCCTGGTTATGTTTCTATTTTAGATAACTGACTTAATTTCATTGTATTTAGCAGTTATAATCTATATGGCAGTAATATTTTAGCTTGTTGAGATTTGCTTTGTGA
>NW_012101765.1:3705816-3708104 GCF_000951045.1 Mandrillus leucophaeus
TTTTTTTTTTTTTTTTTTGTATTTTTAGTAGAGACGGGGTTTCACCGTGGTCTCCATCTCCTGACCTCATGAATTGCCCTCTTCAGCCTCCCAAAGTGCTGGGATTACAGGCGTGAGCCACAGCGCCGGCCAATTTTTGTTTTTAAATCTGTTTATGTGGTGTATCACATTTATTGACTTGCATATGTTAAACCATCCCTGTGTCCCTGGTATGAAAGCCACTTGATCATGGTGGATTATCTTTTTGGTATTTTGTTAGATTTGGTTAGCTAGTATTTTGTTAAGGATTTTAACCTCTGTGTTCATCAAGGATATCAGTCTGTAGTTTTCTTTTTTGGTTACCGTCTTTCCTGGTTTTGGTATTCGGGTGATGCTGGCTTCATAGAATGAATTAAGGAGGGCTCGTTCTTTCTCATCTATCTTGTGGAATAGTGTCAAAAGGATTGGTATCAAATCTTTGAATGTCTGGTAGAATTCTGCTGTGAATCTGTCTGGTCCTGGACTCTTTTTTGTTGGTAGTTTTTTAATCATCATTTCAATCTCACTGCTTGTTATTGATCTGTTCAGGGTGACGAATTCTTCCTGATTTAAGCTAAGAGGGTTGTATATTTCCAGAAATATACCCATGTCTTCTAGGTTTTCTAGTTTATGTGTGTAGAGGTGTTCATAATAGCCTTGAATGACCTTTTGTATTTCTGTGGAGTCTATTGTATTATCACCTGTTTCACTTCTTAGTGAGGTTATTTGGATTTTTTCTCTTCTTTTCTTGGTTAATCTTGCTAATGGCCTATCAATTTTATTTATCTTTTCAGGAAATCAACGTTTTGTGTCATTTATATTTTGTAAATTTTTAAATTCAATTTCATTTAGTTCTGCTCTGATCTTGGTTATTTTCTTTCTCCTGCTGGGTTTGGGTTTGGTTTGTTACTGTTTCTCTAGTTCCGTGAGGTGCGACCTTAGAATGTCAGTTTGTGTTCTTTCAGTCTTTTTGATACAGGCATTTAGGGCTATGAGCTTTCCTCTTATCTCTGCCTTTGCTATGTCCCAGAGGTTGTGGTAGGTTGTGTCATTATTGTCATTCAGTTGGAATAAGTTTTTAATTTCCATCTTGATTTCGTTTTTGACCCAATGCTCATTCAGGAACAGGTTGTTTAATTTCCATGTATTTGCATGGTTTTGAAGGTTCCCTTTGGAGTTGATTTCCAGTTTTATTCCACTGCGGTCTAAGAGAGTGCTTGATATAATTTCAATTTTCTTAAGTTTATTGAGGCTCATTTTATGGTCTATCATACGATATCTTGGAGAAACTTCCATGTGCTGTTGAATATGTGTATTCTGCAGCTGTTGGATTAAATATTTTGTATATACCTGTTAAGTCCACTTGTTCCAAAGGTGTAGTTTAAATCCATTGTTTCTTTGTTGAGTTTCTGTCTTGATGACCTGTCTAGTGCTGTCAATGGAGTATTGAAGTCCCCCATTATTATTGTGTTGCTGTCTATCTCATTTCTTAGGTCTATGAGTTATTGTTATAAATTTGGGAACTCCAGTGTTAAGTGCATATATGTTTAGGATTGTGATATTTTCCTGTTGTACAAGGTCTTTTACCATGATGTAATGTCACTTTTTGTCTCTTTTAACGCTGTTGCCTTAAATTTTTTTTTTCCCCCGATATAAGAATAGCTAACCCTGCCTGGTTTGGGTGTCTATTTTCATGAAATGCCTTTTTCCATCCCTTTACTTTTAGTTTATGTGAGTTCTCATGTGTTAGGTGAGTCTCCCAAAGGCAGAAGATAGTTGGTAAGTTCTTATCCATTTTATGGTTCTATATCTTTTAAGTAGAGCATTGAAGTCGTTATATTCAATGTCAGTATTGAAATGTGTGGTACTGATGCATGCATTATGCTCTTTGTTGCGTGTGTACTTCTGTTTTTGTTTTTTTTAATTTTTGCTTTTTAATTTGTATTTTTGCTTTATAGTTCCTGTGTGATTTATGCTTTAAAGATGTTCTGTTTTTGTGTTTTTTCAGGATTAGATTCAAGATTTAGAGTTCCTTTTAGCAGTTCTTGTAGTGGTGGTTTGGTAATGGCAAAATCTCTCAGCATTTTTTTTTTTTTCCTGAAAAGGAATGTAACTTTCCTTCATATATGATGCTTGGTTTCACTGGATACAAAATTCTTGGCTGATAATTGTTTTGTTTGAGGAGGCTGAAGATAGGGCCCCAATCCCTTCCAGATTGTAGGGTTTCTGCTGAGAAATCTGCTGTTAATCTGATAGGTTTTCCTTTATGG
>NW_012101765.1:3710259-3715037 GCF_000951045.1 Mandrillus leucophaeus
TTTTTTATCTAGCAATATTAAAATTGTTCTTAATGTTTCTTCTTCGGATCCTACATTTCTTAAGTTTTTAAATGTACAATGTTTGTTTCATTGCCTGGTTATGTTTCTATTTTAGATAACTGACTTAATTTCATTGTATTTAGCAGTTATAATCTATATGGCAGTAATATTTTAGCTTGTTGAGATTTGCTTTGTGAGAAATACATGGGTAATTTTTATTAAAATGTTCTACTTATGCTTAAGAAAAATGCATTATCTATATTTAGGGTACAGGATTTTATATTTTCATGTAATAAAGATTGCTAGTGTATTATTAAAAAACATTTACCACTTTGCTGATGGAAGTGATATCAAAAAATTTATAAACATTATGGCATATATGAATCATCTGAATAGGTATAGGCTATGATAAAATGATGCAGCTGTACTGGTGAACACCAGCAAATGGTCATCCTTGATAAGTAATATTTTGTCTGTTGTCTGATTGATCTTTTAAATGTAATGTGTTAAAGCTCCTGCTAGTATGAATGATTTTACAATAATTATTTGAATTCCAAGATTATACTCAATTTATTAGTTTTGTATGTGTTTAAAATTGTGATAAGTTCCCATAGAATTTTTTTTCAATCATGATTTGGTGATTTCCTTTATCCATTAAAATGGTCCTCTCTGTCTTTGTGGTCTTTCATCAAGTTGGGTCACTAAAACATCTTCACAGGGAGACCTCAGTGTAGCAAGAGAGTGAGAATGGAAACTGCAAGACCTCTTAATTCCTTGCTTAGAAATAACACGTCACTTCAGCTGCAAGTACCAAGGTCAGTCAGATTCAAAAAATAGAGAAGTAAATTCTCTCTCTTGATGGGTAGAGTTAGAAAAAAAATCTGTGTCAAATTTCATTCAACACAAACCACTTCTGTTTATTGTAATTATGAAACTGTCCCCATAAGCTTTAGAAAAGTATTCAGGGAAGGAAGGTGAAGGAGAAACAAAAATAAACCAAATTTCCAGCACATTCATTATTAATCATTAGGTCAGCTTGTTCTCTTAGCTGCTTTATCATAGTAGTTTTGTACCTATGTTTTTAGAATCACGTAGTCCCTAGATTATAGTTCCCCTTAACTGCTCTTTAGATAACAACTTAAACATTATGCAACATTAAGTTTCCCCTTTGAGATATTCCTCAGGTCCTATGTGTCAGTGAAAAATTAGCTGTTCTGCAAGACCCCATTAGAAGCTGACTCATCAAACAGTGCAGTCTCCACATCCTGATGATTTTATGTCCTTTACCTTGACCAATCAATAACCCAAATTGTACAGTTCCTCACCCTCCATGATCTGCTTAAAAATCCCAAGTCCAGAACTATCTGGGGCAATGTATTTGAGGATTTTTCTCTGCTGCAAACCCTGCTGTCTTGGTGTATTGGCATGTTATTATGCAGTGGGCATCCAACTTGTTGGCCTACAACAGGTACTGACAGATGTATTTTTCACTATCATATTTTGAGTTTTGTACATATTAAGCATTATTATTTCTCATTTGTTGTATTTTTTGAATTCAATTTTATTTTTAATTTTATTTTCTCTATATAACTTTTCAAGATAAATCCTCTATTTCTACTTTTACAAAGATCATTTAACTTTATGCAATAAAAAGTTAATCAGTGTTTTATATTCTAATTGACATAATGTTTCTGAAAGGTATTAATTCAGATCACAGCAACTTCTCTCTCCTTACCATTCCAAGATGAGGAGCTATTACTATCTAGTATTTACCTCCTCTTTTGAACTCCATTAAATCAAATATTTTTATTATTATTACTTTGTGTAAACAATGTATAAATATACTAGTATTAAATGTTTTATTGATTAGCTTTTTAAAAAATATATTTCTACTAGATTCATTTTCTAAAAATTAGTTTCTTAGTGCTTTCTTTTCTGAGTGTTCATTGACACTCAGATTTCCTCAGGTCATTTATTTATTTATTTTGTCACAAAAGCATGTTTTATTTGCTTTGTTCAGATAGTTGGGATGGGAATTATTTTCAATGAGCTTTCATTTGGATCTCCATGAGAAAGAGGAGAGAATAATAATTTAGAGTCTGGACATTGGTACTTAACTTTGTTGATACAAATCTAGACTTTTGTTTTAGTATCTGAGGAGTGTTGGGTAACTTACCTAAGCTTTTCATCATTTACCTTCTTCATTTGTAAAATTAGTATTGTATTAATAATACCTGTTTCATAGGATTAACAGAATTAACGGTTGTACTTCTTACATGCCTTACATATTTTAAGCACTGAATACATTCTATCATTTATTATTTTCTAGTTTTTTTGGAATCACACTTTTGGCTTAATAGTTGTTCCTTTGTTGGTTTTCTGCCGTTCTTATGCATTTGAAGTCTTTATCTTTTCATTTTTTTTTATTATTAGACATGTAAATAAATTTATGTGGGTTCTTTGTTCTTCATGGAATACAGTATGGTTCTTGAATATTATGACTTGTGCTTTTCATAAATTTTTGAAAATTCTCAGCTAGTATTATTTTAAACATTTTCTTTCTCATTCTTTGTGTTCTTTTATTCTGGAACTTCCTTTAAGCTTATGTTTGGCATTCTTACTTCAACTTTCAGATCTCTTTGCTCACATGCATTTTCCGTATTTCTTTTTTGTCTCTCTCTGTTGCATCCTGGATTATATTAAATACGCACCTTTCAAATCACGGTTTATTTCTTCAGACACATCTAATCCTAGGTTTAACTCACCCGTTGTGTTTTTATTTTATTTCAACAATTACATTTCTCATTCTTGAAATTCTTTTTTGATTAAATTTAAAAATGTTTCCAGTGTTCCTTGTATGCTTTTTCAAGTGTACTTATGTATCGTTTATATCCTCATAAACAGCCATTTTATATTCTTCATATGATAAGCCTAATAACTAAAATTTTGAGGTGTTAGTTTTTCGAAAATTTTCATAACTTTTATTTATGTTCATTTATTTTCTTATAATTTTAGTAGTGTTTAGTAATTAAATCATATTTACTTGTATTCAATCTGTAGTAATTCAGAGACAGTGATTAAATAAAGATACTTTTCTCCAGAGAGATTTGCATTTGCTTCTGCCAGTTCTGGATGCTGCTATCAAGCTCAGAGAAGCTCAATTTAACTTAGTGCTTTGGACTGAATGATTGTGCTCCAAAATTTATGTATTGAAGCCCTAGTCCTCAATGTGATGATGTTTGAATGTGAGGCATTTTAGAGCTAACAAAATCATGACAGTGAACTCCTTTGGATGAGGTTAGGACTCTTATGAGAAGAAATACGAAAATGATGATTATTACTCTCAGCTCTGTGAAGGTGTGGTGAAAAGGAGGCTATATACAAGGAAGGAAGAGTGCCTCCTCAGATGGCTATCATCTGGTGCTTTAATCCTGGACTTTCTAGCCTCTCGAACTGTAAAAACTGAATATTTGTTCTCTAAGCCATTCAGTCTATTGTATTTTTCTAAAGGAGTCCAAACTGACTAAGATATTTAATGTATATAAATTTTATAAATATGAAAAATTAAGACAGATTTATAGCAAAAATTTTCCATACACAAATACTTTTTTTGGTTATTTTATTGTTATTATATTGTTACTATCTAATGAGAATCACGGCTGAGATATGTTAAAATTTCTGGTTGTATAAAGTGTAGACACAATGTAAATATTAGGAGAAAAATGTAAGAAAAAATTTAAAATTCAATAACAGGAAATTTAAAGATTATTTGAAGACACTTCATAAAATGTTTTGGAAAAAAATCATCACGTAATGCAAAGATAAAATGGAAAAGATAAATGTTAAGAAAGACAATAATCTATAATTATTTGATTCAACATAATTCAATTTAATGAAAATTAAAATATGACCATCAGTCAGGAAAGAAAAACTTTCAAAAGTTAAAAATTATGCAAACGTACAAATGAGTAAATTGTGGGAAAACAGCAATTACAAGACACAAAAAATGAACAAGAACACCTTTCACGTGATTTTAAAGCTTTAATAAATTAAAATTTTGAAGTATATCAACAGAAATATTTAAGAAATCAGCATAGTTTCTTGATGACTGTGATGGTTAATTTTATGTGTCAACATGACTGGGTACCATTATTTCTTTTTTTAAAAAAATTTTTACTTAAGTTCCAGGATACATGTTCAGAACGTGCAGTTATGTTACATAGGTATAGGTGTTCCATGGTGGTTGCTGCACCTGTTGACCTGTCTTCTAAGTTCACTTCCCTTACCCCCCACACCCCAACTGGCCTTGGTGTGTGTTGTTCCCCTCCCTGTGTCTATATGTTCTCATTGTTTAATACACACTTATGTGTGAAAACATATAGTGTTTTTTTTTCTGTTCCTGTGTTTGTTTGCTGAAGATGATGGCTTCCAGTTTCATCCATGTCCCTGCAAAGGAAATTATCTCATTCTTTTTTATGGTTGAATAGTATTCCATGGTGTATATGTACCACATTTTCTTTATCCAGTTTAGCACTGATGGGCATTTGCTTTGGTTCCATGACTTTGCTATTGTAAATAGTGCTGCAATAAACATAAATGTGCATGTGTCTTTACATTAGAATGATTCATATTCCCTTGGGTATATACCCACTAATGGGATTGCTGGGTAAAATGCTATTTCTGGTTGTAGATCCTTGGGGAATCACTATATTGTCTTCCACAATGGTTGAACTAATTTACATTTCCACCAACAGTGTAAAAGCATTCCTATTTCTACA
>NW_012101765.1:3715087-3716109 GCF_000951045.1 Mandrillus leucophaeus
GTTCAGAACGTGCAGTTATGTTACATAGGTATAGGTGTTCCATGGTGGTTGCTGCACCTGTTGACCTGTCTTCTAAGTTCACTTCCCTTACCCCCTACACCCCAACTGACCTTGGTGTGTGTTGTTCCCCTCCCTGTGTCTATGTTTTCTCATTGTTTAATACACACTTATGTGTGAAAACATGTAGTGTTTGGTTTTCTGTTCCTGTGTTTGTTTGCTGAAGATGATGGCTTCCAGTTTCATCCATGTCCCTGCAAAGGAAATTATCTCATTCTTTTTTGTGGTTGAATAGTATTCCATGGTGTATATGTACCACATTTTCTTTATCCAGTTTAGCACTGATGGGCATTTGCTTTGGTTCCATCACTTTGCTATTGTAAATAGTGCTGCAATAAACATACATGTGCATGTGTCTTTACAGTAGAATGATTCATATTCCCTTGGGTATATACCCACTAATGGGATTGCTGGGTAAAATGCTATTTCTGGTTGTAGATCCTTGGGGAATCACTATATTGTCTTCCACAATGGTTGAACTAATTTACATTTCCACCAACAGTGTAAAAGCATTCCTATTTCTACATAGCCCCACCAGCATCTATTGTTTCTTGACTTTTTAATGATTGCTATTTTCACTGACATGAGATGGAATCTCACTGTGGTTTTAATTTGCATTTCTTTAATGATCTGTGATGTTGAATTTCTTTCATATGTTTGTTGGTCACATAAATGTCTTCTTTTGAGAAATTTCTGTTCATACCCTTTGCCCACTTTTCAATGGGGTTGTTTGTTTCTTGTAAATTTGTTTAAGTTTCTTGTAAATTCTGGTTATTAGATCTTTGTCAGATGGATAGATTGCAAAAATTTTCTCCCAATCTGTAGGTTGCCTATTCATGCTAATGATAGTTTCTTTTCCTGTGCAGAAACTCTTTAGTTTAATTAGATCCCATTTGTCAACTTTTGCTTTTGTTACAATGCTTTCGGAGTTTTTGTCATGAAGTCTTTGCCCATGTCTATGTCCT
>NW_012101765.1:3716401-3723930 GCF_000951045.1 Mandrillus leucophaeus
AGGAATGCTTGCAATTTTAGCACTTTGATTTTGTATCCTGAGACTTTGCTGAAATTCCTTATGAGCTTAAGGAGTTTTGAGGCTGAGATAATGAGGTTTCTAAATGTAGAATCATGTCATCTGCAAACAGAGACAATTTGACCTTACTCTTTTCCTATTTGAATGCTCTTCATTTCTTTCTCTTGCCTGATTGCCCTGGCCAGAACTTCCAATACTATGTCAAATAAGAGTGGAGAGAGACAGCATCCTTGTGTTGTACTAGTTTCCAATGGGATTGCTTCCAGCTTTTGCCCATTCAATATGATGTTGGCTGTGGGTTTGTCATAAGTAGCTCTTATTATTTTGAGTTATGTTCCATCAATGCCTAGTTTATAAAGAGAGTTGTTTAACATAAAGGGATGTTGAATTTTATTGAAGGCCTTTTCTGCATCTATTGAGATAAACATGTGTTTTTTGTCTTTGGTTCTGTTTATGTGATGGATTATGTTTATTGATTTGTGTATGTTGAACCAGCCTTGCATTCCGGGGATGACTTGATCATGGTGAACAAAGTTTTTGATGTGCTGCTGGATTCGGTTTGCCAGTATTTTATTGAGGATTTTCATATCGATGTTAATCAGGGATATTGGCCTAAACTTTTACTTTTTGTTGTATCTCTGCAAGGTTTTGGTATCAGGATGATGCTGCCGTATAAAATGAGTTAGGGAGGATTCCCTCTTTTTCAATTGTTTGGAATAGTTTCAGAAGGAAGGTACCAGCTCCTCTTTGTAACTTTGGTAGAATTCAGCTGTGGATCTGTCTGGTCCTGGACTTTTTTTGGTTGGTAGGCTATGAATTAGTGGCTCTATTTCCTAGCTTGTTATTGGTCTATTCAGGGATTTGACTTCTTTCTGGTTTAGTCTTGGGAGGGTGTATGTGTCCAGGAATTTATCCATTTCTTCCAGATGTTCTAGTTAATTTTCATAGAGGTGTTTATAGTATTCTCTGACGGCAGTTTGCATTTCTGTGGCATCAGTGGTGATATTCCCTTTATCATTTTTTAAAGTATCTATTTGATTCTTCTCTCTTTTCTTCTTTATTAGTCTAGTCAGCAGTCTATCTATTCTGTTAATTTTTTCAAAAAACAGCTCTTGAATTCACTGACTTTTTGTAGGGCTTTTCATATTTCTACCTCCTTCAGTTCTGCTCTGATTTTACGTTAATCGCTAAGACAATGGGGAAAATGTCCCCAGGGCATGTCAGAGATCTTCATGGCAGCCCATTCGATCACAGACCCAGAGTCCTAAGAGAACATGGTTTTGTGGGTGTGCCAGGGTACCTGAAACGTTTGCAGCCTAGTGACTTGTTGTCCTGCATCCCAGCCACTTGACTCCTGTCTGAAAGGGGCCAAAGAGCCTGGGCCATGGTTTCTGAGGGTGCAATCCCCAAACCTTGGCACTTTCCACGTGGTGTTGAGCCTGCGAGTGCAGAGAAGTCAAGAATTGAGGTTTGGGAACCTCCACCTAGATTTCAGATGTATGGAAACGCCTGGATGGCCATGCAGAAGTTTGTGCAGGGGTTAGGGTCTCATAGAGAACTTCTGCTAGGGTAATGCGGAAGGGAAATATGGGGTTAGACCTCCCATACAGAGTCCCTACTGGGGCACCACCTAGTGGAGCTGGAAGATTGCCACCATACTCCATACCCCAAAATGGTAGATCTACTGACGGCTTGCATCGTGTGCCTGGAAAAGCCATGGACACTCAATGCCAGCCCATAAAAACAGGTGGGAGGGTGGCTGAACCCTGCAAAGCCACAGGGGAGTAGCTGCCCAAGACCATGGATATCCACCACTTGGTTCAGCATGACCTGCTTGTGAGACATGGAGTCAAAGGAGATCATTTTGGAGCTTTAAGATTTGAATGCCCTGTTGGATTTCAGACTTGCATGGGGCTGTAACCCCTTGGCTTTGGCCTATTTCTCCCACTTGGAATGGCTGTATTTACCCAATACCTGCATGTACCAGCATTGCATCTAGGAAGTAACTAGCTTGCTTTTGATTTTACAGGCTCCTAGGCAGAAGGGAATTCTCAAATGAGACTTTGGAGTGTGGACTTTTGAGTTAATGCTGAAATGAGTTAAGACTTTGGGGGACTGTTGGCAAGGCATGGTTGGTTTTGAAATGTAAGGGCATGAGATTTGGAGGAGCCAGAAGCAGGATGATATAGTTTGACTCTGTGTCCCCACCCAAATCTCATCTTGAATTACATGCTCATAATTCCCATGTGTTATGGGAGGGACCCAGTGGGAGATAATTCGAATCATAGGGGCAATTTATCCGATACTCTTCTCATGGTAGTAAACACATCTCATGAGATCTGATGGTTTTATCAAGGGTTTCTGCTTTTACGTCTTCCTCATTTTCTCTTGCTGCCACCATGTAAGAAGTTCCTTTCAACTTCCACCATGATTCTGAGGCCTCCCCAGCCATGTGGAACTCCAATTAAATTTCTTTTCTTCCCAGTCTCAGGTATTTCTTTATCAGTAGCATGAAAACAGACTAATACAGAGAATCTGATAATTATGTGTCTTGGGGTTGCCCTCCTTGTGGAGTATCTTAATGTTCTTATCTGTATTTCCTGAATTTACTTATTGGCCTGTCTTGCTAGGTTGGGGGAGTTCTCCTGGATAATATCCTGAAGTGTGTTTTCCAGCTTGTTTCCATTCTCCCTGATTCCTTCAGGTACTCCAGTCAACTGTAGGTTCTTTTCACATAGTCCCATATTTCTCAGAGGCTTTGTTTGTTCTTTTGTATTCTTTTATCTCTAATCTTGTACGCATGCCTTATTTCAGCAAGGTGGTCTTCAAACTCTGATATCCTTTCTTCCGCTTGGTTGATTTGGCTGTTGATACTTGTGTATGCTTCACCAAGTACTCATGGTGTGTTTTTCAACTTCATCAGGTTAGTTATGTTCCTCTCTAAACTGGTTATTCTAGTTAGCAGCTCCTCTAACCTTTTATTAAGGTTCTTAGCTTCTTTGCATTGGGTTAGAACATTCTCCATTAGCACAGTGGAGTTTTTTAAATTACCAATCTTCTGAAGCCTATGTCTGTCAATTTGTCCATCTCATCCTCCATCCAGTTCTGTGCCCTTGCTGGAGAGACATTGCAGTCATTTGGAGAAGGGGTACTCTGGTCTTTTTGGTTTTCACTGTGTTTTCATTTATTCTTTCTCATCTTCATGAGTTTGTCTACTTTTCAATCTTCGAGGTTGCTGACCCTTGGTTGGGATTTCTGTGGGGACATTTTGTTGTCAACGATGCTGTTGTTATTGCTTTCTGTTTATTTGTTTTTCTTTCAGTAGTCAGATTCCTCTTCTGTAGGGTTGCTGTGGTTTGCTGGGTGTTCACTTCAGGCCCTATTCATCTAGTTCACTCCCATGGCTGGAGATGTCACTCAAGGAGGCTGGAAAACAGCAAAGATGGGTGTCTGTTCCTTCTTCTGGGATCTCTGACCTCCAGGAGCACCAACCTTATGCCAGTAGGATTGCTCCTGTGTAGGGTGTCTGACAACCTCTGTTGGAACGTCTCACCAGCTGGGTGGCACGGGAAACAGGACCCATTTAATAAAGCAGTTTGTTTCTTGGTGGAGGGGTGTGCTCTGCTTAGGTGAAACCCACTCATCTAGGCTGCCTGAATTTTTCAGAATTACCAGGAGGGAAGGCTAAGTCTACTGGTCCGCAGAGACTGAGACCACCCCTCCCACTAGGGGTTCTAGTGGCTCAGGCCCAGAGATATCAGAGTTTTTTCTCTGAGCCTCTGGTGAAGTTGTTGGAGTTCCCACAGGGAGACCCCACCCAGTGGAGAAAGATGGGTGTGGGTCATGTCTGAAGAGTGCTCTGGCCACAGTCTGCTATAGCCTGTGTGTTTGGCTGTGGGAGGTACCTCTTGGGACCAAGCCGCCTAGCTTCTCTGGTTCCTGCAGGGGGAAAACGTGGCTTGGAGCTCTAGAGATGAATACCTCCCTTCCCCACCCGGGGCTTAGAGTATTAGGCAGTTATGAGCCTCAGTGCTGGCTGCTGCCCTTTTCCCAAGGAACTCAAATGGCTTAGATTGCAGGCAGCTACAGCCGTGGTGCTGGTCACTTCTCTCTCTCCAGGAACCCAACAAGCTTAAGCAGATTCTAGCTGAGAGGCTATTGAGAATCTGTGCAGCTCTGGGGTTGGAACCCTAGGCCCCAGTGGTATGGGTTTGCCAGTGGGATCTCCCGATTCTTGGGTTGCATAGTTTCATGGAAAAAGCACAGTTTCCCCCACGGCGTAGAGTGCTCACTCACTGCCTCCCTTGGCTGGCAGGGTGGGGGCTCCCCTACTCTGTGTGGCTCTCAGGTGGGCCACCACACTGTACTGCTCTTCCTTGTTCTCCGTGGATCAGGCCAGCCGCCTAGTCAGTTCTGATGAAAGAAGCTGGATACCTTGGTTGCCAGTGCAGGATTAGACTGCCCCAGTGTGCTGGGCATCATCCAATTCATTGAAGGACTGAATAGAACAAAAAGGTGCATGAGGGCTGAGTTTGCCCTTTCAATGCCTGGCTGCTTGAGCTGGAACATCAGTATTCTCCTTTCCTCGGCATTCCTGGTTCTCAGGCCTTTAGACTGCAACTGGAATCTATACTATTGGTTCTCCAGCTCCTAGGACCCCTAATTATACCACCAGCTTTCCTGAGTTTCCAGGTTGACTATTGCAAACTGTGGGACTTCTCAACTTTCATACTCATGTAAGCCAATATTCTCTTTCTCTATCATCTATCTATCTATCTATCTATCTATCTATCTATCTATCTATCTATCATCTATCTATTATCTATTATCATCTATCTATCTATCTATTGATCGATTGATCTATCATCTATTATCTATCTATTATTATCTATCTATCTATCTATCTATCTATCTATCTATCTATCTATCTATCTATCGATCTATCTATCTATCTATCATCTATCTATCTAATCTTACTGGTTCTGTTTCCCTGGGAAACACCAACTAATATAATAATCATTCTACGATGTACTAGATAGGCAGTAAAAAAAAAAAAAAAATCACATAGAAAGAGCTATCTGCACCAATCTTTAATCCACATTTCCAATTCCCTTTGGAAAATAAAACAATTCAGAATAGTTTTTTTTTTCTATTTTTTTCCTGTAATGCTATATTTGCATTGCCTTATCATCCTGACATATATTCTTTCCACTATTTTCTAGTCTACCTATTCCTCTCAGACTCACATTTCTAAAATACAAAACTGAATGTCTCGCTAATATTTTCTGTATGCCAAAAAACAAATTGCTTAGCCTGGCATTTCACTTCCTCACACCTCTCATTTCTATGATACATATAACCTGGAAGGCAATCTCTATTTCTGTTAATTCCTCAAGTATACATACAATGGACTGTTGCGTGACTTTGTGCACCTCCCATTTATCTCACCTTTCCCCCATTTCCTTGGTGAAGGTCAACTTGTTCTTTCCATATACAAATTAATTACTTCCTCTGCTATGAAGAGTTCCTTTATTATTTTCTAGGCATAATTAACTGTTCTTTCTCAGTACTCTCACAACTCTTTATATATGTATTATAATTTTGTATGAATTTGCTGAATACAGTTAGTCACTCTTCTGTTAGAAGTTAAGATTTTGAGTGAACAAACATAATGCTTTCTCATCTTTGTATTCTCAGAATTCATCACACCACTGGATATATTGAATGAAAGAATGAATGGTGCAGAGAATCCATAAGTCATGAAATCCCAGGAGTTGGAGACAATGAATACAGTGTTCTATGAAGATAAATATTAATAATAAAATTGTGAAAATTGAATGCTTTCTCAATGCAACCTGAGAAATAGGGTGAGTTAAAAACTATTGGAAGAGATACTCTGGTGTACATATTTTTATTCAGTTGGTGAAAAAGCAGATACAACCAAAGGCAAAACACTTAGATTAGAAAAAGAACTGCAACATCACTCAACCATTCCTTGCTAACAAGCAGAGAGTACCAGTGTTTTTCAGTTTGTAGAAGTGAAAGTTTTAACAGTAGAATTATACAATTGTAATGATAAAAATTATTTTTCAAATACATTAACAATATTAAGGATTTTCTGAAGTTTTGGATAAAGCTGCAATCTCAAAATAGATTACTTGTTGAGTGTTATGGCACTACAGGATAAAATTTTAGAGAACAGAGTAGATGGCAGGAAAAGAGCATTTCTGAAGAAATCAAGAAATAGAAACTTTTATAGCCATATTCATTAAGACTTATTAACACTTTTTTCATTAGAAGACATCAGAGTTTTTAATAAAACAATCTAATATATCTTGGTGAATTCACAAGTTTCTACAAAGATGGTGCTTTTTAAAAAATTAAGAGGTCCTCACAATTTGGTGTTATTGTGGTGAATTTGCATGCTCTGAAATTCTTGTTCCTTCTCATTGGTGAGTAAGGATATCTGAATTTCGTCAAATCCAGTTAAATAATTAAAATATGCATAAAAATAGTAAAAACACATATAGGATAACTGGCAGGCAGTAGTTAATTCTTTCCCCTCACAAATAAAGAATTCGATTTGTATTATTTACAGTTAGAGATACAAATTTCCTTTGAAATTGATTTTTCTTTTTTAAGGTAGGAGCTCATGTATTTCTGGGGCATGAGTGTAACCAGCTCCTGGACTTGTAGTATAGCTGCCTTTTTCTGAGATCCCTTTAATTCAGTCTTGGAAGTGGAGAAGACGATTTACAAAGGAACCTAATACTTTTTGGGACAGGCAGGACTTATACTATGTGTATTGTTAATATTTTTCAGTTTTCTGTATGTTATGATGTTTGGGCATCTTAGCCCAGCCTACAGCACGCCTTTGATTTGCAAACTAACCAATCCAGAACCACACTTTCTCTATCAGCCCATGCACCCCACGAGGCAGTATTTCTCAGCCTTAACCATTGCAGGACCAGGTTCTAGGCAACTGGGAACCACTCCCATAGCTCAAAACTCACTAAACTTATTCAAACTAGCCAATCCTAAACTGTTCATCCTGCCTTGTCTTGACTTCCCCCTGGAAACCCCAATAAAGACAGTAACCTAAACCTTCCCTTTATACTCCTGTCTTCTTCTTAACCACCCTGGTGTCTTTTCCATGTGGACCTGTGTGGTATGGCTTGCCTCCTGTCTTTAAAACCGGTAAGTATAATAAACCTTGTTTTTATTTTCTCCTGAATTTCTCCTCTGTTTCCTCTTGTAGATACACCCGACCATCACATAAGAATAATACTATCGTGTGAAATTAGGAAAATCTGTGAGTAAACTTGAATGGCCTGACCATGTTTCACTGATGGGAAAGGATTGAAGAGCCTAGTGTTTGTGCAGAAGTGATCAAAGTCATATCACGAGTGGTTGAAATGGCTACACTGGTTACAGTCAGAATCCCAGTGTATTCATTTATAATTAGAAATATAATTTCTAAATAAATAAAATTCTCAGAACAACTGTACAAT
>NW_012101765.1:3725500-3729290 GCF_000951045.1 Mandrillus leucophaeus
AATACATTAACAATATTAAGGATTTTCTGAAGTTTTGGATAAAGCTGCAATCTCAAAATAGATTACTTGTTGAGTGTTATGGCACTACAGGATAAAATTTTAGAGAACAGAGTAGATGGCAGGAAAAGAGCATTTCTGAAGAAATCAAGAAATAGAAACTTTTATAGCCATATTCATTAAGACTTATTAACACTTTTTTCATTAGAAGACATCAGAGTTTTTAATAAAACAATCTAATATATCTTGGTGAATTCACAAGTTTCTACAAAGATGGTGCTTTTTAAAAAATTAAGAGGTCCTCACAATTTGGTGTCATTGTGGTGAATTTGCATGCTCTGAAATTCTTGTTCCTTCTCATTGGTGAGTAAGGATATCTGAATTTCGTCAAATCCAGTTAAATAATTAAAATATGCATAAAAATAGTAAAAACACATATAGGATAACTGGCAGGCAGTAGTTAATTCTTTCCCCTCACAAATAAAGAATTCGATTTGTATTATTTACAGTTAGAGATACAAATTTCCTTTGAAATTGATTTTTCTTTTTTAAGGTAGGAGCTCATGTATTTCTGGGGCATGAGTGTAACCAGCTCCTGGACTTGTAGTATAGCTGCCTTTTTCTGAGATCCCTTTAATTCAGTCTTGGAAGTGGAGAAGACGATTTACAAAGGAACCTAATACTTTTTGGGACAGGCAGGACTTATACTATGTGTATTGTTAATATTTTTCAGTTTTCTGTATGTTATGATGTTTGGGCATCTTAGCCCAGCCTACAGCACGCCTTTGATTTGCAAACTAACCAATCCAGAACCACACTTTCTCTATCAGCCCATGCACCCCACGAGGCAGTATTTCTCAGCCTTAACCATTGCAGGACCAGGTTCTAGGCAACTGGGAACCACTCCCATAGCTCAAAACTCACTAAACTTATTCAAACTAGCCAATCCTAAACTGTTCATCCTGCCTTGTCTTGACTTCCCCCTGGAAACCCCAATAAAGACAGTAACCTAAACCTTCCCTTTATACTCCTGTCTTCTTCTTAACCACCCTGGTGTCTTTTCCATGTGGACCTGTGTGGTATGGCTTGCCTCCTGTCTTTAAAACCGGTAAGTATAATAAACCTTGTTTTTATTTTCTCCTGAATTTCTCCTCTGTTTCCTCTTGTAGATACACCCGACCATCACATAAGAATAATACTATCGTGTGAAATTAGGAAAATCTGTGAGTAAACTTGAATGGCCTGACCATGTTTCACTGATGGGAAAGGATTGAAGAGCCTAGTGTTTGTGCAGAAGTGATCAAAGTCATATCACGAGTGGTTGAAATGGCTACACTGGTTACAGTCAGAATCCCAGTGTATTCATTTATAATTAGAAATATAATTTCTAAATAAATAAAATTCTCAGAACAACTGTACAATCATTTTCTGCAGCTAAGCTAGAAAATCATATCATCAGAAATTTGCCAGGTGAGGAAGGAAACAGAAATGAAGTATATAAGACTCTAATATGTAATGCTGGAAGCTGCAACACTCACAAGCTATTTACAGTGCACTGAAAAGAATGTCTCCCCTCTGGGCAGAATTGGGAGGATCCCAAGCAGGTGATGTTTGCATCTTTACTGCCATTGTTGACTGCCCTGTGCTGATGAACGTTTATTCATGCAGGGATTCTTAAACTTACGGGTCTCAGGACTCCATTATGTTCATTGTGGGCCCCAAAGAGTTTTTGTTTTATATGGGTTCTATGTACCAATATTTGTTTTATTGAAAATTAAAAATGGGAGATGTTTCATATATTTATTTATTTAAAATAAATGACAATAAACCTATTATATGTGAACATAAATAACAATTATTATAACAAACTGTCATTTTCAAGTACACACATGAAAAATCATATTTGAATGAAAAGAAGACAGAGGTTTTGTGTCCTTTTTACATTCAATCTGTCACAATATTTTGTTCTGGTTGAAGTATATGAAGAATATCTGGCCTGGCACAGATACAAAAAGGAGTATTTTTAAAACTTTTTTAGTTAGTGTAGATTTTAATACTACACAAAAACTTGACAAGTGGGAGTTCTACAAACAAAACTTGTAACGTTTAATTTGAAACTTATCAACCAGGCATGTTGGGGGATGCCTATCCTCCCAGCTACTCCAAGGCAGGAGGATCCCTTGAGCACAGGAGTTGGAGGCTGTAGGGAGCTATGATCATACCACGCTCCCCAGCCTGGGCAATAGAGTGTGAGACTTTCTCTAAAACAAATAGAAAGAGAAATCATAACAATAAACTTGTACTGTTGCAGTGAAACATAGGAGTCCATTAACTGTACTTTAAAAACCATGTTCCATAGAATATATTCTGTCTATAAATGTATTAATATTTAAATCAGCATATATAATAAGATACAATTTAAAACCTAAGATGTAAGTAATGAATAAAAAATGAATGTTTTTGAATATTGACCTAAAGAATTACATTTTAGAATATAAGAAATATGCTAAAAATTATTAAGTGCAAAAAAAACCACTTCTGGTCTGTTGATAGGACTCTATTCCTAGAAGCTGGAAAGAAGTAATTTAATATAGAATAATCAAAATGACTAAACTTTTTGCCAATACATATTATGCTTTTTGCCAATATGTATTATGCTTTATCATTAGATGCCTTATGGAACTTTGCAGAATGCCTGGTGGGTGGTAAATTCTCAGTAATAGCTAAATAATTGGATAACTCAGTAATGAATTAAAAATAAAAGTCCTTAGATCATTTTGAGGTTTATTAGTAGCTGACGGGTGACTAGGACTTTTTTTGAACTGCTCCTTAATGGAAACAAAAAACTTGTGTTATTAAGGATCTGACCCAAAGCTATTCTTATTTCAGGATAGATACAGTCTAAGTTATTTGAGTATCTGCTTTGTTCTCCAGCTTTGGCAGGAAAGTGATAAATTTTGTTGTCCATAACTTAAAAATTAGTACTTCCTAGTTTCACTGCTATTTGATTTGTGCTTTATTGTTTGTGATATGAAAAATATGATTTAGTTGGTGCTGACTGCTGTCATGAATTAAGCTGCACTTTGAACCATGTATATAGATTTTGTTTTCAGTGCACTGGGCAGGCAGCAATAGCTTTTCACCAGTTTTAAGTGAAACAAGTGAAGTGACCTACAGCAGAATTCTTAACAGGAATTTTCCAATTTTCAACCGATTGACTACTAATACCATTTACAAAACAGAACTCTGAGCCCAAAGAATTGTGGCTTTATAATATCATTTTTGCTAAGTTGTCTTTTTATTACCCATTTTGCTATATGAGGATTTCAACACACACAACTAAGTTTTATTGCTATAGTTCAGACGTGGTGCCAGACAAAGTAATGATGCCAGGAGGCATCTGAAGATATATGAAACACAAGATATAATATCAAGTACTATGGGTTGAAATGTGTCCCCTCAACATTCACACATTGATATTCTAACCTCCAATACCTTTGAATGTAATTTGCTTTAGAAATGGGATTTACAGAGGTAATAAAATTAAAATTATTAAGATGGACTCTCATCTAATATAACTAGTGTCCCTACAAAAAGGGGAAATTTGGAGACAGTCACACAGAGAAGAATAATGCCACGTGAAGATAAAAACTGAGATTCAGGTGATGGTTTCTACACCAAAGGTTGCTATGGAAACCACCAGAAGTTAGGAATCTAGGAGGAACACACAGAACATATCCCCTCTCACAGGAGCCAACCCTGCTGACAGACTTGCTCTCAGACTTCCAGGACT
>NW_012101765.1:3729340-3732983 GCF_000951045.1 Mandrillus leucophaeus
GCTGACTGCTGTCATGAATTAAGCTGCACTTTGAACCATGTATATAGATTTTGTTTTCAGTGCACTGGGCAGGCAGCAATAGCTTTTCACCAGTTCTAAGTGAAACAAGTGAAGTGACCTACAGCAGAATTCTTAACAGGAATTTTCCAATTTTCAAGCGATTGACTACTAATACCATTTACAAAACAGAACTCTGGGCCGAAAGAATTGTGGCTTTATAATATCATTTTTGCTAAGTTGTCTTTTTATTACCCATTTTGCTATATGAGGATTTCAACTCACACAACTAAGTTTTATTGCTATAGTTCAGACCTTGTGCCAGACAAAGTAATGATGCCAGGAGGCATCTGAAGATATATGAAACACAAGATAGATATAATATCAAGTGCTATGGGTTGAAATGTGTCCCCCCAACATTCACACATTGATATTCTAACCTCCAATGCCTTTGAATGTAATTTGCTTTAGAAATGGGATTTACAGAGGTAATAAAATTAAAATTATTAAGACGGACTCTCATCTAATATAACTAGTGTCCCTACAAAAAGGGGAAATTTGGAGACAGTCACATATAGAAGAATAATGCCACGTGAAGATAAAGACTGAGATTGAGGTGATGGTTTCTACACCAAAGGTTGCTTTGGAAACCACCAGAAGTTAGGAATCTAGGAGGAACACACAGAACATACCCCTCTCACAGGAGCCAACCCTGCTGACAGACTTGCTCTCAGACTTCTAGGACTGAGAGACTGTGCATTTCTAGTGTTCTAAGTCACCCAGTTTGTGATATATTATTACAGCAGCTCCAGGAACAAATACATTAAGATACTTGGTCCTTTTATGTTGTCCTGAATTAAATTACTTCTCTTCAGTTTCTAGGGATACACCCATTTGGGGCTGAAACCATGCTTTGCTTGTTTGGGAGGATCAAATGTTTTTCACATGAAGATTGGCATGATGATATTAGCATTTTGGAGGCTACGGATACCGACACTTCTTTGGTGTTTGAAAAGGTTATTGAGGTTTATGGACAAAAGCAACAGATGAAGAAGTACATGTTACAGATAGTATAATCAGTCTGAAATACATTGAGAGTCACCCAGAATTATGCCCAGCAGGAAACTGGCTAATTTTGGTGCTTTTCTGATTAAGCCATATTAAAGATACCTAAAATCAACGATTTTCTACCTAGCCAGGTGATTAATGTTTCACCATTTTCCCTAAAATAGATGAACCACATGAGACATGATCAATATACACAACAGTGATTTAAAACTATCATGAAATGTTTTAGGAACTTTGCAAAAAGAAAATATAGAGTATAAAATCATCTCAGCTTTTATGTTTTAAACGTCAGTGTAGAGGGCAGAATAATGGTCCTCCAAATATGTCCATGCCCAAATCCACAGAGCCTGTGAATATATTACCTAACACAGCAAAAAGACTCTGCAGAGGTGATGAAGGGTATGGCCCTTGTGAAAGGAAGATTATCCTAAATTATTCAAGTGGGTCCAATTTAATCACATGGGTTCTTAAAATTGATCGCCCTTTCCAGGATGAGTTCAGAGTCGGAAGAAGATGTGACTAACAAAGAAGGCTCAGACAGATGCCATGTTGCTGGTTGCTGACTTTGAAGATGGAGGAGGTGGCCATGAGGCAAGGAATGTAGGAAGCTTCTAAAAGTTGGAGAAGTAAATAAATGGATGATCTGAAGCCTTCAGCAACATAATTTTTATCCAATGAGACCAACCTGAGTTGGACATCTAACCTATCAAACTGTAAGATAGGAAATTTGTTTTGGTTTAAGCTACTAAATTTGTGCCAATTTACTACAGCAGCAATTCAAAACTAATACAATCAATAAATTATCAACAAGTATTTATTGATCATCTAATTGTGCAGGGTCCTTTAAAAATACACGTATCATAGTATGAACAATCATACAACAGTTTCTTGTGAAACATGAGAAGATGTGAGACTAATATGTAAAATGTTAGAAGTGAGACTCAGTATTTTTAAACACTTTTGATACCTATAGCAATACCATAAGCAAAAAAAATTTAAACAGTTTGCCCAAGACCACACAATTAGTATTTGTTTAGTTTTGTCTGAATTCATGGCTGACTTTTCTGAACTCATTCACTCCACTTTTTCTCAGGATTCCTGCTACTCAACAGTTAACTCCCTACATAGAATATTAACTTGTGGGTCACACATTTATTTTTAATAAAAGTGATATTTCAAAGAAAACTTAGGAGTTTCAAGAATAAATATTTCATGTATTATTTTAATTATATATGAATAACATTTTCTATTATTACTTTAATTAAGAAGATGAGAAGTAAAACTCAGAATATACAATACCTTTGGAGTAGCTATGATATTGTTGGGGGGGGGGTGTGGGCAGCATGAAAGGTAGTTTTTAAGCATATATTTTGTATTTACTATTTTTTTAGTTTTATGTTCCCACTTGAACAGAGAAAGAAGTGGCCTCTGAAACACCTCCTCATTAGGCAGAAAACTTTCTTAGGAATCTATTATTTCTTGATGAAATTTAAGTTTAGCCTCAGTATTCTCTTTTAACTTTCTTTGGGAGGGTAATACACATATCAATTGGAGACCCTCCTCTGCTCCTTGAGATGAAAATTACCTTGAGTCTCTTAATATAATTTATGAGAAAGTCCAATAATCTGTCTAGGATTGATGCAAGTTCCCAGGGGACTTATGTACTCATAGCCTTTTCTACCTCTGGGATTTCCGAGTCCCAACATGCTGTTCTACTACCAGTATCAACCCTGAGACACCCCACAACATCAAAAGAGTAGATTCTTCTGAAGACATCAATGATGGAGAACAATGGGTTTTGTATCACAAACAATTTTAAATGGAAACATAAGCCTCCTCCTTTTCTTAAAAAAACATCTTCACATCCTCTCTACTATGACTTTTTTGAAAAATTATCATTTTGCATTGTACTGTAGTAAACTATACATTCCAGTATCGATATCATGAAGTACATTAACGATGCTGTGTAAATATCACCACTATTCATTTCCAGAAAACTTCATTTTCCCAAACTGACTCTGCACCAGTTAAACAATAACTCCGACTCTTTCCTACCTCAGCTCTGACAATCACCATTCTACTTTCTGTCTCTATGTATTTGACTATTTTAGATATTTCATATAAGTGGAATGATACATTTTTATCCAGCAGCTTATTTCATTTAATTTCTTCAAAGTTCATCCATGTTTTAGCATGTGTCACAATGCCATTTATTTATTTATTTATTTATGTGGAGAGATAATCTTACTCTATCCCCCAGGTTGGAGTTTTTTGGCATGATCTCAGCTCACTGCAACCTCTGCCTCCTGGGTTCAAGCGATTCTCCTGCTTCAGCCTCACAAGTAGCTAGGATTACAGGCATGTGCCACCACACCTGGCTACTTTTTGTATTTTTAGTATAGATGGGGTTTCGCCATATTGACCAGGCTGGTCTCTAACTCCTGACTTCAGGTGATCTACCTGCCTTGGCCTCCCAAAGGGCTGGGATTACAGGCGTGAGCCATCAGATTTGGCTGCCATTTCTTTTTAAGGATGAATAATAGTCCATTGTGTGTATATATATATAATGTGTGTGTGT
>NW_012101765.1:3733438-3751397 GCF_000951045.1 Mandrillus leucophaeus
ATATCTATATATTATATATACATATATATGCATATACATATAAATAATGTATATATTTGTTTATCCATTCATCCATTAATGGACATTTGAGTTGCTTTCACCTGTTAGCTATTGTGAACAATGCTTGTATCAACACTTGTGTACAGACTTATTTTAAGTCTCTGCTTTCTGTTCTTTTTTCATTGTTGAGTTTTTGACCTTGCACTTTATTTATGTATAGCACTTACTCTTTTTTGTGTCCAGAATCATCTGAACTTATTTTTCTTTCTGACTGCTATGATCTTTCATTTCGCTTCTCTCTCTTTATAACAATCGACACATTTTCTCTGTCTTAAACAGCGCAATTTGGCCTAAAGCCTTCGTAAGGCCCTTGTCCGTCTTGATTTAAATTTTCACCCTAAGAAGTGGGTCAAAGTATTTTCCCAAACGAATGTAGTTCCCTTTCTAAGATGAATTCCTAGACCGAGTACTAAACTAAAGCATTCTGTTTTCATGTCTTTTTCAGGAGTTCATTGCTTCCCACTGTGAAGGCCTGGATAGAAATTGGGAAGGCCAACTCAGAACATTTTTTGGTTTTATACTTTGCAGTTTATTTTTCTGTGTGGATTTAATAGAATAGACAGACATCTCCTAATAACTTGAATTGGCCATTTTAATATAAGAAACTATATTTTTAATAATATAAAGTATAGATAACACTTTATAGTATATAATTATATAGTATATAATGCTAATATATTATCTATAAATATATAACATGTTGTATAATACGTAATTATATATATATTTTTTCAGAAAAAGTAATTGAAAAACTTCAACCTCCGGAATGCATAAATAGCATAGCTATTTTAGGTCATGCCACAGTTTGCATATTTCACAAAATATCCAAAGTAAGACAAGAAAGACTTTCAGGAGGCATGAAAATAAATTTGGCAGAGGCCAAACGGAAAACAACTATTTCCCTGGGTAATAAAGGTCCCAAAAGATGAATCAGGTTTTTTATATTACATACTTTGAACTGAAATATTTGTTTTCCCTGAGCAGCACAGTATTTTTCACATACCATAATGTTAGAAAGTTAGTGCTATATCATTACATTCAAATATGTAGTGTAATGTTACATGTTAGTAATCTTTTTGTCATGAGCCACAGAAAATATGTTTAGTTCATACTGACATTTATTATTAGAAAGGAGAGTTAAGCACCTGACTGAATAATTTGGAAGTAGATCTTGCTGAGATATTAAGACCTTTAAATTGGAAGAAAGAAATAATTAAATTTATTCTATAACTGCGTTTAGATAGGAAGACAAATATAAACAATTGTAAAAATTTTCCATATATAGTTTTAAAGTAATTCTTGCTAGAAAATTGTGATTAAAATATTGGATTGGAGGAAACAGAAAGTAAGATTTGATCAGGGAACTCATGATATCTTTAAGCCTGAAGTTGTATGTTTCTGGGATGACAGTATTTGTAACTACTTACATCTTCCACATGGTTTCCTAGAGAATGGATTATTATAAATGCTTATGAGTTCTAAGACAGATAGTAAACAATTACTTAAAATATTAAGATAGAGTCTTAGCAAGTTTCATACTGTATTTTAGGGGGAATCCACAACTATAGCAAACTCCATTTGAATGCTGGACATCTAATTATTTGGAGGCTACAAAATATATATAGTTTACTTCCTAAATATTGATAAACTCTGAATTTATTAGTCATTGAGATGTTCTTTTTTTTACAACAATTATTTTAGTCCTTTAAATGTCATGATTTTATAATTTTTAAATGGTTTAGCATTGTTGAAAAAGAACATTAGTTACTTATTTTCTCAAATACATTTCAAATTCTTATAAAAATACTGGTTGAAAATGTTCACTTTATAAGCAAACTAAATGTGGCAACTAATTATTCAGGCTATTTGTCACTTGGTACAAATATTGAAGAATAGCTTTTACTTCTCTCTAGTGTCAATCAGCAATAAGAAAGCATCATCTACTTTCTAAAATGTCAAGTGGATTATTAATTAAAAACTAATTACTTCAATTAAAAGTCCTAAGTAGTTAATTTGTACTCAATAACTTTTTATTTACTAGTATAACTGTCATTTTTGGCTATTATTAATATTATAGAAATATTCATCATAATATCTACAAAAAAATAACTATGCATTAAAATTAAGAGCCCATGTCTTTTCAAGCTTATATTATAAGCTAGCTAAAATGAATTCTTTTTAACTTGTTAATAAATTAGGCACACTCACAATTAGTTGAGTTTTTTAAATTATTATTTTAGCAGTGACACGGTCTCATTATGTTGCCTAGCTGGTCTCAAACTCCTGACCTCAAATGAACCCTCCTGTCTTGGCCTCCCAAAGCGCTCAGATCACAGCCACTGTGAGCCACTGCACCTGGTCTAAGTGTCAATTTATGTAGGAATATATTCTTTAACATAATATGATCCTTTCGTATTACTCTAGATTTTAGTGTTAATTTTCCCAACAGGATCACTGTTGATTTTTCAGATACTTTTTACATCTTGGTATAGATTCCATTTTTTCCCACACACACTAATACATTGTAATTTATTTAAAGAAATAAGCCTGTTTTATTTTGGGGGGGTGGGGAATTATCTGTCTGCCTTGCATAGAAGCCATGATGTTGGGTTATGTCACTTTTGGTGTCTCTGAGGCTTTTACTGTTCATGAAGTAAATCCAAGTGAGCCACCGAATTTGGTTGTTTCTGTGAACTCCACTCCAAATTAGAAGTCTTTGAAACATTCATAACTGTGATACCATTAATTGTGGTCAACACCTTAACTATGTAGGAACCCCCACTAGCACCCCAGAGTTGGTATGAAGATTACTTTATGCTGAAGATTTTTGGGATTCAACAGATGCAGAAAGAAGCCGCCTCATAGCTTTCCTTATCCAACTAAAAGCAGAAACTTCTGAGAAATGAGGCTGCCATAAATTCCTTTTTTTAGAGCAGGTTTTACTACCAGGAAGGAGACCAAGAATAAGCCTATTATAAATCCCTTCTCTTGGGGAGTTTTATGTCCACGAAGAAGACAGGAAAACTACTTGCACCTGAATGAACAAGCAATATCACAAACTTTCTTATCTCCTATTTGTTCTTCTGTAAACTTCCTTGTCCTTCCCAAAGAGTCCCACTTCCTTTTCCCTACTAAGTTAGTATATAAGCCTGTAACTTTAACCATTTATTAAGCTACTTCTTTTGTAAACACCTGTATGCATAGAAATACATTTTTTGCCTTCTGTTAATCTGTTGTCAGTTTAATTTGTAGGCCTCCAGGACCTAACCTAAGAGGGTAGAGAAAAGGATTTTCTCCCTATCAACTACCTTTTCTCTTGGAATGAGATTGTGGGTAGGACTTGAGAATGTATAACTTCCTCACGGAATGTAATAACACCTTAGATTAATTCAGTTCCTACAGTTCACAAGGCATTTTATAAATATTCACTTATTTAATCCTTATAATAACAGTATGAAATAATAATCATTATTTATACAGAATAAACTAATAAATTATAAATTAAAAAATTATTTTGAATAGACTTCAGAGTTCAGATTTTACATCAATCTTTCAATGTTTCTTGAAATTTTATTGTTTCACTTTCTCAAAAAGTGGAATAAACATCAATAAATTATGACTATTAACCTAATTTTATTAGAAAATATAATAATACTTGCCATTTATCATGAATATTTTTGAGGTCTGTCACTGTGTTAAGAAGTGTTTTATGTTGTGAACCCCCAAAATTTGAGAAAGGTCTCAGTTAATTTAGAACATTCATTTTGCCAAAGTTGAGGATGCACGCCATGACACGACCTCAAGAAGTCCTGATGACATGCGCTCAAGGTGATTGGGGCACAGCTTGGTTTTATACATCTTAGGGAGACATGAGACATCAATCAATGTATGTAAAAAGTGCATTGGTTCCTTCCAGGAAAGGTAGGGACAACTCCAAGCTGGTAGGGGGCTTCCAGGTCACAGGTAGGGGAGAGACAAATGGTTGTATTCTTTTGAGTTTCTGATAAGCCTCTCCAAAGGAGGCAATCGTCTATCTCAGTGAGCAGAGGGATGACTTTGAATAGAATGGGAGGCAGGTTTGTCCTGAGCAGTTTCCAGCTTGAAGGGATGCAAGACATTTTCCTTTCACAATGTCTATTACTTCATTAAATTGTCACAACACCCTATGAGGCAAATTATGATAATAGCTCATATTTATGTTCTGCTTACCATTGTCTATGTGCAGTCCTAAGTACTTCCATATGTTCAATCACTTAATAATCACAAGCTATTGAAAATGAATCATATAGTTTCATTATTATTGAAATGTTATGATGTCAACAGTGGCACGAAGAAGGTAAGAAATGGCTATTCAGTGGGAGAACCAAATTTCAAATTTAGGAAGCCTGACTCCATATTCTTCACCATTATGTTTACTGTTTTCTAGTAGATAAACATTCCAGCAGAGCACTGTAAAAATAGTTAGTGGTCAATGAAAGCTGCTCTTCTCTCTTCCTTTCCTCCCCAGTGTACGAGTAAAGGAACAACAACAACAACAACAAAAAGAGGCAACCACATTAAGAAGTGAAGCTGAACTCAAACCAGTCTTATATTTAAGTTCAGTGCCAAGTTCTATTCATTTATTTATTTCCTTCCCTACATCACAGCTGTCTTACGCACACTTATGTGCTAGCTGAAATAAACACTCCTGCTTTGGCAGACAAATTTCTTGATTATACACATTGTAGTTTTTGTGAGGATACTTTAAAATCAGACCATTTCAAAAACAAATTTCTTTTCATATCTCACATGCATTGGGAAGAAGTCTTCTAAACACGTTAAATCCTCCCATCCCAGAAATTCTCCGGGCTAAATGCACACACTCTTTAACAGTAATAGGCTACTTTTCAAGTACCCATGCAAGATATTAATGTTGCGATATTGCAGAAGCCTTAAAAAACCTACATATATTTACAAAGCAATGGTTTGGCTGATAGCACTCGTCTTAAGTATTAAACTACCATCATATAGAGACTGAATCAGAAACCCATTCTCCAGTTTTTTTTTATTTCCCACAAGAAATAAATGAGCACTCTGAGATTAGAAAAGAATCGCTTTACTGGGGAGCAGTTGAATTTTTAAATCTTATTAACCTATAACTTGTATTATGGTAGCTTAATTTTTGTCTTCCCCCGCAGTGCCCAGATGGAGGTCCTTGAAAGGAATGATCATGTCTTATTTATTTATTTATTTGTATTTCTAGTGCTGAGCACTTGTAAACCTGTCCTTACCTGCCTCATTCTCATTTTAGTCATAAACTTAATCCTGCCCACCTGTGTTCTGAAATGTATGCTTTCACACTACTTCAAGGACCACTCTCCATTAAGTATGCCCTGTCTCATGCATTTCTCAGCTGGTTCTACCTTAAAGCTTTAAACACGCTGTGCTCTGTTCATATTTAAAAGCAACAACAGCCAAGCCACAGAACTCCCCTAGCCCTAAGTCCTCATTAATAAACACAAGATTTATTTTCTGTCAAAGCCAAATATTTTATAAAAAATTATCTGTTCTTTTAATCTCTAATTCAAATACATGTATTGTCTAACACATTCTGGTCTGACTTCATTTACTGCAAGTCCAATAAAACTGCTCTAACTATGGTTATATGGTTATTTAGCAATGTTCTCACTACATTAGATGAAGGAATATTATTCAGTTCTTATTGCTGACGTTTGAACTACTCAATACATAACAATTCTCTCCTTCATGGCTGAGTTCTGAAACAGTTGAGAAATAGGATGTGGGTCAGTGGAAATGGAGATTAAAACGTCAGCATATCACTTATAATACTTAAGTCAAAGGACATGGATTCTCTGTGTGGCTAAATAGGCTTTCTTACACTCCCATGAATGAAACCTATCAGCCAAGCTATAGGCAAGACCCTTTGCCATAGCAGTTGATAGATGGGAAGGCATCATATCTTCAGGCTCCTTCTTCCAACTCACCCTTCTGATTTGTCACTCTGTGGGTAAAGAGCAGCCAGAAAAATTACTTTAAGAACAATTTCTTTACATGGATTATGAGGCCAGAAAAAAAGGAGATTCCTCTGTTGCACTTTTCCTACTTGGTCTCTCTTTACATTTAACACAATTATTATACGCTTACCATTGAACTTCTTCCTTAGCCTTGGTGACAGTCATTTAATTCTAATTGCTAGCATACATCTTTTATTGTTTCTTATCAAACTCCTTCATGGGTTCTTTTTTTTTTAAATTTAACTTTTTAAATGGGTTTTTCTTTAAGGTTCTGTTCTTCATTTTCTCTTTATATGCTGCTCCAATTTGAATGCTTGTCCCTCCAAACCTATGTTGACATTTGATCCCCAGTGTTGAAGATGGGGTTTAATGGGAGGTGTTTGTTCATAGCAGATCTCTTATAAATGCCTTGTTGCCATCCTCATGGTAATGAGTAATTTCTTGCCCTATCATTTTCCATGAAAACTGGTTGTTGAAAAGAGGAAGGCACCTCTACTCTGTCTTTCTCGCTTCCTCTCCTGTTATGTAATCTCTGCATTTGTTGGCTCCTTCACCTCCTGCCATGACTGGAAGCTTCCTGAAGCCCTCACCAGAAACAGATGCTGATGCCATGTTTCTCATACAACCTGCAGAACTATGAGCCAAATAAATCTCTTCTCTTTATAAATTACCCAACCTTAAGTATTCCTGTATAATAACACATATGGAGTAAAGCATACTGTAGGCTGACCTTGGGTCATTTTCTCTATATCTGTCAATTTATTTTCCACTTTTGTAATGTTGATTTAGAATAGATCTCTCTACCTCAGATGTCTTTTCAGGGTCTAAAACCCATATATTAAACCATCTATTAGAGTTTTCACAGGATGTCTGATAAGCAATTCAAATTCAGTGTCCATACTTGAACTCATAATCTTTCCTCTCAAATTATTTGCATAAAATTTACATTATTGCTCATTTTAGACACTCCAGCATTGTCCTTTAACTCCCTCTTTTTTACCCTAAAAATCTAATAGTTTCATGGTGTTATAAATTTTTATCTTTCTTTCATGTCTCTTCTCAAACTTTTAATTCATGTCTTCATTTTGACTTTGGTAAGAACAATAGCATCCCGATTTGTATTCCAGACCCAGTAATTTTATTTCCCTATAATCAATTTTCCAAATGATTGATGGAGTAAGCTTTAAAAAAATGTGAATCTGGCTTTACTGTGATCACACTCAGTACCTTAGCTCAGATAATTTGACACAAAGAACTTGGTCAATCAGCTGGTAAAAACAAGTTAATTGATTGCATATTTTATTGAAACTAAAATTCAGTTAAAAATAAAGTTTTTTAGACCTTTCTTTTTTCAAATACTATACATAAATATCATAGCCATTGGTACTGTGAAACAGTTTTTATGTTTTTTATTTGACCTAAGTGTTTTCGTCTTTCTGAAATTGTTCTCTAAGTCAATTAGCTGCGTTTGCCTCTGTACATAATTGCAAATATGAAAACAATATAAATATTATGAAATGCTAAAAACTGTAGAGAACTTTAGTTGTTAATAATAGAGGATTGGCTGAATACAACTTTTGGTTATAAAATAATATGCATATTATACTTTTTAAAAAGATCTGTATCAAATATTAAATTAAAATGGAATAGGATACTAAAAGAGAAATTGTTGTCTTTGGGTTGACAGGTGATTCTTTGGACATTTTGCTAGCTTGTCTGATTTATTTATATTTTCTATGATAAATAAAAATTTTGCTTTTAAAAATTACAAATAATTAAGAATAACCTGAAGTAAAGGAAGGAATTTGAATTTTTTGAAGGTTTTCAACATCATTTTAGTCACTTATTTGTGATCTTACAGTCAATGTTTTTGTAGTTTTAAAAATATTCAAAATAGAAATGTCCAATTTGTTTATTTTTTAAACATTTTTCATATTGCAGTAACTACTGTATAGCTTACCATCATTTACAGCCAGTTTTTCACTGTCAAATAATTAGTTGTTCTCACATTTCTCTAAAAAATACTACAGAGTAAGAATGATTGTTAGAGAATAAATTAAAAATATGAAGGAATTTCTACTAAAGTCAAGAAGAAGCCAAGGATGACCTCTCTTATCATTTCTTCTCAATATCATGCTGAAAGTCTTAGTTAATGCAGTAAAAGAAGAAAAGAAAAGAAAAGAAAAGCTATTCAAATTGAAATGAAAAAATTGAAATGATTCTTGTTTACAGATGACATGATTGTCCATGTAGAGAATAGGTACAAGACACAAACTGGATTGTATTAATTTTAAGAGTGAACAAATGAATAAATGAAAGTTTGTTGAACAGTTTACTGCCCAAGATTAGTCTGAGGTTCATGTAAAAATATAGCTGTGGGCTGGGCGTGGTGGCTCATGCCTGTAATCTCAGCACTTTGGGAGCCTGAGGCAGGTGGATCACTTGAGGTCAGGATTTTGAGACCAGCCTGGCTAACATGGTGAAACCCCATCTCTACTAAAAAATACAAAAATTAGCAGGGCGTAGTGGCAGGTAACTGTAATACCAGCTACTGGGGAGGCTGAGGGAGGAGAATCACTTGAACCTGGGAGGTGGAGGTTGAAGTGAGCCGAGATCACGCCACTGCACTTTAGCCTGGGCGACAGAGAGATTCTGTCTTAAAAAAAAAAAAAAATATATATATATATATATATATATATATATACACACACACATTTTTTGAGACAGATATATATAAAAAACACATATATATATAACATAAACTGTGTGTGTGTGTATATGTGTGTGTGTATATATATATGGTTGTGGAAACTAAGCTTAGATCCAAAATCCTCTTCCAGGTACAATTGTTTTTATTTATATTTTATTTGCAAAAGTAAATTATCCTATTTACCCTTTGTGTAGAGAAAATCTGCTCTCTGTTGGAAAGCTCTTTATTCCTCACTTCTCAAGAGACATTTTAAAAAGCATTTGCTGGTACTGGAGCTTTACTGGTATAGGTGGGTGACAGAAGAGTTTAAACTTCCCAACAATATATGGTACAATTTTTCCTATTTACAAGTAAAATACCTCCATATACTTCTAGTATTATCTGCAATCAAGCATTTAAATAATGAAAGTAATCCTACAACAAACGGCAAATCAAAATGAAATAAAATATATTAAATATTTAATCCTCCAAAAATTACACAGAAGCACAATGTTAACATATATACTTAATGACTGAGAAGTTGGCATTTGTAATGTAAACTGTGCTACAGTTCAACCTTAAATTATTTGCTGAATTTTATTCCTTTTCTTGCTCTTTAAAAATATTGGCTTCCCTGAGTTTTTATTCTCTCTTTAGCATGCATGTCAACAGCAGAAACATATACTAACAGCTTGTAATCTCTCTCTCTCCAAATAAAGCTATAATTGCCAAAAAGCATGTGCAATGTCACGGAAAGACCTTGGAACACTAAAACTGCCCATTTCCATATAGGTGTGATTCGCTAGGAAAATGAAAGAACTGTATCATTGTGTACGTTGTTCAGTGTCACTGTTCTAAAGCAATTCCAAAACTTTGCTTTTTCTCAAGCAGATCAGAACTAAAAAGGGTTTAAACCTTCTTCTGGGAAACTAAATGGACACTCTAATGTTATTCTTGTAATGACTGATAGATGAGGTGGCATCTGTCAACCACAAAACTTCCTAATGCTTTAGTGCAGTGTTTATTTAGCAGCTGAATGTAAGACACAGCTTGAAGCTCATAATGGCTGCCACAAGTTTCATTGAGTTGATACTGCCTTTGTCTTTGAAGGAGAGTTTTCTCCAGGCTTGATCAGTAAGAGAAATAGCTTTGTCTTTCTACTGGACAGAATCAGAGCTGGCTCCCTGTGAAATGGACGTATTACTCTCCTCACAGAGTGGTGCATCTCAGAAAGACATTCTCATCAAAAGGGAATGACAGTTTTTCATCAAGAACATCAAGGTTGAATATGTTATAGTTACAAGCAATAGTGAAAAAGAACAGGGCACATATACTGTATGCCAAAATTTACTTGGAAAAACTATTCAGTTTTTGAGTATTGGATAATTTTGGTTTTTGTGGTTCTTAAACTGAGGTTTTTATATGTGTTAACAGCTCAGTGTCTCCATTTTTTTTCCCTTTTAAGACAAGATTGCACATTTGCTTTTCATAGAGGAGGATTATGTTGCCCATACTTAGTCTGAGCCAGCTTTGCACCTTCTAAAATATAATCACAACCACATTTTAACTTTTCTCCTTGAGAATTGTTGGTTCATGTATAAGAGAAATCAAAGTGTGTCCCAGCCTTTCTGTATTTTGTAGAGGAAGCTCTTCATTTTATATTATAAACTTCCTGCCTTTTGGATTAAAAAGTTTGAAGCTTTCCTCTGCAAAAATTTGATTTTGATTACTTTAAAATCTTACCCTTAATCAGAGGAGACAAGGGTATGAAAAGAAAATATTGACAGAATAAGATACTAGGGGGTTGGGGCAATGCGTCCAGCCCCATGCTTGAAAGTAATAATGAGAATGTGGCTGGAGAGAGGACCAGATTGGACGAGATTCTAGTGTCTGCCTTAAAATAAAAACCTTTGGGCTTGTGTTCAGTTATTTGGTGAAGTTTTCCCTATGAAAATTATTTCTTTTATTCATTTGCTAATGATAATCTTTAAATACATTTTAATACCCCATAGTTCTACTCTGCTAAAAAAGAACTATCTCTACATAGTTTTACATCTTCTGAAATTCTTATTCATCTCTGCAGGGTGGGGGGGATGATTTATGTAGAAGCCTTAAGCTCCTGGTTCTATTTTATATTTTTACCTGTCAAGTGGGCTTTGAACATTTTGCTATGACCCAAAGGTTTATGAAAATGAACCGATTGTCCATCTCTACCCCCCATGATGAGCCCAATTCATCCAAAAGCACAGTCATTTTCATGGATGTTTGGCTTTAACATAGAGTAAAATAATTTTTAGCTCATTTTTTCCAACACTTATTTCCAAATCCCATCAAATCATTGCAATTTCTGACATTTAGCTGTGACTTGTTCTTTTTCACTGCGACTGTCACTGCTCAAGTCTCACATGCTTCTATTTTTCAGCTGTCTTTCAGCTATCTCTGTTCTCTTGTTCTAAACATTATGCATATTCTTGCTAGACTAACCTTTAAATTTTATGTTCACTAATAACAAACAATTTTTCAGTTAAAAATCTTTACTTTCTTCTGCATAGAACTCAGTTAAAAATCTTCAATTACTTTCCTTTGCACAGATGTCAAACTCAAGACCCCCTGAGGGTCATACTAGAGTTATACCAGAAAGTATGAACGCATGGGGAGAGATTACTAGAGGGAATTGGTTAGGAACAAATTTTTGGAAAAACGTTAATTTTCAAAAATTTGTAAAAATATATTTTTTGAATATTTGTATATATTTGAACATTTTAAGCATAACATAGATGATATCACAAATTTGTGCTCTCATCTTAAATATTTATATCCATTTAGTAGACACTAGATGTTACATTCCAGGTGAGTCATATTTATCATGTTATAGTGGTATATGTTCAAGTTTTAATCAGTATAAAAATCTGGCTGGACATTGTGGCTCATGCCTGTAATCCTAGCAGTTTGGGAGGCTGAGGTGGGTAGATCACTTGAGACCAGCAGTGCGAGACCAGCCTGGCCAACATGGTGAAACCCCGTTTCTACTAAAAATATTTAAAAAATTAGCCAGACATGGTGTTGGGTGCCTGTAACCCCAGCTACTCCTGAGGCTGAGGTAGGAGAACTGCTTCACCCGAGAGGTGGAAGTTGCAGTAAGCCGTGATCACTCCACTGCACTCCAGCCTGCGGGTCAGAGTAAGACTCCATCTCAAAACAAAAAAAAATAACAAAACAAAACAAGAAAAACTACAACAACAAAAAAAGAAAAAAATCATTTTGGGTGTTCTAATCCTATGCACAAGGGCTCCACCCTTACAATCTAATCACCTCCTGAAGGTCCCTACCTTCTGATATCATCACATTGGTGATCGGGTTTCAAAACATGAATCCTGGGGAGACACAAACATTTGGATCATAGCAGACAGTACAAAGGTCAATGAAATAAATGGATATTTAAAGACATCCAGTATGATAGTCTGATGCATTTGTCTGACCATAGGGACACTCAACAATGAATCTCCAACATGCGCGACCACTTGTGAAAGTGCATTATTTTCTCAGTAGCATTTAGAATGGCCTCAAGAAAGTTTAATTCTGTGATTTTATCTGTTGCAAATACTTTATGTTTTAATTATTAATTAAAGTATTTGTGGTTGACATATTATTTCTTTAAATACACTAAAATTAGTGTTGTATTATCAGAGGCGCCTGCTTTATATCTCAAAGAGCCAGAAAGAATACTATACTTTGCACTTGAACTTTCCTGACACATACACAAAGTAAATAATTGATTAACAAATTACTTAAAAGAACCATTGTTGAGAATAAGGAAAAGGTTACTTAGATATTAGATGTAAAACATTCTGAAATTCAAGATCATAATAAGGAATTTTGTAAAGGTATTAATGCCTAGTGTTCACGCTTAGATATGTTTATTGAGTAAATAAAATAATTTTCAAAACATTTATGGAAATTAACAAGTTTAAAAAAACAGATTACTTGATTTCTTTATTTTCTCCTTTTACTTAATGAATATAATATCGTGAGAGTAGATGTTGGGCATTTTTACTTTTATAATCTTACTGTAAGATTCTATTGATTTGCTGTGTTAGAAAACACAAAATATGTAAATATGTTGGATTTCAATGTTTGCAGTACAATTTATATTTGTATAGGTGCAGATTTATTTCTGTAAATGCATATGAATAGATATTATTCCCCTGATGTAGAATAGCAAAGTTTGTTATGTCCCTGAAGGCTTGACTCTAATCTCATCTTCGCTAGCAACACATTCCTGTCAAACATTTCACAAAGTATTTAAGTTTAAAATCTATAAAACAGATGAACACACTGCACTGATTTGAAGACTATCAAAACTATATTGTGCAAACTTCTAACTTCATTGAAGACAGATTTTTTTTTTTTTTCCTGAGACAGAGTCTCATTTTGTTGCTCAGCCTGGAGTACAGTGGTGAGATCTCAGATCACTGCAACCTCTGCCTTTTGTGTTCAAGTGATTCTCCTGCCTCAGCCTCCTGAGTAGCTGGGATTACAGACGCTGGTCACCACACCTGGCTAATTTTTAGTAGAGACAGGGTTTTTAGTAGAGACAGCATTTTTAGTAGAGACAGGGTTTCACCATGTTGGCCAGGCTTGTCTTGAACTCTTGACTTCAAGTAATTTGCCCTTCTAGGCCTCCCAAAGTGCTGGGATTATGGGTGTGAGCCACCGCACATGGATCCTGAAGACAGTTTTAATGAAACTTTATAGCTTTAAGTCACAAGTTCCATAACTTGAATTTTCTTTATAACCAGCACATAGGTATCCATATAAATTTGAAAGTTGGTAAAATTATGTCAATAGCAAAGTGGTAGCTTATTAAAAACATAAATGTCTTGTTTTGTTGACTGAAGAGTTTTCTATTAGGTGCAGGGTGTATATACCAATTTTCAGGGGCTTTAAAAATATATATTTAATTGAACATGTACTCATTTTATATGCTGTTTGCATTAGGTACTGTGTAAGAAACTAAATATTACAGGAGTAAATACGGCAAATAGTCTCCATCCTCAAGAAATTTAGAGTCCAGTGTGTGACACAATTGTTAAACAAAGTCATAAAATATGTGATCTTTCATGATTGGTTTTTTCACTTAGCAGAATGTTTTCAAGTTTTACTCATGTTGTATCATGTATCAGTTCCATTTTTGCTTTTTATTTACCATTTTGCTATTCCACTGTATGGATATATCCCATTTTGTTGCTAGGATTTTTGCTGTGGCCATTCGTAGAACCATCCCTACTATGGAACATAAGACATAGACCCAAAGAACAGGGAGTTGTAGGAGAGAGAAGCACAAACTCTCCCAGTAATTTCACTAGGAATGCTAAAGAAATAAGGCCACTCCAACTTCCACTCTGTGGTTCTTTTTAAAAATAATTTGCATCTATGTATTTTTTAAACTGTTATATTATGTTCAGGTGGATATGTGCAGCCTCGTTACATGGGTAGACTCATGTCATGAGGATTTGTTGTACCACGTGGTTTGTCTCTGTTATAATGGACTTACTTACATATCTCTTCCCATGAATTCCTTGTTTGAAACTTTCCAATTTTATTTTCTTTAACATCACTGACCAATCTGTAAAGACCTTTGCCACTTGCCATTAATTCCTGTATATGTTTGCCTCCTGCCACTTTTTAAAACACAAAGTAGATGACAATGTGCATCTTACAAAGCTCTAGCATTTGGGAAGATTTTACTCTCTGTTGCCTTTCAGGGGCTGTAGTGTTGGAGAAGTTTCCTGTTGTACTCACATCTGAGCAGACTATTCTGTGAACAAAGGCAGCCTTTGTTTCTCCTACATCAGTTGGCCATTAGGGATATCCTTCTTCCTGACGTTAGGGATATCCTTCTTCAGCAATAAGCATGAGCCAAAGAACAAATGCAGAAGTGATAATGGCGTGCCCTATGGGCCATCTGCTCATGCATCTTACTTGTGCCCATTGACCTTGTTCTTGTCAGATCCCAGATGCTCCATGTCCATCTATGATGGATTGCTGTTGGACCTGCACAAGTTTATGACTCTGTGTATCTGACAAAACCCAGATTACAAAGAATTCTTCTGGCTACATAGTCACAATACGTCCTATAATCAGGCCCTCCGTCTATATCATGTCCCAGTAGGAACCCGAGACATATTATTTGAGTGGCCTATTCCGTGCTGGAAAAGGCACTGTCATGCATGTCACTTATTGGGATGTACTTTCAGAAACAATATCTGTAAAAGATGAACAAAGCAAAATTGGTCAGGGAAAAGAGTTAAACTGTGATGATGTTACAACAGTAACTCAGTTCATCTCTCAGGGAACTCTGAGGCTTAAATAGCTTTCCAGATATACCACAAATTGAAGAAAAAGATTTGGTCTTTCTTTGTACCTTGAATCAACCAATTGTCAGAAACTGACCCGAAAGAGAGCTTTACCCTCGAACAAACCATTTTGCTGTGAGACATCAGCAAACAGTTCTCAGCATCTGGAGAGATGAGTTCCTGGATTCTGAGGGAGACCTGCGTGCACCAAAACCTCAGCTGCATGTGTTCTTCCTAACTAGTCGTGTTTTAAAACACTGATAAGCTGAAATATGAAGAATAAAACTTACTGTTGATATTTGATATTTCTCTCATTTCTATTGCCTTTTAAAATTTTTGGGTATGGTGTAGGTTCTTGTAAAGGTTTCAGTTGTTCTGTCTTTGAAATACTCAAACTTTCCCCACAATTATTAAGGAACTGTTTCCAAGAGAAACCAGTGAGAAAGCAGAGAAAGCAGGACAAGGAAGAAAAATAATCCCAGCAAGAGTGTGATTCAGACAAAGTTCCACAGATTGTGATTCAGGTAGTTTCTCCTGATCCTGGGGGATGACTTTGGGTAAATTATGCTACAGATGATGGAACTAGACTTTCGTAGATTAACATACTGCAGTCATTGGTTAACTGGAGCATAAACTTCCAGGCTTCTTGCTTTTCGCTATGAGGATAAGAAGATCCAGCAATCTTTGTACCATACACTAAAGAAAATTGATGATGTGGGCCAGAAAAGGCAACGGTACACACAAAAAGGTGAGGGACACACTGCAAGAGTCAAAGAAAAAAAAGATAGAAAGGAATCTGGACTGAAGACAACAGTGTCAGCTACAGGGAGTGATGTTGGAGTATACACTAAAAATACATTTTCTTGTAACCAAAGCTACCTGTATTTCCTTTCTCTTTTCACTTTCTAGCATTTGGGATTATTAAAATACTCAATTATTCCCACTTTTTTATATTGATCAAGGTGATTACCTGTCTTCTCCTTTTGCTTAGAATGCTTTACTTTTACTCTTTTTTCCCAAGATGATTCAGAAAATTAACGTTATTTTGCTATTGATTCAACTTATTGATTTTGGAAATTGGAGAACACACGTGAGATATTTTCTGTGTTAAAATGTCAAGTAAAGGCCTGAACTATTTGGAAACATTTCAGTTTTCATGTTCAATAGATAAGATGCCAAGAACTCACAATAGAAGACGAAACTTTTGAGAACAGTGGCCTCTAATTAGGAGAGAATATCTTATTTGTAGGCCGATTTCTTTTATATCTCTTGCTAATATTTTTTTCTGCTTGACTTAGCATGTCTCTTACTATAGTATTTGGAGGATAATGGAAATTGGATTAAGGTGGCAAAATGCTGAAATGGGAGAAAAGTGTGGGTGTGTGTGACTTTTATGTGCTTTAGTAAAAAAGTAGTCCTTTAAACTGTGTGAGAGATTCCACAGCCTTGTGTCCATTAAGTAGCAAACATCAGGGCATATATGAAATGTTCTATAATTTTTCAGTTCAAGCTAAAGCTATCTTCTCTTTCTTATCTTAGAATTCCAAACATTCATAAAGCCACAAAAAAATATGATGGGGTCCTAATGCTTTTATCAGGATAACAAAAGTACAGTTTTCTTTTAAAGCATTTTACTAACCTGAAAGCACATTTATGGTGATTTCTCAAATAATTGTTCATTTTTTGCCTTTAGCACACAATTGTAATTTAGCAAATCAATTAATAAGCTACATAAAACAATACATTTATGCCCTGAATAGATATATTTATTTATTTCATGTATGAGCATGTTGTAGTTTTCAATAAATATTTTATAAAAAGCATATCTTAACATATGGATTTTTCAATTAAAATCTTCAATAGGTTTTAATTGCTTTCAGAAAAAAAATGATGACCTTCCATGATATAAGGAGGTTTTTCCCCACCTAGACTTTGCCTATTTCTACAACTTCTTTTTACACTTTTTCCTATGTGACTTAACCATAAGCTAAACCAAGAAACTTTCCCAAGTATTTCAATGGTCATACTCTCTTCTATGTGTATTTTGTATAACATATTTTTTTCTAAATTTTCACTATTTACAGTGTATTACACTTGTGACTCCTGTTTATTTAGAACTTATGCCAATATTTTTCCAAAACTTTCTTTGTTTTCTTTCCAGGAGGAGTTAGGATTTCTCCTCCATTCTTCTCTGTGTAATGTTAACATTGCACATATATTCCACCATATTACATGTGTTGATTTACTTGTTTCTCTCTCATATCATAATTTATCAAAAATTACTTACCAGGTATTTACCATATCTCAGTCCAAGTATTAAAGATACAGTGATGAATAAAGTAATCCCTATTCTCTAGTAGCTCCCAAAGAAAAAAAATGATTTATATGGTGACATAAGTATTAAAAATGAGATATGCTTTTTTTCTTGAAGGTGTTTTTGTGTCTCTATCTCCTTCAGTTCTACTCTGATCTTAGTTATTTCTTGCCTTCTCCTAGCTTTTGAATGTGTTTGCTCTTGCTTCTCAAGTTCTTTTAATTGTGATGTTAGGGTGTCAATTTTAGATCTTTCCTGCTTTCTCTTGTGGTCATTTAATGCTATAAATTTCCCTCTACACACTGCTTTAAAAGTGTCCCAGAGATTCTGGTATGTTTTATCTTTGTTCTCATTGGTTTCAAAGAACATCTTTATTTCTGCTTTCATTTTGTTATGTACCAAGTAGTCATTCAGGAGCAGGTTGTTCAGTTTCCATGTAGTTGAGCAATTTTGATTGAGTTTCTTAGTCCTGAGTTCTAGTTTGATTGCACTGTGGTCTGAGAGACAGTTTGTTATAATTTCTGTT
>NW_012101765.1:3752372-3754406 GCF_000951045.1 Mandrillus leucophaeus
CCTGGAAACATACATTCTCCCAAGACTAAGCCAGGAAGAAGTTGAATCCCTGAATAGACCAATAGCAGGCTCTGAAATTGAGGCAATAATTAATAGCATACCAACCAAAAAAAGTCCAGGACCAGATGGATTCACAGCCGAATTCTACCTGAGGTACAAGGAGGAGCTGGTACCATTCCTTTGAAACTCTTTCAATCAATGGAAAAAGAGGGAATCCTCCCTAACTCATTTTATGAGGCCAACATCATCCTGATACCAAAGCCTTGCAGAGACACAACAAAAAAAGAGAATTTTAGACCAATATCCCTGATGAATATCGCTGCAAAAATCCTCAGTAAAATACTGGCAAATGGAATCCAGCAGCATATCAAAAAGCTTATCCACCATGATCAAGTGGAATTCATCCCTGGGATGCAAGGCTGGTTCAATATACACAAATCAATAAATGGAATACAGCATATAAACAGAACCAAGGACAAAAACCACATGATTATATCAATAGATGCAGAAAAGGCCTTTGATAAAATTCAACAGCCCTTCATGCTAAAAACTCTCAATAAATACGGTATTGATGGCACATATCTCAAAATAATAAGAGCTATTTATGGCAAACCCACAGCCAATATCAGTCTGAATGGGCAAAACTGGAAGCATTCCCCTTAAAAACTAGCACAAGACAGGGATGCCCTCTATCACCACTGCTATTCAACATAGTATTGGAAGTTCTGGCCAGGGTAATCAGGCAAGAGAAAGAAATAAAGGGTATTCAATTAGGAAAAGAGGAAGTCAAATTATCCCTGTTTGCAGATGACATGACGGTATATTTAGAAAACCCCATTGTCTCAGCCTAAAATCTCCTCAAGCTGATAAGCAACTTCAGCAAAGTCTCAGGATACAAAATCAATGTGCAAAAATCACAAACATTCTATACACCAATAACAGACAAACAGAGAGCCAAATCATGAGTGAACTCCCATTCACAATTGCTTCAAAGAGAATAGAATACCTAGGAATCCAACTTACAAGGGATGTGAAGGACCTCTTCAAGGAGAACTACAAACCACTGCTCAATGAAATAAAAGAGGACACAAACAAATGGAAGAAGCTTCCATGCTCATGGACAGGAAGCATCAATATCATGAAAATGGCCATACTGCCCAAGGTAATTTATAGATTAAATGCCATCCTGCATTAAGCTACTAATGAGTTTCTTCACAGAATTGGAAAAAAATGACTTTAAAGTTCATATGGAACCAAAAAAGAACCCGCATTGCCAAGACAATCCCAGGCAGAAGGAACAAAGCTGGAGGCATCAAAATACCTGACTTCAAACTATACTACAAGGCTACAGTAACCAAAACAACATGGTACTGGTACCAAAACAGATATATAGAACAATGGAACAGAACAGAGCTCTGAGAAATAACACCACACATCTACAACCATCTGATCTTTGACAAACCTGACAAAAACAAGAAATGGGGGAAGGATTCCCTTTTTAATAAGTGGTTCTGGGAAAACTGGCTAGGCGTAAGTAGAAAGCTGAAACTGGATCCCTTCCTTATCCCTTATACAAAAATTAATTCAAGATGGATTAGAGACTTAAATGTTAGACCTAAAACCATAAAAACCCTAGAAGAAAATCCGGGCAATACCATTCAGGACATAGGCATGGGCAAGGACTTCATGTCTAAAACACCAAAAGCAATGGCAACAGAAACCAAAATTGACAAATAGAATCTAATTAAACTAAAGAGCTTCTGCACAGCAAAAGAAACTACCATCAGAGTGAACAGGTAACCTACAGAATGGGAGAAAAATTTTGCAACCTACTCATCTGACAAAGGGCTAATATCCAGAACCTACAAAGAACACAATCAAATTTACAAGAAAAAAAAAAAGAAACAGACCCGTCAAAAAGTGGGCAAAGGATATGAACAGACACTTCTCAAAAGAAGACATTTATATAGCCAACAGACACATGAAAAAATGCTCATCATCACTCGCCATCAGAGAAATGCAAATCAAAACCAC
>NW_012101765.1:3754521-3760209 GCF_000951045.1 Mandrillus leucophaeus
ACTCCTCAAGGAACTAGAACTAGAAATACCACTGACCCAGCCATCCCATTACTGGGTATATACCCAAAGGATTATATATCATGCTGCTATAAAGACACATGCACACGTATGCTTATTGCGGCACTATTCACAATAGCAAAGACTTGGAACTAACCCAAATATCCATCAATGACAGACTGGATTAACAAAATGGGGCACATATACACCACAGAATACTCTGCAGCCATAAAAAAGGATGATTTCATGTCCTTTGTAGGGACATGGGTGCAGCTGGAAACCATCATTCTCAGTAAACTATGGCAAGAACAGAAAACCAAACACTGCATGTTCTCACTCATAGGTGGGAATTGAACAGTGAGATCACTTGGACACAGGAAGGGGAACATCACACACCAGGGTCTGTTGTGGGGTGGGGGCAGGGGGGAGGGATAGCTATAGGAGATATACCTAATGTAAATGACGAGTTAATGGGTGCCGCACACCAACATGGCACTGTTGGGGTCCGCGTGTTTCCTAAACAAAGGAATGAACACACAAGACAACACAGGACAAGACATACATGGCGGCCGCCCCGAAGGGCACACTCTGCTTTATTTTATCCAGCCGTTTGTGGAATGTTGCCAAGTCACGGGACATGTGTTGCTTCTCTGACCTTTCCTTGACTCGCAAGATCAGTAAACATTGACCAGTTCCCAGAGCCCGCTGTTTACAGCTGGCTCCTTTATCCTTCTTGTTTGCAGAGAAGGAATGTCCTGCTTTGTTTGCAAGAGCAGGGCTTATACGGAACATTTCGTTTGCAAGCACACAGTCCTCTACACGGCACATATATACATATGTAACAAACCTGCACTTTGTGCACATGTACCCTAGGACATAAAGTATAAAAAGAAATTTTTGTTGTTTATAAACCAAAAAAGAAATAAAAATGAGATATGCAAAAGAACCATGATAACACAGGTGACTAGTAACTTAGGAGGAAACAGTAATTAGGGAAGATGATAAGGGAGGGAGGAATAAACTTAATCTGGGCTTTGAGTAATGAACAGAACTTTTCTAGATTGAGTTCAAAGTGGGAGTGCAAATAATATTCCACACAAGATCAGAATAATCAAAGGAAAGTAAGTAAAAAATTTTATAATGTTTCTAGAGAAAATAATAACTTGAGTGCATCATGAAGTTAAAGCTATGTGCAGTGAATAAGGTTACTTTTTGTTTAATTTTTTCCTATCTTTTATACTGTTAATACATTTATTTTTTGAAGTAGTGCTTTTTTTAAAAAAAATGGTAATTGAGAAAAGCACAGACAAATGGAGTGCATTAAGACAGCACCTATGCTGCCATTCAAAAATAAACAATGGTTACATTTGGTGACCATCATTTACCCTTCTAAATAATAAGAATATTTGCATGGGGGAGGTGGACACAAGGAGTAGGAGGGAGACTTTTATAAGAATGAATAGGCTGGACGCAGTGGCTCTCGCCTGTAATTCCAGCACTTTGGGAGGCCCAGGCGGGAGGACCACAGGTCAGGAGATCGAGACCATCCTGGCTAACACGGTGAAACCTCCTCTCTACTAAAAATACAAAGAATTAGCTGGGCATGGTGGCAGGCGCCTGTAATCCCAGCTACTGGGGAGGCTGAGGCCAGAGAATGGCATGAACATGGAAGGCAGAGCTTGCAGTGAGCCAAGATGGCGCCACTGCACTCTAGGCTGTGCAACAGAAAAAAAGAATAAATAAAATAAAATTTAGGATAATTATAATAAAAAAGTATTAGATTTACTTTATCTAACAGAAAAAAAGTCAAGCATAACAATTTAGATAACTGCTTTTTTGGTCTGATATGCATTAATTTCTTCAGTATCTCTTTGAGATTAATAAAAAAAAAACAAACCTGTGTTTTTTGGTTAAAAAAAAAACCTCTTTGTTTTCTAACTTGTTGGGTGTTGTGTAAGAGTCCATGATCATAGTTGTCATTGGCATCAGTTTTGAAAATACCACAGGTTTGAATAACAAGTGGCTGTTTTTCTTTATTCCCTGCCACATCTTTGGCAATTGGAACAGTGCTTAGTACAGTGGATACATTTAATAATTTTATGTTGAGTAAATAAAAAATACAACCAGCAGAGATTAGCTTATGAGGTAAAGATTGTCTGTTGTGAAATATTTTATTGAGATGTTTTAAAAATGGTAGTGCTTGCTTTATTTTGAATCTTCCACATTTTGTTTGTTTTCTGTCATTTTTATATTTTGTTGAAGAGTTGTCAAATTGTTTTTTCCCTACATTTTCATTTTCAATGTGTCTATAAACCTATAAAAATTTGTTTACTCATTCTTACATAATCTTTCTTTTACTTCATCCAAAAGGATAGACGTCACAAGACTTGTTTCAGCTTTAACAAGTAAAGAGCATGAGGCAGTCACCTTTATCTTCACACAAAGGAAAAGCTGGACACACTGAAAATCGATTACTTTTTTTGGACTCATCAGAGAACTGATGTCAGAGCAAGCTACTATACCAAAATCTAGAAAGGTTGAACAGTAGAGCAACCAAGATCTGCTGACCTGGAAGAGAAGTCAATGGAACCATATTCTGAAGTAAGCAAGAAGAAAAAAACAAACCAAACAAAAAACAAAAACAAAGAAAGCTTTGTCTATAGAAGAACAAAGGTAAGAATTAGTCATGTTGCTGGTCAAAAACTATGTAAACAAGTAGAAAGTGGAGTAAACTATTTAAAGAAAAAGCTATCAAGTTAGAATTACACATCTAGAAAAATTATTGTCCAAAAATGAAGGAAAAATAAAGACTTTCTCAGAAAAAAAAATAAAAGAAGAAATTTTTTGACTAGTTCTGCAATAAATATTAAAATAATTTCTCCAAGTGGTATAATAATAATGTGAGAAATGGATCTACATAAAGGTAGGAAGACTGTTAGAAAAAAGGAATAAATGAAGGTAACATAATATCTTTTATTTTTCTTATTATTAATTGATCTTTAGAGAGATAGTAATAACAATGTATTGAAGGACTATAATAGATTTGATATCAGTTATTAATGTTTGACGTTTCTTTCTCACTTAAATGCTTTTGTGCCATATTGTGGGTCTGTTCTTTTTTTATTATTTATTTATCTACTTTAGATATAAAATAGCACTGTTTCATTATCTGCAGCTCTAAAATATGTCTTGATAACCAGAAGAGCAAATCCCTTATTCTTATTCTTTTTCTGAAAAATTCTATTATTAGGTAATTATTGGGCTGTCATTAAAAATATTTTCTCTCAAACTTATTTTTAAAATCAGCTTGTTTAACTTTATTTTACAAAAGGTGTTTTGTTTGGAAAGACACTACATTTATAAAGTATTTTGGGGATAAATGATAACTTTATCATGTTGAATAATATTGAAATTCCAACCCTGCTGATCCTCCAAATATTTTTTTTTGTGGAACTGTTTTATTTTATTTATTTATTTTTGCCCACTCATATATTTATAATTACTTTTTTATCTGTCTTTCTTAATCTTAAACTGATTTCTTATTCTATATTATTTTATCGGCTACAAGTCTGCATTATGGTAAACTGTAGCTGTGATAAAAGCCATACTTCCCTTGCTTCTGATCTTAATGGGAATGATCATAAGAAGTATATTCACTTGAGGTTTTAGTAGATAATTTTTCTCAAGATGAAACACTTTATTCAAGTCTTAGATGCTGTTATTTTTTAAAAAATCAAATAGGAGTGCTTAATAGCAAATGACTTTCTGCGCTTAATAGCTAATGTTTTTTTCTACACTCGTTGAGTTATCTGCATGTATCTGTTTCATACTTATACATATATATAAATTATAATACAAATTAAAATAACATATTATTTAATATCTATTACATATAATAGCTAAATATTTATTATATATAATAGCTAAATATTATATGTAATAGCTATGTATGCTAATGTAACAGATATATATATATATATGTTAAATATGTCAATGTGGTTTTTTGCATTGTCAGATATTCTAATATGTTATTTCATACTTGTTATTCAACTTAACCATCAAATATTTATTTGGACCTACTCTTTGCCAGCCAGTGCCTAAGACAGTCTTTGGGATACACTGGTGAACAAAATGATACCCTCATATAAGGCATAAAACATACTGGTCATGGTGAATTATGATATGTGTATAGCTCTAGATTCCATTCACCTGTGTTGTAGTTATGATAGCTTATAGGTTTGTAAATAAGATTATTTTAAAGACCATTTTATTTTCTTTTTCTCTTATTTTACTGATGTAAGATCATATTAACCTCATAAAATTATTTTCTCTTTTTCTCTCTGCAATGATTTCTGTAAAACAGAACTTATGTGCTTCTGGAAGATTTTGTAACGCATCTCCTAGATTGTGCATTTGGCGTATATTTGAGTCTGTGACGTGAATCTTAAATATATTGGCATAAGTTTATTAGGCTCAAGAAATTTCTGTCATCCAGCAAATGAGAACTTTAAGTTGAAAACATGAGATTTTGTTATGGAAAGATAGAACAATTTTTTCCATATCTGAATGTGCATCTAAGAATCCTATTGCTTCTTGACCTTTTGGCTAAGATCAGGTGAGACTTATTAGCCAAATAGCCATTTTTATTATGATGACCATTATTACTTCAAGAAGGCAGTATAAGGCAATGTAGAAGACAAAAAAAAAAAAGTACTGTCTTAGATGTTGAGGGAGCAAGTTCAAGTCTCAGGACTTTCCTAGGTCAACGATTTGACCAAGACAAAGTCTCAATGGACTCAGCTGCCAAATGGGTGACTACTAGAGTCCTTATTATTTTTCACATGGTTATGTAAAGCAATTTAGAGTCAGAAGTTAAATGCAAATGAGTTTGAAAAGCTATCTGAGCATACCTAAAATTGTGGGGTTGACTGTTTTCTATAATCAAGTGATATTCACATAAGGAGCTTGATTGAGTTCCTTCACTAGGGCTTTCTGTGATCCACTTAGTTTTTGCATTATATTACTTTAGTATTAATGTAACTGTGATTAAATAAATGACATATAGTAATTTAGATAGCAAATAAAATAGAGACCTTTTAGTGACAATTTTTTAAATGAGCTTCAGAAATATTTTAAGATAAGTGTGAGCGTTTTTAAAGAATTCTAGAATTAAATGCAAATGTTCTCTCTTTTTCCCTAGAACTTGGTTATTTTCTGTTTTTGGTCTGTAGGATTGTATGAGTTTCCTAGGACTGCTATAACAAAGTACCATAAACTGATCACTTAAAACAAGAAAAATGGATTGTTTCACAGTTCTGAAGTCTAGATGTCCAAAATCGAGGTACTGGCAGGGTCAGGTTCCTTTTGACATCCACAGGGAAGAATCTTACATTGCCCCTTCCAAGGTCTCATGGTGGCCATCAATCTTCGACATTCTTTGGCTTGCAGTTGCATTACTCTGATCTCTGTCATAATGTATTTTTTTCTTATGTGTTTTTTTTTCTTTTTTTTTTTCTTATAAAGTTACCAGTCAAATTGCTTTAAGGGTCCACCCTACACCAGTATACATCGACAATTACCATAGTTCTTTTTGTTTTCCTTCCTTCCTGCCCTTCCTTCCTTCCTTCCTTCCTTCCCTCCCTCCTTCTTTTCTTTCTTATCTTTTCTTTTCTCTTTTCTTTTCTTTTCTCT
>NW_012101765.1:3760393-3812415 GCF_000951045.1 Mandrillus leucophaeus
CAGTGGCACAATCTCAGCTCACTGCAACCTTCCCCTCCCAAGTTGAAGCAATTCTTCTGCCTCAGCCTCCCGAGTAGCTGTGACTACAAGCTACTTTTTTGTATTTTTAGTCGTGACAGGGTTTCACCGTGTTAGCCAGTATGGTCTCCATCTCCTGACCTCTTGATTCACCCACCTCAGCCTCCCAAAGTGCTGGGATTACAGGCGTGAACCACTATGCTTGGCCTACCCTATTTCTAAACAAGGTCACATTCTGAGATATTAGAGGTTAGGACTTCAACATGTCTTTTTCAAGGACAAAATTCCACCCATTACAATAATATAATACTGATGAAATAATACAGAAATGCAAGCACAGCTTCATTCTCAAACGCTATTTTAAGTGTCACAAGCATAGTTCATTCGATTGATTGATGCAAGGAGATAGTAATGGAAGCTCAGCATGACTTTAAAATCAAGCAAATACATATTAAACCTGGAAAAAAGTAAAAAGGTTATTTCTAGACAACTAAATATTGTATCACAATTCTTCCTCCCAGGAAGCAGTTATGTATTAGACTCCATTTGAACTCATGAGAAGTAATAGGACATCATTTTGTGTTCTTAGCTTTTCAGAACAAGGCAGGTGGTCTATTTATGTAGTTTCTGCAACTTAGGAGAATGGATGACACCTGTGACATTCAGACAATCAGCATTGGACTCTCATTAAGGCATGCTGTTTGCTGCCGCCCATGGTTGACTTGATGACCGAGTAAATGATTCACTGGCATCCTGTTGGTAATTTCTGATCGACATGCAGTCCCTGACTATTTCAGTACATACCACGAGAATGCATTAACCTCAAAAACAATTCCTCTTTTTCATTAGCTCTCAGACAGGAAACACTTAATTTACACAAAAGATAAGGTACTGGAAGACTTTAATTGTTATTATTTTTAAACACTACTGTGACCTTTATCACTTTTCCAAGATATAATTTACTTTTTGTAGTGTTTGTTTTTAAAATAACATTTTTTTAAGTTTAACACATTTATATTTTTGAAAACATTTTGTTTTAATATATTTTCTTTTTTTATTTTGAGCTGTATTATCTATTAAAATAAAACTCAAAAAGCAACATTTGTAAACTGTTTTAGTATAAAACACATAACATAAAATGTATCATCTTAACTATTTCTAAGTATACAGTTCAGTAATGTTAAGTGTATTTACATTACTGTATAAGCTGGACATGTTATGTTTTATAAATTCTACATTTTCTAACACTAATCTATTTTGTGGGTGTATTTGTGCAAATCATTTTTGATAGATTCTTTAGAAGTCTGTATCAACAGGCCAGGCGTGGTGGCTCACGTCTGTAATCCCAGCACTTTGGGAGGCCAAGGAAGGTGGATCATGAGGTCAAGAGATCAAGACCATCCACGCCAACATGGTGAAACCCTGTCTCTACTAAAAATACAAAAAATTAGCTGGGCGTGGTAGCACACGCCTATAGTCCTGGCTACTGGGGAGGCTGAGGCAGGATAATGTTTTGAACCCCGGAGGTGGAAGTTGCAGTGAGCTGAGATCGCGCCACTGCACTCCAGTCTGGTGACAGAGCAAGAGTCTGTCTGAAAAAGAAAAAGGAAAACAAACAAATAAACAAACAGTTACTTCGTTAAGTAATATTATATGTGACCATAAGTAATATTTTATGTGATCATTTGAGATATATTTGTATATGAGTATTTTCAAATTTTGACTAGTATAGGTCACTTTCAATAAACAGTGTGCATTAGTTACTCCCATATTTACTAGTATAAAATAAAATCATAAAATCTAATCATCAGATAAAAAGTAGAGAACTCATCTAGTCTTAGCCTTATCTGGTGAATGAATTCTGTCGCCATAGCTTTTGTCCTAAATGATACTAGTAGAATGATTTACTTGGTGATTTAAGCAACGTAGTCCCTCAAAATGTTAGCTTAGTATACTGGTTGAATTTGAAGACAAAGTCGTGTTCTGTTTGAATGTCTTGGTTCCAGAGACTTTAGTAAATAAGGCAGCTCATTTGTTTGTTTGTTTGTTTTTGTTTGAGTCAGGGTCTGGTCTTTTGCTCAGGCTGGAGGGCAGTGGTGCGATCTCAGCTACTGCAACCTCGCAACCTCCGCCTCTTGGGCTGAAGAGATCCTCCTGCCTCAGCTTCCTGAGTAGCTGGAGCTGCAGATGCGTGCCACCATGCCTGGAGCACTTTGTATTTTTATAGAGAAGGGGTTTCGCCATGTTGCCCAGGCTGATCTAGAACTCCTGGGCTCAATCAATCTGCCCACCTTGGCCTCTCAAAGTGCTGGGATTACAGATGTGAGCCACCACGTCCAGCAAGGGCAGCTCATTTCTGCTGAAAACTGCCTCCTTTCTTTTTCCTCTGGTTTTACAGTTTAAAAACTATTTCAGTGTGACAGTATTTCCTGGCTTTGAAGGCTAATATCATGAGTTCTTTTCACATATCCACATTACATACCCTTTGTTCCCTCAGTTTTATTTCCAGAGGGGAACAGATCATTTGACTTTTTTATTGTTCTCCTGTAGACACGGTAAGTTTGTCATTTTTCCATTTAAAGTTTGCTGTCAGCAAAGAAAATATTATTGTTACTATCCAGACACCAAGCAGTAGCCTTGGATAATCATCTCCATTGTTGACATAATTTCATACAGATTCTTGTAATGTAAATCCACATTATCCCGTTGAGAACTAATTGAATACCTCTTAGTGACCATTAAGGCTTAGAAGAGAAAGAAAGTTATGAAAAATGTGATAGCTAATATCATCTTGGTCAAAATTATAAATAGAAATTGCTTCAAAAAGGTCTTGTTTCTACTTGGATGGAACTGGAGGCCATTATCCTAAGTGAAGTAACTCAGGAATGGAAAACCAAACACTGCATGTTCTCATTTGTAAGTGGGAGCTAAACTATGGTACACAAAGGCATACAGAGTGGTATAACGAGCTCTGGAGACTGGGAAAGAAGGCGAGTGGGAGAGGAGCAAGGGATAAAGGAGTCATCTATTGGGTACAATGTACACTATTCAAGTGAGAGGTAAACTAATGGTCCAGACTTCACGACTATGTAATTCATCCATGTAACCAAAAACCGCTCGTAGCCCTAAATTTATTGAAATTTCTTTTTTAAAAAAGAGAGACTAAAATAAAAATAGAACATCTGGGGTTTGAATGAAGAAAAAAATCTTACTTCTATTTAGTTTACCTTGGAGCTCTCAATTATAGAAATCATCTTGAATGAATACATAATTAAATTAGTGCTTAGAAAATAAAATTATCTGCATTTAAAAAGATTTCTGAATATAAAATTGAGGTACATTTATTAAATATTTTCTTATAATACAGGAAAACACAAGACACAAAATAACTTCACAAACCACTCATAAACATAATCACAACTGACCATTGTTAACGCACACTAACATGCACATGCATGCATACACACACACACAGACACACACACACACACAGACACACACTTGTCTATTGTATAAAAGAAAGTATACCTTAGGCTATTTATTCTATAGCCTTGTTGAAATACTGCAGGATTTCTCCAACTTCTTACAATAGAGTTAAAATTACTTTATAGTGTAATTTGATTCTGAAATCATTTTATAAAGCCCAGGCAGTCTCTCACGTGCTGCCAAATACTACCTGGAAACAGGAAAAAGCAGCAGCAACAACTAGAAAGTAGATCCTTGTGGTGTGGGTTGCCCCGTATTTATTTAAATGGAGATTATGTTCCTGATTGAGAACTCAACATTAAATCCATCATAGACACAGAACCTGATATTCTAAAGCCCAAAAATTGTATAATATTTATCTTACTTTACATTTGAACTCTGAGACATGAGACTTAAAAGAAGCTTAAAGGAACAATATATGTATTGACATATGAGAATTGGGAACTGGTCTTAAATTATGAATGAAGCATGTAGAATATGCCTGAGACTTTTTATAAACATATCATCATGTTTGTAAGAGACACTATACATTTTAATGCCTTAGGATAATAGCACAATTTTTTGCCAATTATTTAAATAACCTGTGCCTCTTAAAAAGAGACATGTTGAAAAAATGAAGTAATACCACTTTTTCTCTATTATTTCTTTTAGCAAATCAGAGATATGAAAAATGTTTCTTCTAGCCTTAAGGCTTCCTGCAGAATACTGCAGAATTACTGAAAATATGGAAACATCTCATACTTCACTGGAAAGTTATAAAAATAATTGTTTGGTCATCTGCTAGAACTTTTCACTACAAGCGTTAGTTAGTGATATGGAAAATGGTTGGAGCTTATACTGATTTTACTGGCTCAGTTTCTGTGTGACTTTGAGCAATTTACTCAAACTTTTGGAGTTTCCTTTACCCTTGTTTGTAAAAAGTAGTCAATCTGAGTCTCTGATATATAAAGTTCTAGACAATTCACACACTTATGAATCTACAAAGTAGAGAAGGAATCTGAAAGGCTAGCTATATACTATACAATATACTAGCTATATATTTTACCATATACTATCCTATCCACGTGTTCAAATTTGTATTCTAACTTGAAGGGTTTAGAAATTTTTGAGAATGGAGAATGTTTGGTTTCTTTGCAAAAGCAAAATGCCTAATGAGAAACTGTTCAATATAGTTTGCAGTTGCTATATATGTTCTTGCTTTTTGGGGGAAGTAGTATTGTCTAAAAAGGTAAGTTGACATGATCAACTCTATCAGATATTATATATGACCCTCAAATTAAGAATATTTTTAACATACAAAATGCATGCATTTTATTTTTGTGTAATGTCTATTCTTGATTTTAAATCCTATTAATAAGTACTAAAGAAGAATGATACAATATCTTCTTTTTATAACATTTTTTACCCAAACAAAACTCCTGTTGTATATATTTGGAGAGTAATTTTAAATGAGAAAAATGATATCAGTAAATCCCACTGAGGTGGAAACCCTCTTAAACAGTTGATATCCAAACCCACAGACTCTCATTAGTAATCTAATGTCAATTTGTATCTTTTGAGATATACTGTACAAATTAAATAAGTCAAAATTTTAATGGTGGTTTTATTAAACCTTCTTTCATATCACAAAATTTCTTTAATTTAAAATCATGGTGCAGTAATGTAAAAATTATTCCTAATATTGCATTTTAGAGAGTTAGCAATTGGTTCAATAACAGAGCTTATTCATGCTTACTTATAATAGAAAACTAGATGATTTTCCATTTGTAGTTTTTGAAGTGTGAACACAAACTGGTATCTGACAATTGTTTTAAGCTTAATAAAATGACTCTAAAGAAGTATTTTAAAAGACGTGCAATATTAACCATATATTTCCTCGGATTATATTTTAATGTGTTTCATACAGTCAGTATGCATTACTTTGAGCCTGATTTTACAAGATTTTAAAGTTGTAACCTGGGAAAAAAAATAAATATATTTCATTCTGTACACATGTGGTCAATTGTATTGCTGGCAATTTTCTTAGCAAACAGAACGCCATTAATACAGTGTCTGTCATCTATTGATTTAACTCAGCAAGTAGCTATATTAAGACAGATATGTGAACCCATCAAACTATAAACCTCAAAAGTAGGTGTGACTTTTGTTTGCAATAGTTCTTCTATCAGAGCCCTATTTAGCTTGGACTATTTGTCAAATAATAAAGAAAAAGTGAGAAAAGGACAGAGTTCTCAAACTGATGATCTGTGAGCTGATTCTGTCCATAGATGTGTTTTTTTGCCTGCACGATTTATCCAGAGAGTGATCTTTCAAAAATTTCCTAGTGAAAGGTTAACCATAAATCATCAGCAGCATGAAGACAGCAGTTGTCACATGCTGAGGTTCCTACATGCCAACAATTGGCTGTAACTGACAACAATTCCCTCCCTTGGAAGACACATGCTTTCTAGACCACCCTACTTAGCTTGATCCACCAGTTATATTATGATACTTTCTGGTCCATGGAAGCATCTGCATCTTCTACTCCATGGTAACAATTTATTCCACTTCTATTACTGCTTTTTGAACATTGCTTATCAACTTCATGATCTCCTAGTTGTTGATCTGATTGCCAAATTACCAGAGGCAGAGCATTGCTTGTCTTAGGTTTTTCTTCTCATCTAAGCCCTGATTATTTTTTCTTTTTTCTGACTTCTTTGCATATGCTCTCAAGATAAAATCATGTCTGAATTCCACCAAGCTTTTGTTGTTCTCTCCTAACTTTGAGAATGGAGAAAGGAAGAACATAACCCCATTTTCACATGGATATCTGTTTGGAGGAGAAACTGATGGGAGTGAAGTGAAAGAACAGGCAAGAGTGAAGAGGAAAATGGAAACCTTAAACCTCTTCCTCAACTAACATATTAAAGATACTGTTCAGGTTCCTAATGGGGAACAAGAACCATGGAAATTAGAGCTAGAAACTGAGCTTAAAGAGGCTACAAAAAATTAAGTGTGGTGACAAATATGTCACAAATTGTCTATCTTCATCTCTCAGAAGTTTACAAAGACAACAAAAAAAGGTGCAATAATAGAGCTCAACTTTCATCATCCTTCCCCTACTTCTCCATTAAAACAAGACAAAAATTCACTATTGTTTAGATATATGAGTGACTTATCTTTCTATGTTTAAAGACAGCTTAATATCAGGCACATTCAGCAAATAATCACAAATTCATTTTCATTTTGTGTATGCAATAGCAATGTGAATATATTAATGTTGAATTCAGTTCTTCTACATACAAAGTTTCAGTTTCTATATCATTTAAAAGAAGTAACCTCATATATTTTAGTTGCAGGGAGATCCACTTGGAGGTAAGAGTGATACATTACAGAGGGATATTAAAATTAGCTTCAAGTTTCTTTCTTTACTATTATCAGAATAGCAAATTCTTTTTTCAAGAAAAGCTAGTTTTCCAATCATAAGACTTACTCCACAGTCTTACACAAACTGAAATCTGAATTTAACTGGCTAGGCAATGTAGAAGAGTTGTCTTAAAATATGCTTAGTTTGGATTTGGAGTATTGGTATAATAATTGAATTAGAATCAATTTTATAACTGAACAAAAAATTATTATAAAATTAAAAAGTTCCATTAAATTAAGCTGTTTTATGATTGAATTTAAGCCAAATGAGTTGGAGATGACTCACAAATAGTGCTTTCATTTTCCTGAATGAATCACTAATAAAAACAATTATTTTGAAAAATGGAGCTCTTCAGTTGTTCAGATAGAGCATATTTAATGTGTTCTAAGGATTTATAAGCAATATGTACATAACTTCAACTCTGAAAACAGTAAAGTTAGGATAATTTACAAGTTTAAAATTACCTTCCTTTTACTCTATGACCATCCTGTGTTCATATAAAATTGTACATATTTTCCATTTGACCTAATTTTGTCATGTTGTAAATATACCTTTTCTCTACATGGAACAAGCCTTCTGTCCATGAGAGATCACAGCAGGCAAAGCATATTCTGAGAAGGACAACTTACCCTTCTTTGTCTTAAATTTGACAGTATCATCACCTTTGTATGATTCTATACAACTAGAACTAATCACATGGTGCCATTAATTTCTGTCAATGTCAGTTACCACACAAAAGCCAAGATTTCCAGGTCACTATTTCTCTTGTTCTAATCTAGTGCTTCTAAAATTTGATCCTGTATAAGCATCACCTGTATGTAGACTTGTTAAAGCACTTGTTCCTGAGATCAACCCCGAGAAATCCTGATTCAGGAGAAAATGCTGAGGCTTCCAGTCCAAGGGCTATGCTTTGAGATTGCTGTACTCCCTTAAATCTCTGCATATGTCCTATATGACCCCGTTTCACAGCCTTCCTCAACCTCTGATTCCCTTTCACTGTGCTCTTTGAAACTCATGGTCTGTCAATAAAATCTCTAACATTCTCAACATCTTTGAATGTTTCTTCCATCTTCTTGCTCTGATAACCATTAAATACTTCCTTTGTCAATATATTCAGAAAAGTGTTGTGCTTTTTCTGTATGTACTTTAGAGGCTTTTTCAATTTATCTTCTTTTAGTAACATTTTCCTGAATTAAACAAGTTTATATCTGTTTGGTTATCTTGCTTTTTTTCTTCCTCAGAAATTGATAGTATATGTATCTTGAATCTTCTTCAATTGTTAGCCATTTTTTTTTCATCTGCTTGTCTCTTTTTCCTTTCCTTTTTTTCCTAAAAACCAGCTTTGTTGAGAAATAATTTGTGTACCACACATTTCACCTATTTAAAGTATGCAGACTAATGGATTGTGGCATATTTACAGATGTGTGAAACCATCACTATAGGCCATTTTAGAACATTGTAACCTCTGTAAGGCGAACCCCGGTACCCTTGAGCTATTACTCTCCTGTTGGCTATCCCTTCATCCTAAGCAAACACTAATCTACCTTCTGTCCCTAAAGATTCACTTATTCTGGACTTTATTTTGAGTGAATTATATAATGTGTGGACCTTTATGACTAGCTTATTTGACTTAGCAAATGTCTTCGAGGTTCATCCAAGCTGTGGCATGAACCAGTAATCCATTCCCAGCCCACATAATATTGCGTTGTGTAGATATACCACATTTACCTTATCCATTCATCTCTTGAGGAATATCTAGGTTTATTTTACCGTTTTAATATTATGGTTAGTTGTGCTATGAACATCGGTACAGGCTTTTGTGTGAATGCTCATTTTTCTTACTATCTTTTTTGATTTTTAAAACTCATCTATTTCATCTTTTATTTCTCTTAAGGCATTATTTCTTATTTACTCTTGTGTTCCCTCTAGTTTAAATTTTGTTTCAAAAATGAGTTTTCGTTCTATTTCCAATTCTTTCTTGAGTTCTGTCACTTAATATCTTCCAAGTCTGAATTTTTTTCATTTTGTGTGCTATTTTTAGATGTTGTTTAATGTGTTTAAAACGGTAGATTGTAGTTTTGATATGATTTGTGAGTTTTTGTATGTCACTCTGTATGCTATTACTGTATGTAGGGGTATTGTTTTCTCTTTTATTCCTGTGTAATTTAACCTTTAGAATATTACGAATATTTTAGATTATTTTTTAATTTTTATTTTTAAGTTCCAGGGTACATGTGCAGGATGTTCTATTTTTAGTTGTTCTGTGAATTTCATTTTTCTAAACTTTTAGAAGAAAGTGTAGTTCATGCTAACTTTCTCAACTTCACAGAACTCTGTCTTTTTTCATTTCATATACTGTTCAAAAATACGGTAGCTTGCTCTCTGAAATGTCTGGCTCTATTCCCATTCCTCATCTTTATATGAACTTTTCCTTCTTTTTGTCTATTGTCCCTGTCTTGACCAATTTTATTTCAGGCCCAGCAGTTTCCCCTTGGTTTGGCCCCCTGTCTGGGAAGGATTTTAGGAGTTTAAAGGAATTTCACCGCTCCAGGCCTTTTGAACTTAACCATAAGATATTTACCCAACTCTTACTAGATTTGGGGCTGGAGAAAGGCTACCATTCTTCTTCTGTTGTATAGTGCGTTTCACTTATTCAACCCGTGGTTGTTGGGGAGTTCTCCTATTTCCGCTTCTGCCAGATGTTCCATTGTGTTCTCAGATTCCTCCTACACAGATAATGAAACTGTACTGGTCTTGGAGTAGTGATATTTGTCCCCACTTGCTTATATTTTAGGATTCATGGTTATACGTTATGGCCAACTTTTGCTGTAGATGTTATCTACCAATTTTTGGTATCTAGTTTCTCTCTCTGTTGTTTTGTTTTATTATTATTTGTTTCCTTGGGTTATGAAACATTAAATAACTATGCCGTCATTGACTCATTCCATAATCCAGTTGTTAATTTTTCATGTAGGGGCAAGAATAGCCTTTCAAATTACTAGGTAAAAGAGTTGAGTAAGTTGTAGACATAAATATAGATAATTGTAGCTGTAAAGTTAATGATTTCTCAATATAAGAAAAAATACAATCATGTTTTATCAGAATTTTGATTAATTTTGAACTTTGCAACATTTTTTATTTTATCTTTTGCTTATAATTAATCTAATAATTCATCAGATTTCATCATATCATGTATTTGTTTAGTATTCTCCATAGCCAGTCTTAACAAAACTAAACTAATTCTACTTTATAATGAGTTATTTTTTCAACATTAGCCATTTCTGATTTAGAATTTAGAATAAATAATTCTCTTTCTTTTTGTTACATGAAACTATGTTTTTGTTCTTTACTAAAATTTATTTAAAATTTTATTTTCAATACTTCTGAAGTAAAACATTTAAGCTAGATTAGTTACTTCCTTAACATCTTTTATTTATTAAATGAAGCTAAAATTCTGCAGTTCTCAACATTTCTTCCAAAATATCACATATGAAGAATAAAATTCCCATGACAGACACAGTCCTTCTCTAGATGGCGTTTGAATGTGAGAGTAATGTTATTTATGGGAATAACCTTGACCAGAGTATAATTCATAAAAAGAGAATCATTCCCACACTGCAATACCTTAAATATTGTTAATAGCAAATTACCTGTAACTCATCCTCATGACTGATTACAATACACCAATTTGTCACTGCACTGTAGCCAAAAAAACCAGTGGATTACAACAAGTTGACCTTTTCAATGGCTTTTCTAAAGGATTTGTGAAAATCTTACATTTTAAAGGAAGCTCTTTCTCTGTGTTATAAAATGTCATCATAATTTGTCCTCACTGCTGTAGGTATATTTATTTACTCAGGGGAATTACCTTGCCTCAGGAAGAAGAGATTTGTTCCTGGCATTCCTTAATTTCACCAGAGAATATACTTTTACAGAACCATTATTTACTTCACAAACATAAACTTATTAACGCACAGTTCTCCGTTGGTACCAGAGCAGTCACATATAACTGATGGAGCTACGAGGGTCTGTTGTCTGAGAAATAATGAGATTACAACTAGGTGATATTTTCAGATACTCGTATTCCCTGACCTCTCTTGACCTTTTAAAAAAATGCCTTGAGATATGTTTAGGGCCTCATTCTATCCATTATTTATTAATTGAAAGGTATACTTTCAAGGTAAAAATAATTTTAGAAGAAATTTGAAATGGAGAAAGTCTTATTTCCTGGCTGCCACAGAGCTTGCCATAGGGCAAGGAGAGAATGTAGCCTTTTAAAAAAATTTACTAATTGCATGACTTCAGCTGCCAAAAGTGTCATTTTCATTTGTGAGAAACCATTTTTCTTCTGGGGATGATTACCTGTTCATTCTCCATTAAGGTGCTTTTCTTCATATGTGATCAAGTGTCTTCTTTACATTTCTTTATAAAACAGTGTACCTCCCCTAGTAGGCTTTTGTAAGTACATACAGCATAGCTACACGGAAATGGAAAAATGTCTGTTATTTTATATAATGAAAACATTGCTATTATAATTATTTGGATTTTATATTAGAAATAGCAGCTTTTTTTTTTTTTTTTTTAAGCTAATGAAGAAAATAGGGACATGCAAGACCAAATTCCCGGGTAATAATGAAGCTTCATTTTATCTACAGCAGTGAATTTTTTTTTAAATTACCAAGCCTATAATGGAACTTCCAGTCAGTAGTCATATTATGTTTATCATCAATTTTTATTGACTGTTTGATGATGGGATAAAGCAGGTAAAAATAATCCAGCATGCAATACTCTAAAAAATAAAAGCAAATTGTCTTGAATTATAAAATTAAGATTTCCCAAATAATTTTTCACATTAAAAAAACAGAATTTAATTGTCAATCACCTTTACCCTATGACCCATGGATCCCGCTTGCAAACTACAGAAATAACTTTGGCTATATTTACTAACAAAAATGAATTTATCAAAAGGATTTTAGGTAGCTCAAATAATTGCTAAGATTTAAGAAACTATAGCAGCATGATTGTATCCAAAACTATACTGCAGCTCTCGTTCAATAAGGGCATCCCTTGACTCTCAGGACGAGGCACCCAAACTTCCAAGTACTTCCACCACCACATTGGACCCTGGGTGCTCTGACAACAGAGTAACCAGTGCTTCCTTTGTAAACTTTTTGCTGCTTTCACCTACCTGAACTCTAGGCAGTATTCATCATCTTTCCTAATTCATATATAGGGTGGGCATTTGGATATTGGTAAGATCTGAGTGATACATGCATATGAAATTTGTGAAAGATACCGGGAAAGTGAATATTTGGAAATGTCCATCTCTACCATTAATATAAGCTTTATCTCCCATGCAGACTTATCAAGTCCCTAAAATATAGACAGGAGCTTCAGATACTGGTTTACCTACAAAGAAAAAATCTCCCCTACAAAATTTCTCATGTTTTCTGCCAGATGATTATTTTAAACAGTGTTTGTTTTCTTTTTTTGTCTGTTTTACTGGTTTGGAGTCTGAAAATACTAATGAAACTGAATGAGATCCACTATTCATTGGTTACTATTCAAAATCTAAAAAATGTCCAAGTAATTTTCTTTAGTATTTCAAACGATTTCTTTGTGTATGTTTGTGTCTCTCTGTGTGTAGTCAAAGGAGAAAAGTGTAATAATTTTCAGAAGTTGAATTCCTTAGACTCTCTTTTGACTTCTTTTTAGGAAATATACGAAGCTCTGCCCCAGTGACAGTTGTCTAGTCTTAAAGTAATTACGTTGATTGTGACAGATTAATCATCAATCAATGTACCTTTAACAATTGTGAAGAAAATGCATTAACCTTTTCAAGTTTCTATCCTGAGCTTGGCCGAAGGGTTCAAGTGATTTAGTACCTTATTTGATTTTCTTTCTCTAAAGTTAAAAAACACAAAATTTCTTTGATTTTTGCCTTTTGTATTCTCTATGTTGCTTCCTGGACTCCGATTTCTGACAAAATGTCAAACAACTGAGGAAGAAGGCTTATTAAATGTTGCCTTTAATGCCCTGCCACCTGGAGGTGATTCTGGTTCTGGTTCAAATCCAGACTTCTGCCAGGATTTGGAAAAGCTGCTATTTGGCCTTGGGTCATACTCAAGCTGTGTATACTCAAAAGCCTCCGAAAGTTGTGTAAATGGAATATTGGGTTCAATCAGTGACAAATGCCTTCAGCATGTTTCACTGTTGTCTGAGAGAACCGACTGCAACCATCTTAGTTCACTATCAAATATTTTAATCTAAAAGATACATACCAAAGAGAAATGTGTTTATTTAGCCATAAAATATATTCGTAAGAATGTTCATAAGAACATTCATAATATCCAGAACTGGAGAAAACCCAGGTGTTCATCAACAGTGTAATGGATAAATAAATTATGTCATAGTTAATAAAACAAAACACTAAATAGCAATGAGAATGAATTAATGACTGCTATAACAGGAATGTAGAATAATAATACCACAATTTTGTTGCGAGAAAGTGGTGAGGCATAGGGAATATTATTGTTTAATAGGCAAAACCATCTATCACTAACAGAATTAATAATATTGGTTATTGTTACATGAGGAATAGTGACTGGAAGTTAATACAAGGGAGATTTAGTTACCTGTAATGTTACATTTCTTGATGTGGGTGCTATTTTCACGGGTGTGCTCGCTAAGTACAAAGTGGTTGAGTTGAACACATAATTTTGTACTTTTTTAGTTGTATGCTATACTTCAGTAAAAGTTAAACATATAATTCACTAAATTCTAAATCATTCACATTGATAAATTTGAATATTGTTTTTACTCTAAAGATGTGTTACTATTTCCTAAATCAGAGTAACTTAAAAGTTTCTGTTTTTTTTTTTTTTTAAAGAGACTGAATATTGATTTTGATTACCCTGACTGAGCACCATTCCCACACTCTGTTTATGAGAAATTCACTTAGCTCTCTTACTGGGTAGGTATCTAGTAATGAACTGTAAATAAATTACCCATGAATGGCATTATTTTAATATGAAATAATGTACCATAATCAGTTTTATTTGGATCTCATAGAAGAATGAAAGACATGCTGTTTGAGAAGTAGTTAATAGTATGGTAATGCAAATGTGTATGTCTCCTGCACTTGCTCTTAATTCAGATTTTCTATGTTTACCCATGTAAATGCCTAATATTATCATCGGCCTATGTAAATAGCCCTTGCTTATATTTTATTTGAATACAAAGAGATACTGAACTCCTAATATGTGTGTTCTTACAACATTCAGCACCTCTCCAATTATATTCCTTTCATATCTCACTGCACTTGATTAACTGCTAGTCTTTTCAGCTGGAACATAAGCTCCATAAGGGGCCATGCAATGCCTATCTTGCCCACTCTTTCATCTCCAATATCATTCCTACTGAATGACACATATTAGACACTTCAATAATACTTGTAGGTGAATGAATGTATTAATCCAACTAGAATGTTCATGCAGGAACGTCTTCCTAGCTTTTCTTCAAAAATGTATATGTTCTTGTAAATTCCAAATCTTGAAAACAAACAGTTGACAAATTGAGAAAATAAGAAAAATTATCAGAAATTCTCATGTGAGAACTAAGGCATAAGTATAAATATAAAGACTTTACTGAATTGAAGGAATTAGCTAATAGCAAGTGAATAGCAAGAACAGAAAATACTTATATCCCTTGAAGATGAAGGTCAAGATTTCCAGGAACTGGAACAGAAACATGTAGGGAAGGATCTGTCATGGTTTAACTTACTTGTAGCTGTTACCATGCTATAAGTGTAAATTTGTGAGATTCTTTGTGGCTGATGGTAAGTCATTCTTGCAAATTGTACACTCACACCTGTTGCTATCTATCTATAATGCATATACACATATAAATTGCACTTGCACTTGTACAAATCATATGAGAGGTTTTCTAAGAAATAATAAGTTTAGGATTCTAAATAAGTACTTAAATTGACAATTTTGGCACATGATTTTGTATCTGGCTGTTTGTTACTTTGCTAGGATATCAGAACTTTATGTTATTCAAAGACTCCCCCCCTGCCACACCTCTTTTAAACTAGCTTGGGAGACAAGCTAAAAAGCTTTTGCAAGTAATTCAAGAAAAAAAATGGTAATGGCTTTTTGTAGTTGTCAATTGGTGATGAATGCTCTGATCCTGGGCATTCTTCAGTAGAGCTCACCAGATTGCTAGACATATTAAATATGGGTCAGAAGAAAAGTGAGCATTTTAAGTGTTTCCAAATTTTGAGGAGGATAAGGTTGTGATCATTGTCATTTTGGATATTCAGAATAAAGCAAATATTTAGGGGGAAGGTTTACAATTTAATTTTAAAATGTAAGTTTGGGGTGCCTATTACATAAAAAAAAAAAGGTATGTTTTACTTACCGAACCATGATACTCTGATTTCTTTAGCATTTGTGGTTATGTTGAAAAATTTAGCAGTAAAAATTATTTAAAATTAGATGTGATGTTTTCAAGACTCTCACGGCAGAAAAGTGGTATTCGGAAAGCTTATAAAGTCATTATTCAATTGATTTTTAAGAATTTTCTTTTTTTTTTTTTTTTGAGACAGGGTCTCGCTCTGTCGCCCAAGCTGGAGTGCAGTGGCGCGATCCTGGCTCACTGCAAGCTCCGCCTCCTGGGTTCACGCCATTCTCCTGCCTCAGCCTCCCGAGTAGCTGGAACTACAGGCGCCCGCCACCGCGCCCGGCTCATTTTTTTTTTTTTTTTGTATTTTTAGTAGAGACGGGGTTTCACCATGGTCTCGATCTCCTGACCTTGTGATCCGCCCGCCTCGGCCTCCCAAAGTGCTGGGATTACAGGCGTGAGCCACCGTGCCCGGCCAAGAATTTTCTTTTTGACAAATTGAGCATCTACAAAATATGATAGTACCCATATCTTCCTTTTTAAAAAACTAGTCCTAGATGTTTAGTGTAAAGTAATACTTGTGGAGTTCAGAAATAACTAATTATGTGGTAAAAATAAAGCAAATATTAATGAAAAAGTTAATACATTTCTATTTTAGAAGCTTTTCTTCATTTTCTTATTTTCTTCAAGTCTTTCAACTTCTCTTTCCTCTTCTTTTTTTTCCTTCTTTATTTTCTTTTCCATGATACTTTATTTAACTGAATATTTACCATATTCTGGGTATCACAATAGGCATGTTAAAAGATATGAAGATAAATAAGTTGCTGTGTATTTAAATAATGGAAGGTTTGGAAGAGGATATAAAACATAGCCTTTGCTATGTATAACATAATGTTGAAGGCGTTAAGTGGAATGAGAAAGATATTGATAAAGTTATAAAAAATCTTAAAATTATTATTATATTTTTCTTATGTTCCATCTTTTACAAATGAACTTTGTGTATTCTTTTTATGTAAATATTATGTCATATTTCCTAATGAAAGGCCAGGATTTATCATCATTTTCTATGACTATGAGAATTCAAGAATAGAGAAAAAATAAAGTATAAGGACAATTAAAAATTGTTTTATTTATATAAATATTAAATACATATCATACTTACCGAGTCTTGGAAGAATTATATAGAAATATTGTATCTCATTTGAACAAATAACCCTTGGAAGTTATTTCACAAGGGCACCTGGAATTTCTGCTAAAAATCTTGTCTGATCGTCACATAAAACTTTTGTGCTTAGCTTTCAGTTTTATCTACCAGCTGCTTATGGAATTATCAAATTCAAAGCCTGAATTTAGCTGTCTGACCTTGAGAAGACAGGATAAGCAAAACTGAGAGATATATTATTAGTTTGAATGAAACATATCTGCCTTGAGAAGGTCCATTTATCTCCATTAAACGTAATGATTTCCCAGCTGAAGAAGAATACACAAACTCGTGGATGTGATTATGTTTTTACATAGTAGTTAAGGAAGTGGACCAGATTATTACAGGTAAGTAATTCAAGTAACTTAAGGAATTTCCTAATTTTAAGTTATTTGAAAAGTTTGTTATAGCTTCTTATCATGGCAAAATTATATTACAATGATACACTGATATCCTGGAAATTTAGGAATGAAATACTAGTATCTGAGTCACTATTAGAAACATATATCTGTACTCCATCCTCCTAAGAGATAATATAACTTCAAAGAATAAATAAGATAGCTATGAACATAAGAATATGCATCTGCTGATAGGTATGAGATTATGAAGGAAACAGTTAGTATGGAAGTGAAGAATAAAGATCTGAGCCCTCCCAGGTATCAGACAAAGTATATTTTCTTGTTATTTCAGTATGTTTTATGGATAGTACATGAAGACCTAAGCACATTTCATTAGTCTTCTAGTACTTCACCATTGGATCATGAACCAGGATTTAGCTTGAACCAAGTACTGGATCCTTCCGTATCAAGGCAAACATTTTTTTCTGGCAATTTTTGCCAATAATTTCAACCATATAGCACAAGCTTCTGCTTTACATTACTGGGATTTACCCAAGATAGATTTCTGGATTCAGCTGTTTCTCATATATCCATACTTTCTCCAATGACAGCTGCCATGGCTCCTTCAGGAAACAAATCCGTCTAGCCTTGTGGCATGACTTTTTCCATTTTGAGTGTTTTCACTAATGCTTATCTTTATCTTGAAACTACCTCTACAGTGATACTTATCTTGAAATAGTCAAAACAAATGAACACTTTTTTGTTTTTTGGTCTTAGAATCACTCTGATGATAACACTCAGTATTTTCATGCTACTTTCACTAAAAGAATAATCAAAATGTTGGAGACAGAAAATCCTTGATATGGCTCTGTGATGAACTACTCCTTAATTCGATTATAATTTTCTCCAAATTTTGTTCCTTTTTTTCTCAAAAAAGTAAACATTTTAAAGCATACAGTCATGTGTAATGATATAAAAGCTTGTGTTTATGTGGATAATAAGTTTATGTGGATAATAGGACAAAGAATGCTCAGCAATATATAGGTTTCTCTCCCTATTTTCCATGCTCAGTACTGTTTCAAAGATCTTTTACATTTATGTCAAGGATATAATACCAAATTCTAGACAAAGGAATGGTGCACAAAAGCAATATAGACCGCTTCAAAGCCTAGACCATGCAAATCCTACGTGTAGTCTTACACTTTCTTTTTCCATTGCATGACAATGGTGGAGACAACATCTGAAAAATTGTAGTGTAAATGGCAAAAACACCAGGGTTCCTAAGTTACTCTGTGGAACATAGCATTCCTTCTCTAAACAACTGACTCTTTCGAGAAGTTGCTGTATCAAGAGGGTCTACATCTGGACCCAACAGATGTGACTAAATTACACAACATCTGAGACTTCTCTTCTTTCAGCTGGATGCGAAGACTAGATGAAATTTGGTGTCTCATTTGGAGAGGACATTCTATGTGTGGAAATAAAGTAGCATAAGAAAGATCTGAGCAACAGGGAAATCATTGATGAGTCTTGTTACAGAGATTTAGGGGTTTCTTCTTATAATAGCATATCCTTAAAAACTACTAAAATTGGAACCTTGAAGTCAGGTATCACTGTAAAGTAAATGAAATATAGGCTATTGGCATAATTATCTAAAAATAAGCCACAAACGTAGATATTGGAGAGTAGAAATATGGTGATATATGATATATAATACCAAAACCCTTGGTGAAAATATTGCCTGCATTAAATCCGAACTTTTATACCTATTGAGACAGTATCTTTAGGAGAAGTTTGCTGGGAAAAAAAAGTGTTAGCATATATTGATATTGACTATATCTAGCACAATATTTCAACAAAGGATGAACATAAAGATAATTAGGAATTAAATGGTTTGAAAGTATAAATAAAAGAAAAGGGCATAGAATTCATAAATGCATGGCCTAACGGTTTGAAAACTCCCCTGCTTCTATAGATCATAGAGTCGGAATTAGGACGAATCACTCTTTTTGATACCCAAAGTCTAGTAAGACCCAGGCTTGGGTCAAAGATCAGATAAAAGGTGCCTTTATTTTGTTCACACTTGAAAACCACATTGCTGCCTCCAGTAAGGTGAGAGGAAGAAGCATGGAGGCCAGGATACAAATATGAAGATTTAAGACTTTTGTCTAAAAAGGAATTTGATTATATTACTGGTCATCAAATGGCCAAAACCAAATAGCTCAAAACTATGTGGAGATTCGAAGAAACAATATTGAACAAGATTTAAAATGCCTTCAAATGTTGTAGCTATAAAAGAGCTTTCGGAACTCCAGACTTGCTCCAGTAGAAGTTGGTTATGAAAACTTGTACAGCTCTCCAAACAAGGTAGACTCTTCAGTCCACTTTTCAAATATGTTCACGGCTATTTTATTCCTGACTTATGCTGAATTTTTAGTGTGGGGTTGAAGAGTGTGACCAGATAACTAACTTTTTAGGCCTTAAATTGCTGGAGTAGGAGGAGCCACATCTGATCTCCAAAATATATGACTGAGCGGCACAACATTTAAAATGTCTGGTCTTTCAGCTGATGCAAAGATGAGATTAAATTTGAAGTTGCCTCCTTTCTGGGGATAAAGACAGCATAACATATGTAGAAATAAGCAAAAATATTTAGTGATGAGAGTGATAGAATGAGGCAGTGAAAGCTAGTACCTGCTATTATTTTCCCTCTCCTTTAAAGACACAAAAGGATACTTCTTGGCTTCCCTTTAGTTAGGTTGGAGCAACATGCCTGAGTTCTGGTCAATGGAATATGGAAAAAAATGAGGTATACTGTTTCCAAGCCAGACACATATAAATCTGCCAGATATGATTTCCTGTGTATTTCCAAAGTTGGAGGTCCGGGGTTGGAGTTGAGAAGGTGTTACCACAAGATAGAATGAATTTGAGTAAAGCTCTCTTTTCTTTACCTCTTCTCTACTACTCAGTTCAGACTGGAATGTGACATGAGAAACAAATAAACCTTTGCTGTGTCAAGCCATTAATATTTGGTGGTTGTTTTTCACTTGGTTAAAAAATTATGTTAAACATACACACACACACACACACACACACACACACACACACAGAGGGAGAGAGACAGAGGGGGGGGAGAGAGAGAGAGAGAGAAATAGTACATTTAATTTGGGACTGCCTTAAACATTTGGGACCAAAAGTTATAGTATTGTGTGAAGATTTGTTCCAAGAAATTGATTAAAAAGCCCATATTATATTTATTAGCTGGAAAAGTAAAGAGACCAACTCTAGTGGAGAGAAATTTACTGGGAATAAATGGTGTATTAGGATGTAGGAGAAAACTTAAAATATCCCCTCTCTTCCACTACTAAAACCCCAGTCTAATCATGAAAAAAAAAAAAAGGAAAAAAAAACCCAGAAAACTTGTGGGCTGAACTTTTGAAATTCTTATGATGATTTGGCATATTCAATGAGGAATTAGAACTCAGAGTACTTTATAGAAAGGAATTCTTTCTGAATCAAGGTTAAAGGAGCACAGAGACAATATATATTATGTACACCAAATCTATTATGTGGTCATTGTTGAAATCGTGATTTATCTAAAATAATAGTGTCCAGGAATTCTAGGTATTTAAGAAACAAGAGTGAAATTGGCCAGAAAGTAGCATAGTGAGTCCTAGGAAAATGTGGAAGGCTACAACTCAGCAGGGTTGTGGAAATGCCTGAAATCTAGGGAATAGCCCAGATCTACATCCAAATAATGATAGTACATGATATAGTTTGGCTCTGTGTTCCCACCCACATCTCACCTTGAATTGTAATAATTCATACGTGTCATGGGAGGAACATGGTGGGAGGTAATTGAATCATGGAGGCAGGTTTTTCCCATAGATAAGTGAATAAGTTTCATAAGATATGATGGTTCTATAAAGGAGAGTTCCCCTGCACATGTTCTCTTGCCTGCTGCCATAGAAGATGTGACTGTACTTTACATTTCACCTTCCGAAATGACTGTGAGTACTCCCCAGCCATGTGGAACTATGAGTCAATTAAACCTCATTTCTTTATAAATTACTCAGTCTCAGGCATGTCTTTATTAGCAATGTGAGAATAGACTAACACAGTACACATGATAGACTGAAAGATAGAAATGTGGGATCGGGGGGTGCCAGAGCATGAGGATGCCTAAGAGCTCTTTGGCAGCTGCTGAAGTGGAGTCAAGAATAAGGGCTTACATATAGACAGTCGTTTTGGTTGGTTACTGCTTTTCCTTCATTGTTGATCTTCCAAAGAAAAATACTTTGGACAGAGACTATTATCTCTGTCACCTAGAATGATGTTTCACACTTGGAAGTTATTCAAAAAGTATATATTCAAAAACAAATAAATATTTTCTTTTGATAGGTACACCTTAGCATGTAAAAATATTTGTGTTTTCTTTGGGAGGCAGGGGAGGAGTGTCAAAGTGTTGTAAAACAACAGAAATAGAATAATTTTTAGCATTAGAATCTGATATAATCTATGCAGAACTATGATTATATTAGTATGATTATTAAAAGCCCCAAACCACTCTAATTTCCTCTTTTGTCTTTCACCATGGTATGTAGGTAAGAAATTACATCAACAAACTTATTTCAGAATTACATTTAGAAAGCATTATTGTTCTATATGTCTCTAAAGAATTCATGTTTTTACTTTAGTTTGAGTCCTAAAAACGACAATTTATTGTGCCTTTCTCTAGTGTTTGATCTTTGAAAAAAAAAAATTTTTTAAGGTCTTTACTAGCAGAGTCCTATGGAGCTTCCCCTCTCTTACCCCTTCCACCCATGTTTGTACTTTTCCTTTCTTAAAATAAAAAATGATCAACAGGGCAAATATAGTCACAACTGTTTGAATGTCAGAGCATTTGATGAGTCAAGATATTTTGGATGTGGCAATATATCTTCCATTGTCTTTCTTTTTATAAATGGGATTCTAATTAGACCAATCATTTTTAATCAGCATGCTGTCATGTAGCAATCTAATAAAATACTGTGATGAAGAAAATTGATCTGGCCTTGATGCTAATTACTCTCCTAGGTTCCAGGCTTCATAAAACTAGAAAGTGATTGCTTCCAGGCCATCCATGTCCTGTCTCTTCTCCTTTGCTTTTTTACATACACTCTTCTACTTAACTTGTCTCCTTACTTCATATTATGTCATCTTTAATTCATATTGTGTCCTCATTCCCAATTAATTTTAACCACACCTTGGTCTTTGGTGTAACGTGAAAAAGTAGGGCTTTATCAATTGTCAGAGAAAATATTCCTTAGCTAAATGTTTTCTCTAAGAAGTTGATATGGTTAGGTTTTGTGTCCCCACCCAAATCTCATCTTGATCTCATCTTGAATTGTAATCCCCATAATCCCCACATGTCAAGGGGAAAAACAGGTGGAGGTAATTGAATCATGGGGGCAGTTTCCCCAGTGCTGTTCTCACGATACTGAATTCTCATGAGATATGATGGTTTTCTGTGGGGCTCTTCCCCTCTTTGCTGGCACTTCTCCTTCCTGCTGCCTTGTAAAGAAGGTTCCTTACTTCCCTTTTGCTTCCTTCCATGATTGTAAATTTCCTGAGGCTTCCCCAGTCATGCTGAACTGCAAGTCAATTAAACCTCTTTCCTTCATTAATTACCCACTTTCAGCATTTCTTTATAGCAGTGTGAAAACAGACTAATACAGAAGTGTACCAGATCACAGTCCCATAAACCCAAAGTTTAGCTCAGAGCTAAGACTGATAGGGTTAGACCCAGGTCAGCCTCCACATAATCAAAGTCAGAGGGAGCTGAGACTATGGCTGGAATCAGAGAGTTAGAAAGACAGTAACATAAACATTACAAAAGAAAATCTAAACAATATTGTGGGATTTGTTTACGTCTGTTTTCTCAAAACAACTTGGCACGTTTAAGGTTAAATAAAAATTTTTTTCCAAGAATTGGGTGACTGATTGGTGTTTCCTTTGCTGCTATTTAAATGTTTTTTAAAGTCAGAATAATTTGAGATAATTAATACTTTTTTTAGTCATAAGATATTTGGAATATAAATTTTGATGTCTGACTTAAATTTTTTGATTTATTTTTAGCCCATTTACTACATATCTAGGCTTTTTATCAAATCGTTATTGGAAACAAAACTTAAATATAGCTTCCTGTGTAAAATAAATTTACTTGCATTTTGTTCTTTTTTTCCTTTAAATTTACTTTAGTTTAATAAGGACAGGTAGGAACTACTTCTAAGCAAAAGATGTCTTGATCTCTATAAAAGTTTATTTTTATTGTATTAGTATAACCATTCCTTGGGACATTGAAGATCTTCATTAACTGTCTAAATTTGTTTTTCTGTGTGATCTTCAGAATAGCTACAGATCTAAGCATGTTCAGATGAAGCAGGTGTTGTGACTATATACATTAGTATATGGTGTACTAAAGATTCTTGAAATTTCTGTAAAAAATGTCCTAGGATATTTGGAACATATTAATAATTCTATGTTAATTTTAAGTCTGCTTCTAGGAATCCATTAAATTTTACCTTTTGTGTGAGGTCAAAAGAAAATCAAAATCAGGTGTTGTTGAATCATGAATCTACTCTTTAGAGAAGTGCTTTTTATGGGTAATCTGACACAGAAACCAATCCATATTTGTGATGTGTGCACAGTGAAATAGCAACTCATGCCAGGGCCTGACATGGTGGTTCACACCTGTAATACCAGCACTTTAGGAGGGCCAGGCAGGAGGATCACTTGAGGTTAGGAGGTCAAGACCCGATTGGCCAACATAGGGAGACCCAGGCTGGTCTCAAACTCCTGGTCTCAAAAATTACCTCGGCATGGTGGCATGCACCTATAGTTCCAGCTACTCAGGAGACTGACGCAGGAGGATCACTTGAGCCCGGGAGATTGAGAATGCAGTGAGCTGTGATCACGCCACTGCACTCCAGCCTGGGTGACAAAGCAAAACCCTGTCTCACACAAAGAAACTCATGCAAGTATGAAAATCACCTAAGTTGTTAAGCACCCTGTTTAGGTTGCCTGATATTTGCTTTTCATGATAAGACTTTATCAATAAATAAAGCAGAAAGTTCAATTATATTCTGGCACAAAATCCTTATTTTATTATCTGCTGTCACTTTGAGTAGCCCTAGTATTGAAGCTGGTTATATTAAAAATATAAAACAATTCCTAGATGATAAATACTTTCACAGTTATTAGAATAATGGAGAGGTGAGCTTCAACTATCCTATGTTTACCTGCATATAACTCAGAGTTCTCTAGAGGGACAGAACTAATAGAATGCATATATATAGGAGTTTATTAAGTATTAACTCACACGATCACAAGGTCCTACAATAGGCCATCTACAAGCTGAGGAGAAAGGAAAGTCGGTCTGAGTCCCAAAACTGAAGAAGGTGGAGTCCAATGTTCGAGGGCAGTAAGGGTCCAGCACAGGAGAAAGAGGTAGGCTGGGAAGCTAGGCCAGTCTAGTCTTTTCACATTTTTTTTCTGCCTGCTTTACATTATAGCTGTGCTGGCAGCTGATTAGGTGGTGCCCTCCCAGATTAAGGTTGGGTCTGCCTTTCCCAGTCCACTGACTCAAATGTTAATCTCCTTTGGCAACATCCTCACAGACACACCTAAGATACTTCGCATACTTTAATCCAATCAAGTTGACAGTATTAACCATCACAAGTCCATTCTTTGTCAACTTGAACCCACACACATCTCCTGAGATCATACATAATTTTCAAATAAAGACAATAATAAGGTCATAATTACACCAAAACTTAGGTCATAATTACACCAACCACCCTTTGTACAACCAGAAGCGCACCAATCCCCAACCGAAATACTATTACATAAAGTTAACGATCCTTACAAGCTGATACAAAGTCAATAAATTTTATGTCACATGATAAAGAAAAAGGAAATTAAATAAAGATATTTTATTAGTACAAGTGTATACATGCACAAACATGTTTTTAATAAAAGAAGGAAATACTCATGACAAATACAGTCCTTATTTCTGCAGCTAGTTACATGGTCGTAGCTGGTATTGATGACTACCTTCTGCTACCCATTCTGTATTCCCTTTGCCTTCAGCCTGCACCTAAGCAGGTAATGGTTTTTACCTGGTGGAGTGACCCAGACCTTCATTCCTGAAGGGTCTGGGCCATTTGTAGTCCTGCCTGGATCCGACTGTTGTAGTTTTCCATTGATTTTAATCACAGGGCATGGTGATACTAAGAGATGCCATAAGGGATTTCCTGTATTCCATACATACTCTTCCTTACCTTCGTTCTGGAGTAGTAGACTAATTTCATCTTGATAGCTCAGGTCAATAACTCCAGCCAACACTGTAACTCCCATCTTAACCTGTTGACCTAAAGGTAGGAGGAACCCAAAGTTTTCAGGTCGCAATCTTAACTTCCAGTTTAATGGAATCATTGTTGTGTCTCTTGGTGGCATCCCTTCCTCTGGAACTAAGACCTCTAGGACAGCAGAGCATAATGTCATGGGAAAAGAAGGAAAAAAATTTTCTAACGGATCACGAGGGATGATGGTGACTGGTGCCACTTCTACTTCCACCCCTTGATTCCTGGGACTGTGAACCCTGGCTATGGGAGAAACAGTACCATATATTGGATGCTAATTCAGAGCATACATGGCCTTCTGGAGAACTTTGCCACAGCCCTGAAAGGATTGTCACCTAGTTGGCATTGTAATTGTGACTTCAAAAGGTCATTCCACCGTTCTATCAATCCAGCTGCTTCAGTGTGATGGGGAACATGGTAAGACCAGTGAATTCCATGAGCATGAGCCCACTGCTGCACTTCTTTAACTGTGAAGTGAGTGTCTCAGTCAGAGGCAACGCTGTGTGGAATAACATGATGGTGGATAAGGCATTCCGTGAGTCCATAGATGGTAATCTTTCCAGAAGCATTGTGTTCAGGATAGGCAAACCCATATCCAGAGTAAGTGTCTATTCCAGTGAGGACAAACCTCTGGCCTTTCCATGATGGAAGTGATTGAATATAACTAAGCTGCCACCAGGTAGCAAGCTGATCACCCTGAGGAATGGAGCCATATGGAGGGCTCAGTGTTGGTCTCTGCTGCTGGTAAATTGGGCACTTAGCAGTGGCTGTAGCCACGTCAGCCTTGGTGAATGGAAGTCCATGTTGCTGAGCCCATGTGTAACCTCCATCTCTGCCAGCATGGCCACATTGTTCATGGGCCCATTGGGCGACGACAGGGGTGACTGGGGAAAGAGGTGGCTGAGAGGTATCCACAGAATGAGTCAACCTATCCACTTCATTATTAAAATCTTCCTCTATTGAGGCCACCTGTTGGTGAGCACACACATGAGATACAAATATCTCCAGTTTTTGACCACTCAGAGAGGTCCATTCACATACCTCTTCCAAAATTTCTTTGTCACCAATCTTCCAATCATCCTTCTTCCAAGTCCCTGACCATCAAGACAAATCATTGGCTACAGCCCATTAAGAGTATATAAGGGCCGGGTGTGGTGGCTCACGCCTGTAATCCCAGCACTTTGGGAGGCTGAGGCGGGCGGATCACGAGGTCAGGAGATCGAGACCATCCTGGCTAACACGGTGAAACCCCGTCTCTACTAAAAATACAAAATATTAGCCGGGCGTGGTGGCGGGCGCCTGTAGTCCCAGCCGCTGAGGAGGCTGAGGCAGGAGAATGGTGTGAACGCAGGAGGCGGAGCTTGCAGTGAATCGAGATCGCATCACTGCACTCCAGGCTGAGCGACAAAGCTAGACTCCATCTCAAAACAAAACAAAACAAACAAACAAAAACAAAACCAATCAAACAAACAAAAAAATCTCACATCTGGCCATTTCTCTTTCCATTCGATGTGCACAACCAGGTGAAATGCTCAAAGTTTTGCCCACTGGGAAGATTTCCATCCACCGCTGTCCTTCAGGGTTGTCTTTGATAGCGGCTGTAGTGCCGCACCTGTCTACTTTAGAGTAGTGCCTGCATATTGTGCAGAATCATCTGTGAATCAGGCCCCAATCTTCTCTTTCTCTGTCACCGAATCATAGGGAACTCCCCATGAGGCCATCGGTGTGAGCTGTGGGAGAGAAGGCAGGGTGACAGGAATAGAGACCATGGGCATTTGAGCTACTTCCTCATGTAACTTACTTGTGCCTTCAGGACCTATGTGAGCCTGATCACATATATACCACTTCCATTTGATGGTGGAATGCTGGTGCGCACAACCCACTTTATGGCTAGATTGGTCAGAAAACTCCCAGTTCATGAAAGGCAATCCAGGTTGTATCATGACTTGATGGCCCATAGTCAAACGTCCAGTTTCCACCAAAGCTCAGTAACAGGCCAAGAGCTGTCTCTTAAAAGGAGAGTAGTTATCTGCAGAAGATGGCAGGGACTTACTCCAAAATCCTAGAGTCCTCTACTGTGGTTCACCTTTGGGGGCCTGTCAAAGGCTCCAAACAGCATCCCTATCTCCCACTGATACTTCAAGCACCATTGGATTTGCTGGGTCATATGGCCCAAGTGGCAGAGTAGCTTGCACAGCAGCCTGTACCTGTTGCAGAGCCTTCTCCAGTTCTGGACCCTAATCAAAACTTGCAGCGTTTTGGGTCACTTGATAAATTGGCCAGAGTAACACACCCAAATGGGGAATGTGTTGCCTCCAAAATCCAAATAAACCTACGAGATATTGAGATGTCAACTCCAAACTCTTTGAGGATAAAGCCTCTGTCTCGTCCACAGATGAATCTCTTTTAGCATCTGGTTCTGCTTGTTCTTATTTCTCATGTAAGCATACTGGTAGGATCTGAAAAGCAATCCCGCTGGAGAATTTGACCTATAACTCTTGGAGTCTTTGTAAGTCTGGTAAGTCAAATATTAGTCTGAAACCTACATTCGGAAAGCACAAAGGTGAAAAATGTACTGTTCAGCTGATGGATCAGGGAAAGAGAACAATGTTGTGAATGCTCTGCACTCTCTGAATTTTTTATGAAAGTGAAAGTATTTCTCATAGTTCAGATATGGGTTATTTGGGAAAATAATCAGCTTTGAGTTGTATTCAAGTAGCTTTGACCAAGAGGCCGATTAGAAGAGCGCCGGAATCCCAGTAGAGAGAGCCTTGTGGTGAAGACTGCAGACAGCCAGGGCTGAGGAAGGTACTGCACATTTTCAGTCAAAGTGAATGTCTGAATCAAGGGATTGTAGGGAAGAGATCCCTGGGTAGTAGAAGAGCATATTTTCTATGGTCATGAAAGCAGATGATCAACTGTGAATGTCCAGAAAGCTCAGGGAGAATAGGGTATAAACAGTAGCCTGGCCAGAGAAAATTTAGTATCAGACAAATATGACTTCTCTTAGCACTGACATTTTTTTTCTTATACAGTTTTTCTTCAACTCTAGAAAACCAAAAAGATAGCTTACTAATCATGAAATAAACGAGAAAGAGGAAGCTAAAGGTGAATCGTACAACCCATCACATTCCTCTTCCCACTGCAGACTTCCAAGCCTGATGCTGTCAGGGATGAAGGAAAGAAAGTTAAATATTATGTAAGTTTTGAAATATTACATGTGTTTGGATATTATGATTACTAAAATGAGACTACATGGCTTGAAGTAACCAGAGAAACATTGACTGAGAAATTATATAAAACGTACCTCAGATTTCAAAAAGAGAAAGAAAAATAGCTATTTCCACAGAATGGATTTGAATGAGTATTAGGGGAGATAAATACACTTGTGTTCAATTTCACAATCTGTGAATCCTGTTTATTCAAATTACTAGTCATACAGTTGTTCAGGATATTTACTTTTATTTCCAGGGAACAACTAATGCCAAACTAATCCCAACTGCATTCATGCAACAACGATTTTAGACTCAGCCCCTTTATAGATGCTAAGGATAAAGTACTGAAAAGAGAGGGAAAAAATGTCTAACTTTCATAAAGTCTGTTGACTTAGTTTGGGATGTTAAGATGGAATAGCATAGACTGGCTGCAATATAAAAAAAAACAGTTTTATTTTTCCCTCACAGGCTTATAGGAGAGAGGTCCATGGTCAGGGTACCAGAATGGCTGGGTTCTGGTGAAGGTTTCTTCCATGTTGCAAACCGCTGACTTCTTGTCTCCTCACATGGCAGAAAGTGAGCTAGCTTTAGTAGCTTCTTCTTCTAAGTGTACTAATCCTTTTATTCACAATGGGGCACTTTAGTAGCCTCTTCTTATAAGGGCACTAATCCTATTATTCATGGTGGTTCTGTCCTCATGACCTAATTACCTCCCCAAAACTCCACTTTCACATAATTCACTGATATATGATGGATATGTAGCATTAAAAGGAAAAAAAAAGTTTTTAAATTAGTAATATTTTTAGTTTGGTTTCATCTGTTTATTATTTAGTGACTGTTTGTGGAATATAATCTCCTCTGGGAGTGGAGTCATCAGGTTGCACAAAGAGATTGTCTTTAATCCTAACAGGTGGGAATCCACTGGAAGGATTTTAAGGTGAAAATCAATAATACTTAGTTTAAAATTATAAAAATACATTTGTGACTATTGTGTGGAAGGTGGATTGTTAAAAAAAATGCAAAAGGAACTGTAAAAAAAGATTAGAAAAATAGTTAGGAATACTAATTAGTAACCCAGGGAATAGATACTGCTGTTGATGTCAAAATGAAAATGTAAGATAATAGCAGTGAAGAAAAGTAGAGACAAAATGGAGAAAACTGTAGATATTCAAAATATATTATAGAGATAAAACTAACAGAATTTATTGGAGTTTAAAAAAAGTAAAGAAAGGGCTCAGTGTGGTGGCTCACGCCTGTAATCCCAGCACTTTGGGAGGCCGTGGCGGGTATATCAAAATGTCAGGAGTTCAAGATCAACCTGGTCAAGATGGTGAAACCCCGTCTTCACTAAAAATACAAAAAAAAATTAGATGGACGTAGTGGCAGAGGCCTGTAATCCCAGTTACTTGGGAAGCTGAGGCAGAGAATTGTTTGAACCTAGGAGGCAGAGTTTGCAGTGAACTGATATCACGCCACTGCACTCCAGCTGCGGCAACACAGCAAGACTCCGTCAAAACAAACAAACAAACAAACAAACAAACAAACAAACAAACCCCAAGTAACGAAAGCTATTTCCAACTGTTTATCTGAGAAAATGGATAAAAAGTAGAGCACATTAATAAGAAAGAATAGATGAGAGATTGCATCTCTCCTTTGCCAGCTGGTTTGATGTTAGACTGTGCCAACAGCAGATTCTAGAGGCATACTGCAAAGTGTGAAGGGGAAGACGGTCTGTTCCCTTCTTCCGTGAAGCAGCAGGGGATTTATAATGCAGAGGTCCTGATAGCCTTTACCACAGTGGTGGGGCTGCTCTTGAGGGTCAGCTGACCGGTCCTGCAGGCAGCTTTGTCATCTCCACATTGGCAGAGGCTCCCAGCTTTCATGACTTAGTAGCCCAAACACTATATCCAGCTTCTTTGTCGCCATAGCAGTGGGCAAAGTGTTCCCGTGAAACACTTAATTTGATATCAAAATGATGATTTCAAGTACAATGTTTGTTCTGGAATATGGAGATGACTCATGATTGAGAGATTACATAGAGAATTATAAGAACATGGATAGAATTTATAGCTATGGGACTTTATGAGTCACCGATGGGAGGCCATAAATTTTTGGCAAAAACTTAAAAGTCAAATAGAAAAGTAGTAGGTAAATAGGAAATCGAAAAAAAAGTAGTCAAAGAAGTAGGAAACAAACAAAAACAAATAAAACAACTGAATGAGCATTTTATGGAAATTAAAATTAAAAAGCTTTTCAAGGAGGAAATGCCCAACTGTGTTGAAAGCAGATGAAGAGTGAAAATGTGGCCTGGAATATCTTATTAGTATTTGGCAAAACCCTGTGTCTATTATCTAATCAATTGCTTCTTATCATTATTATAGTTTTTCATTATAGTTATATGAAAACCCAATACAGCAATCTTTACTTTATTTTAGACATTTGTAGAATAATCATGAAATAGGTAATAGGTAATGTTGCATACATATTTTTTAATTTTTCCAAAGGTGTCTCTTTCTTAATTGATAGATAACCTTTTTCCTAAAAATTCAATTTTGTCAATGTTCTCACCAAAATGGCTGATTGGTTCTAATTTTTCAAAGTATTATATAATATATATCTTGCATCTTTGGCAAGAATTGCAATTCTCTTACCAATACATTTGCATATAATGTCATATATAAACAAAAGCATACAATAAAACATACCAAGAAAAGATTTTGACACTTTCAGTTAGAAGAAGGTAAAATAACATAAACAAGGGTATTTAACTGAGAACTCACTTTGTTTCTGTAAGTAATAATATAACTTAGAGAACTTAGAAAATGAGTATAAAACACTCTCTTTTTACAGAGTATTCCATAATATTTGACTTGCTTGCTAATTATTTCATTAGATAATATTTGGGTCTTGACTCTGTCTTTTAACATAGACACTACTGATAAGTTATAAGGATTGAAACTTTGATAAACAAAAGGTCGAAGAAATGTGAAATGAGAATCTGTGAAAGAAATTGAATATATTTAGCTATGAGCTAAAGGAGACTTGAAGGGCCAAAATACTTGAAAAGTTATTACAGAAAAGAAATTAGACTAGTCAGATACTAATCTCTATCAAGCAGAAATAGATTAGATCAAGCTATGAAACTATAGAAGCCAGAGAACAGAGAACATAAACCATGATGTATTCATATGGTAGATTAGCAGTCAGCTTCCAGTTCGAGGTTTTCCTAGTATGTTGTTCCATATTGAAGATTCTGAAAAGCAAAGACTTACTTTTTTAGATCCTCTTCCAGATACGGTTCTGAATGCAAATTAGATTCAATCAAATAATGTTGTTCTTGTAAAATTTTGAAGGCAGATTTGAAGTGATGGCCATCTTCCTGCTGGAGATATTGGATTTTTTGTTGTTGTTTATTCCTTAAACTTACAAGTGCCTAGAAACCAATGGGTTGCCAGTGGCAGTTAGACTAAAAATTTCTGTGTCCAATCACAAGGCCTATGGCAGTTAAAGCGCAGCTGCAGAGGAAGCAGGAGTAGCTTCCTGACTCCTGTGTCACAGTTGTGTTACTCGTTAGTACTGCACACCAATATTTTGGACATTGTTCTTCCAAACATGTGGTAGGATTGCATTTCTTCAACTTCTTGAAATAGGTGGGGACATGGTTGCTTTGATCAATGCAATGTGAAGACAGTCGTATGTATCACTTCCAAGTACAAGCATCTAAGTGCTGATACGTAATTCTTTAATTTTCTCTTCCCTTAGCCACAGCAAAAGTGGAATTATGCACTGAAAAGAAGTTGCAATGCTGAACCACCACATACCTGACAGGTACCCCGGAGAGTCTTCCAGATATGCAATAGATCTTGTGTGAGGAAAAAATATTCCATCTTTCTGTTGTTTTGCATTCTGTTTTAAGTCAACAAGATTCAGGTATTGTTACTTTAGCATGACCTTGACTAATACTAACACTACAAACATTGATAACAGATTTGGAATGTCACTAGAGCAAAGCCCAAAATATATGACATTGGCTTTGGCAGAAGTGATACAAAAACTAGTATTTGAGTCTAAAAATTAATAGTCCTTACTATTTACTACAAAGTAATTCACAAAAGGAATTCTAAGAGAACATGGAAGGCTGATCATAAACTTAACGAATTTGTAGGGATAGAGGAAGAATATAGCAAAATGAACAGGGGTAGTGTGTAATGATTACTTTTGACTATGGTTGGAAGGTATTACGTGAAGGAAATAAGTTCAAAAAAAAAAAAAATTAAAGGAAAGAAATTTAAAAAAAGAGAAATAGGCCAGGCGCGGTGGCTCAAGTCTGTAATCCCAGCACTTTGGGAGGCCGAGATGGGCGGATCACGAGGTCAGGAGATCGAGACCATCCTGGCTGACACGGTGAAACCCCGTCTCTACTAAAAAAATACAAAAAACTAGCCGGGCGAGGTGGCGGCGCCTGTAGTCCCAGCTACTCGGGAGGCTGAGGCAGGAGAATGGCGGGAACCCGGGAGGCGGAGCTTGCAGTGAGCTGAGATCCGGCCACTGCACTCCAGCCTGGGCGACAGAGCGAGACTCCGTCTCAAAAAAAAAAAAAAAAAAAAAAAAAAGAGAGAAATAATAGAGAGACCTGGATATTTCTGGGATTGGAAAAGGCAATATTTCTCAGTCTTTCACTAGACATTGAAAAACTAAGAAAGGTTGGGAGTGACAAGAATCAAATTAAGGGAATGACCATCTCAATTGACATTATAATCTCTGAATGGATTAAAGTGTCTTGGACTTAAGATCCAATTATGAGTGTGTCCTGGTAGAGTAAATCTTTTAATTAGTTAAAATGTCTCATAGAAAAGAGATTAAAATATATCTCAATTACAGAGCTACCACAGTACATAGAATGACAAGTAAGTCAAAAGAGAGATTGGTGGTTAAAGAGACACTAAGTAATTACCGCAAATTTTCAATGTCCTGAGAGGAAATGTGGCTTTGGATATTGGCACATTACTCATTGACATCACATTGATAAATAGTCTACCAAATTCTTGACGTTTTCTACTAAAATGTGCAAATAGTAAGCTAAAAGTTATTTCCAACTGCAGACTTAAAGTGATTCACAAACTTGCACAAGCAGGAATTGGGCTAAGAAAGCTACCAGCCTCACAGAAAGTTTATTTCTCCAATTCCCAGTTCTGATGTAGCCAAGGAAAAAATTGTCAGAGGAGGAATTTCCCAGGGACCTCAGAGTCGGAGAGAAAAGTTGTTCCTCAAGAGCAGTAAAAGGGCATAATGAAAGAATATTCTCCACCCTCGGTAGAAAGTTCACTGGGATTTCTGAGTTGCTGCAGACCAGTGTCTTCTATGTGTCTCCCATTCTCCTTCTCTCACAATCAAAGTGTCCATTCCACTTCCATAAATTGGATACTAGACGCACAATCTTTTAGTTAATGAATCTGTGGATCAAAAGTCACCACATCTGGACCGGATATAGAGACTATTATGTGCCTGAAACTTTACACTCTAGCTCTTCTAATACTTTGCTAAGTATCTACTACTCTGTATTTAACCCCTTTTAATTTAAAATACCCGGAGTGTATTCTGTTTCCTGAAAGTGAATCCTAATGAATCCATGGTAGAATGCTACAAATCCAGGGCTAAAATAGACTATTCAATACTTGATACAAAATCTGATAGATCAGTTGGTGGTAGAAGCCAAAAATTAAAGACTTGGATTCCATTGTTAATATTATATAAATAGATGAGTGTTCTGAATTATGGAATGAACATCTAAGACTAATTTGATTTTATTCCAAAATGATGTGCTTTGGAATTTTAAATTATTCCAATATGAGCCTATGTGGGTTTGGTGAATTAATTAAAGGAAACTACAGTGGTGGTAGATGTAATTTTGCAGAGTCCAGTGGTTGGGAGTTGTGCTGGGATTAAATTGCTATACTTGATATATAAAACTTTAATAAACTCCGTGACCTATAATGTTCAGCATTTCCTGACTTCCCCGTGAGGCAGAGATCCTTAGAAGTATCTAAGCATTTTTTACCTGATATTGGTAAAGGATATTGTTGAAAGAATAGCTACATGATAAAGGGGTTAAACTCATGATCCAAAATGGCAAAACAACAAAAACTAATTAATGAACGCTTTCATTTAAGTATGTTGAATTTGTAGTTAGTGAATAAACTTAAAATGCATATGTTTATATGCATGCGTATCTACACACATACATGTCATGTTATGCTCTAGAAATCAATAGGGCTATTAGATTGATTGTATAGAGTCTCGTGTAGCTTAGGGAACCCTTGCACTTGGATGACTCTAAAATGAGATGAATTGTCAAAGTCTTGGGTGATTTCATGGCCAGAGGGTAGGAATTTGGAGGATGAGCTGGATAATGGTATGTGATCCTTTGATTCTAAGATTATATAAACAATAGAAATACACTGAAAAGGAAACTATGTGATTTTAGTAAGAAACTATGTTTACTCTAATGAGTCTATAGATAATTACATAATATATGGAAAGCACATGTCTTCTAGAAGTAACTACTAAAAAAAATCGGAAAAGTGTTATGTTCTTCTGGTTAGAACTAATGTTTAGTTTGCTTTTGCAGGTAAAACTCATTTGATGCTCTTATTAAAATATAAAGCAATTCCTGGCCAGGCGTGGTGACTCACACCTGTAATCCTAGCACTTTGGGAGGCCAAGGTGGGCGGATCACCTGAGGTCGGGAGTTTGAGACCAGTCTGACCAACATGGAGAAATCCCATCTCTACTAAAAATACAAAATTAACCAGGTGTGGAGGTGCATGCCTGTAATCCCAGCTACTCAGGAGGCTGAGGAAGGAGAATCCTTGATCCTGGGAGGCAGAGGTTGCAGTGAGCTGAGATCACTCCATTGCACTCCAGCCTGGGCAGCAAGAGAAAAACTCCGCCTCAAAAAAAAAAAAAAAAAACACACACACACACACACACACACACACACATACACATAGCAATTCTTATTCTATGATAAAAATACATACCCTGGAAATACTGGTTCTGAGAAACATCTCATTTTAGATGATTGGGAGTTGAAAAAAAAGTATTTAGAAACTGATTTCTACTAAAACAATTATAAGAAACGTAAATAATATTGAAACCCAAGAGGTTTGTAACATATTAGGAAGAAAATATTCAATGTAGATGAGATTAGCAACAGGATGCTGCCTAGCCAGTTTGAGAACACAAACTATAAAATGTGTAATTTCCCCTTAGGTATTGCAAATTGACCACATAACAACATCAGAAATTTCACTTGTGAGAAAAATGATATAACACATACAGGCTAATTGCTGAGAAGAGAAACAGTAAAACAAAGTAAAGTGTGTTATTTGAAATTTATATTATGGTACTTGACAGTTGTTTTATTTTGAAGTTCCACACTTGCTTTTAAAAGCTCTATGATGGAAATCAGGTCAGCGGCACATGGCCAGTTACAGTTGTAAATTGTTTTAAAAAGTATTTTGAATATCCAGTAACCTACTCCCTCCCTCTTTATTTGTCTTATGTATTAGTCAAAGTTCTTCAGAGAAACAGCACTGATTGTGTGTGTGTGTATGTGTGTGTATGGTAGTGAAAATGGAGAAGAAAAGGTGGATATGAAAACATATACTTGGAAGAAAATAAACAGAAAATTTGACTAAATACATATAGCAATATTGGGATACAAATATTAATCCTGGGTTTATTATAATTTCAAATGCCATAATTCTAATTATTTTAATGGAAGTCTTTTTACAAGTTATTGGACATATTCTTACAGAGAGAGAGGTAAATAGACATAGAGACAGAGAGATTTACTTTAAGTAATTGGCTTATATGATTATGGATTCTGGAAAGTCCCAAATCTGCAGGATAGGGCAGTGGGCTGGAGCCCGAGGGAAGAGTTGATGTCCCAGCTGGAGTCTGAAGCCAGTCTGGAGACAAAATTACCTCTTCTTCAGGGCACTTCAGTCTTTTTTCTCTTAAATCCTTCAACTAATTGATTGAACCACCCCCCCACCCCAACACACACACGCACACATTATGGAGGATAATCTGCTTTTCTCAGTCTACTGATTTCAATGTTCAACCATCTAAAATATACCTTCATAGAAACATCTAGACTGGTGTTTGACCAAATATCTGAGTACTGTGGTCTAGCCAAGTTGATACACCGAATTAACCATCACAACTTGTAAAGGAGCCTAGAGCCCTCTCAATCTTGTTTCTTATCTTTCACTTCAAAACTGCTCCCAGATCTATGACTCTGAGGACTAAACTCCTACTAACAGCATAACATTCGGCTCTACTTTCAGAGGGGTTTGTAATTCAATGAGAAAAAAATATTTTAAACCTAAAATGATTAAACATTCAATATAAATATACTTTCAATTTCACTGTATTATCAGGGAATGATTATTTTGAGTAATAACCTTTCTCTTGGTTCATACGTCTAGCACATAATCTGTTTTCTTTTCTGTGTAGACACGCAATTTGTCGTGATTATAAGCACCCAGACATTGCTGCTTTCCCATGCCAATTGATTTAATTCAATAACATTGATTAAGTGCCCACCTTGTGCCAGGACTGTGCAAATAATCTTAATATAAAAGCAGATAATTTCATAAATGACTTCACAGTCTAGCCAGGGTGATATATACATACACGAATAAATAGAACATAATTGACAAGTACGAAGCTAAATGTACTAACAAACTATTTTAGGAGTAGCAAGGAGGGAATCATGATTTTAATCTTACATTGTCAAAGACATTTTCAAAAATATAAAATAATTTGCATTTACCTAATAATTAGTAATGATTAGCAGTTTTTCATATATTTGTTGCCTGCATGTATGTCTTCTTTGGAGAAGTGCCTGTTCATGTGTTTGCCTATTTTTTAATGGGATTATTTAGTTTTTCTTTGTTGAATTGTTTAAGTTCCTTATTGGTTCTGAATATTGGACCTTTGTCAGATGCATAGTTTGTAAATATTTTCTCCTATTGTGTAGGTTGTTTGTTTACACTGTTTGTAGTTTCTTTTACTGTGCAGCAGTTGTTTAGCTTAATTATATTCCCTTGTCAATTTTTGTGCTGGTTGCAATTGCTTTTGGGGAAATGTCAATCAAAACCGCATTGAGATACCATCTCACATCAGTTAGATTGACTATTTTTAAAAAGTCAAAAAACAACAGATGTTGGAGAGGTTACAGATAAAAGGGAACACTGGTTCATGCTGATGAGAATGTTAATTAGTTCAGCCCCTATGGAAAGCAGTGTGGAGATTCCTCAACGAACTTCAAACAGAGCTACCATTTGACCCAGCAATCCACTACTGAGTATAAAACCAAAGGAAAATAAATCATTCTAGCAAAAAGACACATGCATTTGTATGTTTATCGCAGCTCTACTCACAATAGCAAAGACAGGAATCAACCTCGATGCCAATCAAGAGTGGAGTGGATTAAAAAAACCTGGTACATCTACACCACTGAATACTATACAGACATAAAATGGGAATAAAGTGGGACAAAATTATGCCCTTTGCAGCAACGTGGATGCAACTAGAGGTCATTATCATAAGCAAACTAAAGCAGAAACAGAAAACCAAATACCTCGTGTTCTCACTTATGAACAAAAGCTAAACACAGGATACACATGGGCACAAAGACAGGAATAATAGAAAATGAGGACACTTGAAGGTTGTAGAGTGGGAGGTGAGTGTGGGATGAAAAATTACCTGTCAAGTACTATGCTTACTACCTGGGTGACAAGACCATCAGTACGCCAGACCTCAGTGACATGGAACTGACCCATGGAACAAACTTGCACGTGTACCCCATGAACCTAAAATAAAAGTTGAGGAAAAAGAAATGGACAGGAAAGAATTCTATGGCAGAGTAACATTTAAGCAAAGACCTAAATGGAGTAAGAGAACATTCCACACAGGACACAAGTGCAAAGGCCTTGAAGTTGAAGCATGCTTGGGGTTGTGAGGAAAATAACAAGATCAGTGTGAATGAAGTGGGGCAAAAGACAGGAGAAGTGACGAGAGATAATGTATCTCAACTAAAGTAGAATGAAAGAACAGTATCAACCATTTTAAAGCATGTAGAGAAAAAAAATGTACTTTTTAAAGTTTCTCAGTACACTTTTAAACAGTTTGAAAGTTGATAGTAATATACAAAGAAATAAAGTTTTTACTTTACTCAAAAATCAACACACAAATAATTTGTTAGAAAAAAATACATTAAAGGGACAATTAGCTGTGTGTTGAAAGATGACTCTAGATGAATTACAGACAGTAAAGTAAGGAGTGGAATTGAGCAGACAAAGGAAAGCATGGCGGTGTGCTTGAGAAGAACTGAAACTGGCTAGAGCACAGTCTATCAGAGAAGATTAGCAGGCAGCCAAACTGAGAGCTGGATTCCACTAGATGTAGAAAACAGTACTGGAAAGATTGGACTTGACCCTGTAGACAATGCAGAGCCATTTAACAACAGCATGATCAGATTTTTGCTTTAGAAATTTAAGTCCGATAGAGAAGAGGAGGATAAATTTGAGTCGGAGAGAGACTTGAGTGTTAGAAAACAAGTAGCAAACAGTTATCACTGTTCCAACAAGAGAGAGTCTAGAATATGGTGGTAGAAATGGAGAAGAGAAGATGGGTTTGGAAAGATATTGATGAGGCATTTGACTAAACAAATGTAGAAAGTTAAGGATTCAACGATTAGCTCTAGATTTTTTACGACTTCACATATCATAATTGTAATGGAAGTCTTTCTAAAAGTTATAAGACACTTTCTTATCTTTTCAAAAGAGGCTATTAGATTCACCAATAAGAACACTAGTTGACTTTACTGTAATATGTAGCATAGTTTTATTTATATTTGTGATACTTTTATTAACTTATTTATTTTTCTGTTTTTAGTTTACTCTTCTGTGGCTAGTGTAAGAGGACCATTTATTAGAGATTTTCCATTATTTCTAGTTTACTCCTTGCAATAGGGGATAGATGGATAAATCAGAGAACAAAATCTCAAAGGAGATATACTAGTGGGTGAAAAATTTACAAGGAAGGTTCAAGGAGTGTTTTCTATGGAATAAAGACAAGGTTGTAGTTTTGAGGTTTTGTGACAGGTTTCAAGTGCGTGTCTATGCACAGTCAGGGACTTTATTCACTAACTTGATTTCATGAGTGTACACCAGAGAGCTTAGATTGACTGTGACCTAATTCCAGATTGGGAAGATTTTATTTTAAATATGTAAATTTCATGTATTTTAAATAAATAAAAACAATTATTGGTCAACTTATTGTCTCTAACTCCATTGTTAATAGTAGAATTACACTCATATTGGTATATCAGGCATTGGTGAACTATGACCCACAGGCCAAATTTGTTCTACTGCTTGTTTTCATACTCTGAGAGCTAACGACAGTTTTTGCATTGCTAAAAGATTGTTAAAAGGAAAAAAAAATAGAGTATGAGAAAGAGAGCATCGGGGACCTACTGTGGTTTGAATATTTGTCTCCCTGCAAAAGTCATGTTGAAATTGAATCCCCAAAGTGACAGTATCAAGAGATGGACCTTTTAGGGGTAATTGTACCATGAGGGCTCTGCCACCAGGAATTAAGTAATCCAATCATAGGTTGATGGGTTATTGGGTTAGTTAATTAATGGGTTATCATGGGAGGAGAATCAGTGGTTTTGTAAGAGAGAAGGAAAGACCTGAGCTAGCATGTTAGCATGCAACCCCTCCTCTCCCACCCCACCATGTGGTGCCTTTTTCCACACTTAAACTTTGCAGAGTCCCTACCAGCACGAAGGCCCTCACCAGATGTGGCTCCTTGGCCTTGGACTCCTCAGTCTCTGTAACTGTAAGAAATAAATGTCTTTACAAATTACCCAGTTTCAGGTATTCTGTCATAAGAAGTAGAAAATTGACTAAGATAGGGCCGATAAACCCTAAAATGTTTAGTATCCAGACCTTTAACAGAACTAATTCGAAGACCCCACCTATGAATAAAGGCTTATTTTTCATATATGCCTTTTGTTGTCACTTTCTTTTAATATGTATGTTGTCTTAGTAAATGAATGATAAACTCATTGAAGGCAAGAAGCAGACTGCAGATCTCTGTATCTTCCTCAATATTGGCACAGTACATCATGAACACTCATACTTGTGAATCTGTGATTATGAAAGTTTGTATAGATAGTTTGTATAGCTTCCTAAAACTTGTGAGATCCAGTAAAGAGGGAGAATAAATAGTACATTCTGCAGAAAATATTTTAAAAAAGGAAAAAAAGACATTCTGATAAGAATCCCAGTTTAAGATGTCAAGAACCCATTCAGGTTCATGTCTTATTAATTTTTTTTAATCCTCATACAAATACAAATTAAATAGATTTTTATAAATTACTACCTTGAAAACAGGCAGGTAGTTTAACAACACATACAACCATCTGAGCTGTGTGACTAACATAATATGACTAATGCTTTTAAAAATAAGGAATGAATTTATGAGGAGCAAAATGGAAGTTTTATTGATCCTCTAAGGAAGAAATCCTGCATTCTAAAAGGATTTATTAATCTTTTGACCACATCAGTTTACCTCATCTGCTTTGAAAGTAAATACGTAATAACATATATGACATTGTTATGAAAGATCCATATTGGTTTTAAGCATATTTTTCTATAATACATTTATCTATTCAATGAAGCAAGTAAGTCAATAAAAAAGCAGACAGGTGACTTGCAAAGCCTAAGTGTGTATTTTCTGTCCTACTATTGCCTTAGCCTGAATGTCATTTTTCCCCTGTCTGGCTGTCGCTGCAATATGTAAACCAATTGTGCTTCAGTTTTCCCATCTATAAAATAGTTTTAAGCCTGGGCAACAAAACGAGACCTCATCTGTGCAAAACATAAGATAAAAAATAGCTGGGCATGGTGGTGCGTGACTGTAGTCCCTGCTACTAGACAGGCTGAGGCAGGAGAATAGCTGGAACCTAGGAGTTCAAGGCTGCAGTGAGCTACAATCACGCCACTGCACTCCAGCCTGGGGAACAGAGCAAGACCTCATCTTTAAACAAAAAAGATAATAAAATAAATAATACTAGGATCAGTTTTATAAAATTTATGTGAGGATGAAAAAGAAGATATGTAGACATATACAACAGTGCTAAAACATGGTAACTAGCTATAGTAGAAATGATTGATTAATTTTTATTCTTCATTCTGTTAGAAAATACTGACCTGACTACTTCTTACTTCTATTGACTTGACTACCTCTTACTTTTCTATCTATGAAGCAAACATTCTATCTACTCTAGTCATAAAGATAATCTGCTTACTAGTTCTCTGACAAGACAGGAGAGTACATTGGGCCAGCTGCAAGCATCTCTTGAGAGAACTTTATATTAAAAGTTTCTAATATTTTCTTTAAAAACTATAACTTTCAAGTTGAAAATAACACTTTCAACTAAGTGTTATTTTCTACATCTACCTATCTGGGTATTCAAATTTGCTCATATTTTTCTTTTTTTCTTTTTCTTTTCTCTCTCTCTTTTTTCCTTTTCTTTTCTTTCTTTTTTTTTTTTTTTCACCATCTGTGTGCCAAGTAATGCTTGCCTTGATTCATTATAGGTATGAAATTTACAAGATCTTCTGTTCAAAAGAGCTTTCATTTTTATACCCATAAGGTATACCCATAAGGGAATACCCACAAGGGAAAAACAGTTTTAGGAATGTGCTTGAGGGAGGAATATATATATATATGTGTGTGTGTGTGTTTGTGTGTGTGTCAGTATATGTGTATGTGTGTAGAGATGTGTATTTAGTAGAGATGGGGTTTCAACATGTTGGCCAGGCTGGTCTCCAACTCCTGACCTCAGGGAATCCACCTGCCTTGGCCTCACAAAGTGCTAGGATTACAGGTGATTATCGTGCCCAGCCACATCTTTTTAGTTTGCAAAATCAGATCAATCAGCTCTGAGCCTCCATGTACTTATCTGGTTGACTAATAATTGACTGTTAGTAATTTGCAGTGGGAGAGGAGCCTTCTCCATCTCTCTAATATTATACAAGAGTCTCGGCGATTTTAGATAGACCAAAACATCCAGATACTCCCTACTTTCCAATTTAGTTAGGAAAGTGTTGCTACTGTTGGAGCCAGAAGAACAGCTTTCTGTTTCCACACTAAGGCTGGGCACAGAAATGTTTCACCAATTATCTCTAGGTCAGAGCTCTTAATGTTTGGTCCATTGACTTTGCTGTATCACACCTTCAGGTGCCCTTTATACCTTAGAAAATGATTCCTGAGAAATGGAAGCCATTTCTAAGAACAAGGCTCTATTTTAGGTATTCAACAGGCACCCAGCATAGCCACCAGATCATCCGCCATGGTCCAGGGCAGGGTACTCTCAGAACTCCTCCACTCCCAGCACTAGTTTCTGCTCTCCCTTTTCCCTTCTGCCCAGCCCTAGCTTAATTCTCCTCGAAGTGAATATTTCCCCGAAAAAGGAGGAGTAAAATAAGGACCAAAAAAATGTACACTAGGATAGAAAAGGCATACCTTAATGTAAGTTGAAATTGAAATAAACTCTTATTCGACCTTGGTGATAGAACTTGATGTTATTTATTATCACCAGTGTCATTATAATTTAGGATCATATCTAAGGAAGTAGGTTCTTAAATTTAAGTATCGCATATTATAAAGCACATGCTTTCTGAGATCCTTGACTTTGTATTTTGAGAGGTACAGTGACAAATAAAGCTGGGATAGGGGATCCAGCACTGAAAAGGTAGCATCAATGTGTGAAAATGTTACATATGGTGTGATTCCTACTCTATGTGATATTCTGGAAAAGGGAAAACCTATAGATATGGTAAAAAAGATCAGTGACTGCCAGAGAGGGATGAACAGATGGGACACAGGAGATTTTTAGGTCAGTGAAACTATTCCTTCTGAAACTCTAATGGTGGACACAGGACATTATGCTTTATCAGAACCCGTAGGATTGTACAACACAAAGAGTGATCCATAATGAAACTATGGGCATCAGTTAACAGTAATTCATCGCCGGGCGCGGTGGCTCAAGCCTGTAATCCCAGCACTTTGGGAGGCCGAGATGGGCGGATCACAAGGTCAGGAGATCGAGACCATCCTGGCGAACACGGTGAAACCCCGTCTCTACTAAAAAATGCAAAAAAACTAGCCGGGCGGGTTGGCGGGCGCCTGTAGTCCCAGCTACTCGGGAGGCTGAGGCAGGAGAATGGCGTAAACCCGGGAGGCGGAGCTTGCAGTGAGCTGAGATCCGGCCACTGCACCCCAGCCTGGGCGACAGAGCAAGAATCCGTCTCAAAACAAAAACAAAAACAAAAACAAAAACAAAAAAAACAGTAATTCATCAATATTGATTTACCAATAGTAACAAATGTACCACACTAATGCAGCATATCAATCATAGGAGAAATTTTGCAGAGAATGGGTCAGAGAAAGGGTAAATGGAAGCTCTGTACTTTCTGCTCAGTTTTTCTGTCAACCTAAAACTGCTTTGAAAAAATAGTCTATGAATGAGTATAAAAAGTACCACACATGACACATTTTTTTGTCAAATGCATTAGATGAAATCTGCTGACATGATCTTCAAGAAATAAGTATCACAGACATTCCAGAATCAAAGAGTTATAAAGCTAAAAGATACTCAATGGAAAATGTCTACTCTGGTCTTAATGATTTCTGAAGAGACACATTCTGTCAGTTTCCTTACTAGCCTATTCTAGGGTTTAGTTTCTTTCTGAGTTCCACAAATTAGCCCGTATTATTCATACTTGTCTTCTGTGAAGAGTGCTTTGATCAAAGCCTCCTTAAATAATCATTCTCTACTAGAATTAATTAATAAGTAAATCACTGATTTGATTTTTTTTTTTTTTTTGGTTCTGATTAAATGGCCTCAATACAAGCTACAGTGAATCAATAGGCAGTGATGGACAAAAATAGTTCCTCCGTAAGATGATTATCATTTAAAATTTACATTTGCAGTGTAGAAGTCATCAAACTCTAGAAAGTTATAAAACTCTATACTATAGAACACACAGGTAAAGTTACTTTTTTATATAGACCCTTGCAGCTTTGTACTCACAATGGTTTATGTTCATTTTTTAATGCCACAGGGCAAAATTCTTAACTATCTTAGAAATAGTTTTAGTAAACTTGTGTTCAAAACCGAATTTAATTCACTTTTTTGATAATGTCAACATTTAGAACTATAATTTTTCAAGAAAGCTCTCTTTATTGGAATATTAAAATTTCAAATGCCCATTCTCAAGAAGAGTTAAAATCATAAAAGATAGTTACATGTTTAAGTTTATAGTTGCTCAAGGGAAGGTATAATAGAGAATCCACATTGTGTGTAGCTTATTTCTGAAATAAATCTGCAGATGAATTAAAATGTTAATGTTTGAACCTATTTAACTGCCAATTGTTCATGAAATGATAAATATCACTGAAGACATGATAATAAAATGCCCAACAAAATTATAAAGGGCATAATTTCTGTGAGCATGTGCTGGAAAGAGCATAATAAATTATATTATCATCATAATTATGGGAGGACAAAGATTATATTTTCTTTTTCTATGAAGAATAAGCACTTTGTCATAACAATTTTCAAATAAATTTTGTATTCTCTAATACTCAGCATTAAGAACTCTTTCATTATGTTATCAACATAGTTTTAAAAATTAATTTGTATTTCCATTAATTGGAAATTATAAATTCCCATTTGAAACAATTCATGCAATTGAGCTCAAGATCAGAATATATTTCTTCTTCTTTCTGTCATTGTTGGGCTTCCAGATTTGTACATCTCTCAATTTGTAGGTGTTAATTATAAACACTTTTTCCTTTTTAAAAATTCTATTTTACTAGAAGATAGCTGTTGACAGAAGGTGAGGCAATTATGACTTTTTCACTAGGCAAGTTGGAAACTAATAGCTTTATTATTCAGTCATAAATCTTCCTTCTGATATTTTTTATTCTTTGTTGACTATTGTAATCTATCATGAGACTGATGAAAATATCTTAATCATACCTATTATTGATATGTGTGTGTTTGTGTGTATACACACACATCATTTCTATATTAAAATTAGATAACTGCATGTTTAAATTGCCATTCACACATTCACATATGGAATTATTTAATATAGACATTTTACATTAAAAATAACCTACTTGTAAGATAATATATTACTATAATCTTCTGGAAAATCTTTCCTTAATTAAATAAGATGATGCATAGAGTTTGACTGACTGAGGCAGGCCGTGTTCTCTGGAAAGCAGATAATAAGAAGTTAGGTGTGTGAAAAGTTTATTGTTAACATCCATGGGAAGAGAGGGGTGGAAGTGGAATTGGTTAGGAGGAGTTGTCAGACCTTGATGCTGATTGTATAAAGTCTTTCCGACTTTGAGCAACAGAGTAAAGATTGCCCATTAGAGTCCTGTGTGGGGAGAGATGGTTAGGTTCCTGCACACCACCTTGCAACACCATTGGTCAAAAGCCACCCTGGAAAGGAAAGGAAAGGACTTTGCCTTGGAATCTAAGGTGACTCTTAATGAGTTAACAGCTAGATGGTCAGCTAATCACACTCATCAGAAGTGGGCAGATAGTCCTCTTTCGAATGGGGATCTGAGAGGCTCATCTCTGTGTCTGTCACAGTCTACCCCTTTGGGCCATGTAGCTTCACTTCATCTTATAGGTTCCGAGAGAGACGCTTCTTCAAGGCACTGATGAAGCTTCTCTTCCTGAGGGGAAACAGAAGAGAGATATCACAGACCTCACTGCAGCTGGTCTTGGGGCTCAACTGGTACACAGCACTGGTACACAACAAATTTCTTTTAACTTCTTGTATCACATCTGCTAATCTTGACGACTTACGTCATGGTATGAACCACACCTTCATTCCTTAAGATTCTGAGTGCTTGGTAACCATAACTATTTCAGATCAGAGTTGCTGCACTTGTTCATTAATTTATAATTGTTCACCTAATTCACACAGGATTAATTCTGAGGTGATGCCTTAGCTATACTCATGTCACATATTCCTATTGCCCTGTCAATCAGGCTTCCATCATGGTGGTAAGTATAAACTTCTGTCATGGGCCCCTTACACTTGTCCTTTACTTAAATTACATTCCCTGGAGATTTATGGCGAGACATTCCAGTATTCTCACTTTCTTTAGTGTTTAATCCCTCTACTGACTATTTGGGTAATTTGGCCATGTTAATCTCACTCATCATGGACTATTCCAAACTATCGTTTGAGTTTAATCTCATTCAAACTTGTTTAATTTTCTAGGGCCAGTCCTAACAGCAAGTTTGTACCATTCTCTGGGGACCTTGCCAGGATGTTAAATCCTGTATACTGAAATAGTGTACTATGTCTACATATTGTCCTTTAACTAGGCTTCAGTTTTTTTTTTTTATTTTTATTTTTTGGTCAAGTACCCTAAGATTCTTGTCTCACTGTTCCTAGTGATAATTACTTCCTTTTTCCAGCAATTATTTTGGAGATACTCTCTTTGCTCTCCAGTTAGTCTCAATATGACATGACTAGATTATGCAGCAGGCCTGGAGAGAAGGTGGAAACATATCCTGATAGTAGTTACCAGAGCCTTGTGAGGCAAGCTCTCTGTATTTTCTTCTTTGGGGGACTATTAATTCTTAATGAGAGTTGGAAACCATGGAATACATCTTTAAGATCAAGTGGTTCAGACAAATGTGAGGCATCAAGATCTTCTGAAACATATACACATATATCCCCAAATCATGTGTTCAGGTATCAGGCTTTCCCAACTAGGATCTTGAGTTTGGCATGACAGACCTGCCTCAATTGGACATTTAATGATCTTTGAAGTTCAGCTCCTCTGACTATTAAATCTTTTGCTGATTTTCCACTTTTTTCCTGCTTACCTGCTACTGCATGAGATAATCCTTCTTTGTGTTTCCAGAGACTCAGATTCTTACACTAAGTTTCTAATTCTTAATTGCTGTAATCTCTATATTATCCACTTGTAAGGTGGATAGTAACAACATCTAATTTCTTTGCCCTTGTATCTATTTTTTGCTTTGTATATTTCAAACACCTGATACTGACAAGTGTAGTCCTCACCTCCTCCATCAGATCCATTAGGCCACCCCAGCACACAACCAGTGAATGTCTGAACAGCTGAACCGCCACCTGTGCCAAGGGACATCCATTACCATTCTATATCAAGTCCTATCTGAGTGACCCATCTTCCTCTCTGTCACAACAGAGGTTTAAGACAAAATATCTGAATTATTAGTTTCTTTCTTATCTTCCTTTCTACAAAACATAGAACATGAGATTTAAAAAAGGAGATGGAGTTGGAGAACTTTTTTTTTTTTCCAATTTCAAAGCCCAGCTACCATGGCAATGTATCTCCAGCCAGAGGCTTATAAAGTAAATATTGTATTAGTTTTCTATTTCTGCAGTAACAAATTACCACAAACTTTGCAGCTTAAATAACATCAGGTGATTATCTTACAGTTCTAAGGGTGAGAAGTCCTGAAATCAAAGTGCCAGCAGGGCTGTATGCCTTCTAGAAACTCTAGGGGAGAATCCATTTCCCTGCCTTTCTTCATTTCCAGGGGCCATGCGGATTCTTTGGTTCATGGCTCCATTTTGCATTTTCAAAATCAGCAGCAGAGTGGCTTCCAATCTCTCTCTGCTTCAGCACTTACATTATCCTCTGTGGCACTGATCCTCCTGCCTTTCCCTTATCAGGACTTTGTGATTACATTGAGTCCACTGAGATAATCTGGGATAATCTCCTAATCTTGAGATCCTTTACATTGTAACAAAAAACATTTTGAAATAATACTTCAGATATATTACTGATGACCTTTTTTATGACCAGTTCCTTTCAGGTCTCATTAGGTAGCTACTACACTCTCTTACAGATGGGATAATGAAACAATTTTATGTAAAAACTTTGGGTTTCAGTTCTAATAAATGTTCTTGAACGTGCTTTGAGTAAGGCCAATAATGTGTTTCAGAAAGAAAGCTTTTTTCTTGTCTTTATTTATAAAATATTCACTTTTAATATCAGGAACTAAATTGAAAGTACTCAAAAGATGAAAAATAATAATGATAATTGAAGAACATAAAATGTCACAAGAAAATTTTTTTCTACTTTATCGTGTAAATATTATCCAATATGTTGTGAGAGAAAAAAAGATTACAGAAACATAATAAATGTTTAATCTAGTCTTTCAAGAAGAGATATAACACTTAATGCTCTGGTCGGTGTCTGGGCTTATAGTCAGGACTCAGGAAGTTATCAGATAAAAAAGCTCAAAATAAGTAAAGCGGGAAAATATGAGGGGAGATGGAATATTTGGTTCACTGAAAGGCTGTAGCAGGGAGGGATTCTAAGCCTTGCAAAGAATCTCCAGGTGTATCATCATACCTGAGGGCCTGTGCAGTAGTGACTGACTAAGGGAGCTGGGCAGTTTGGCCAAAGATGGAATTGGGTTTGTGGTTGTATCTAATCAAAAACAACAACAAAAACAAAACTAAACAACAACAACAACAACAACAACAACAACAAAAGGATGAAAGTGCATAGTTCATATTCTGGAAAAGGAAGATGGAAGAGTAACTTTCATGCATGTTATGTTTAGAAAGGACATGCCAGTGTCTCATCGTGGATCTGTGCACAGTAGGTTTGGGTACAAGAATAAGTGGAGATTTTACTTATTAGTAAGGTCCACAGTGAATGAGTGTTGGAAACTCTGGGCCAGACACATCTTTCTGATGCCAGAGCTACATGTAAGATCTTAGGGTCTTGAATCGTATCTGGGATAGAATAAGGATAAAAAGGGGCAGAGAGGAAGATTTCTGAATTAATGGAGATTTTATACAAGAGAAACACGATAGTTTACTTTTGATGACAAATATTAAAACCATTGAGTAAAATGAGAACTGAGAGCTTAGTATTTCTGTAAAATTATACAGAAATTTATTTTTTGCCAAACAGGTTTATTTTTTATCCCCGTAACACTTTATTTAATACACTAAGAAATGCTTTAAGGTAGATATAATTTTTATTTCAATTGTGATTTCCATTGAAACTTAGAGAACAAAGCAACTAGTAAATGATGTTGGGGAACAAAATATCTTCTGTATTTCTGCACATCTTGTGTAGAGACATTGATAATTTTTGCTCCAGACTATCTATTCAAGGGTATTGGTATCACAAACAGCCTTGGAGAAAAAAAAAAATCACCTTCTTTCAAGGCAGAGGGCAGATTTATTTTCAGACTAGAGTAATAAAGATAACGTCTCTCTACAGGGCAAAGGTTGGGCAGGTTTATCAACAACCCTTCAAAAACAGGGGGCTGCCTAAGCTCAGGGCCCCTTGACTGTACCACAAACCCGCTGTGCATGCAGCATCCACTGAGGCTTTCTTCCCGGCACCCATGCGACTTGAGGTCAAGAGAAACTGACACAAACATGAAGCTCATGATGCCTTCTGTGCTATGCTTAATAATCCTCTGTTTCTGACTCACAAATTTTTAGTAACATCTGTGACACTGTGATAGGCTTACTTGTTAGCTTACATACAGGGTAAAATTTCGTATCCTTCATCATGTTTAAAAATGAAAGAGGTAATATTAGTTAGAACACGGATTCAGTAGCTCTCACTTGAAACCAAAAATCTGAATATTAAACGATGTCTGTTCAGGGAGTCAGCTAAAAATAAACTAGGACAAATCTAATGAGGAACCTTGCTGCTTCCCTTAGTAAGATCAAATTCTTGTCTTCCCAAGTCGACAGCAAGATAATTTCTTCCCCTCATAAGCCACATTATCAATATCTTTGTTATTTAAAGTCTAATTGGCAATATACTATTTTAGAAGAATGTGCCTCAGTAAATCATGGCCAAATAAGTTGTAAGGAAAACAACTGTGATACAACTTATCCTGCTTAGATATTCTCAATACATTGACATTTAAACGCTCTGAGAAATCCTCCAATAAAGAAATTTATTTCACTTACCCCCAAATTCTCTAGACTAACTTGATTACAAAACTTCTACTGGCGTCCTATCGATCTAATGTTCCACTGAACACATTTTGAGAATACTGACTGAGATAGATGTGTATGGAAGTTTCAGGTCCCCCTGTGAAGATTCAATAATTTCAGTTCAAAAACCAAATCAACAGTAGGCAGATTAACAGAAGAAAAAGCTTAAAAATTTAAGCTCACAGGTGTCATACAAAGTATAAAACTCAAAGAAGGGCCAGATTATTGAAGCTTAAATATCTCTTCATAAGGGAGTGGGAAATGGGAATTAGAGGCAATTTTTGAGGAAGAGTAAATTATTCTTAGGAGAAATAAATGGATTCACAGGACCCACAGTAGCCTGGGACAAAGTTCCTCTGGTCTCTGAGTGAGGTAACAACAAATTTTGGTAAGAGGAGAGGCAAAACTCTACTGGGGATAATGTTGTCTTATGAAATATCTCTCAGGTAAAAGACCACAAATAATAGATGAAAAGTCTGCCCACGTGGGTGTGGTGACCACCCTTAGATTCTTCTTTAGTGATTGTTCTCCATGGTTAATATGACTTTAGACAGGTTATTGAAGGCAATTGTGTTTGTTTTGGAAAAACTTTCCTCAGTCAAATAAAGGTGCTTCAGAAAAAGTCCCTCCCTATGCATGGGACAGGGGAGAAACAACGGAAGATAAGGGACCTTCATTTTGAGGCAGCTTGTAAGGCCTTTTAATTTTCTTTAAGTCAAAGTCCTCAGGATGCCAAAGGGCCATTCTTTGGGGTTTTGTTTCTGAGCCTCCAGATGTGTGTCCTCTGGACCTATTCTCATCCTGTTATGACACAGCCATGAATAACTTCCAGTTTAAGTGGTTGTATCTGTACAAAGAGAGACAAGAAAAGATTTGTGAGCCCATACTTATGCTGTAGCAATTATTCTTAACCTGAGATTCAAAATAAAATCAAAAGTTGATATTTTAATTTTTAATTTTTTTGCTTTTATAAATGCATCATCTTTAATTTTTTAATTTTTCCATAAGTTATTAGGGTCCATATGGTATTTAGTTATGTGAGTAAGTTCTGTAGTGGAGATTTGTGAGATTTGTTGCACCCATCACCTGAGTAGTATACACCACACCCTATCTGTAGTCTTTTATCCTCGCTCCCCTTCCACCCTTCCCCCCTAGTCCCCAAAGTCCATTGTATTATTCTTATGCCTTTGTATCCTCATAGCTTAGCTCCTACATATCAGGGAGAACATATGATGTTTGGTTTTCTATTCCTGAGTTACTTCATTTAGAATAATAATCTCCAATTTCATCCAGATTTTCTAGCGAGAAATGCTGTTAATTCATTCTGTTTTATGGCAGAGTATAGTCTATCATATATTATATATACTTACTACAGTATATTGAATATATAATATATATACTG
>NW_012101765.1:3812535-3837547 GCF_000951045.1 Mandrillus leucophaeus
ATATTTTTATATATATATATATATACACACACACACACACACATATATATATATATCACAGTTTCATTATCCACACATTGACTAATGCACATTTGGGTTGGTTCCACAATTTTGAAATCACAAATTGTGATGCTATAAACATGTTTGTGCAAGTATCTTTTTTGTATAATGATTTCTTTTCCTCTGGGTAGACACCCGATAGTGGGATTGCTGGATCAAATGGTAGTTCTACTTTTAGTTCTTTAAGGAATCTCTACCCTGTTTTTCATAGTGGCTGTACTAGTTTACATCCCACCAGCAGTGTGGAAGTGGTTCCTGCTCACCGCATCCACGTCAATATCTACTGGTTTTTGATTTTTTTATTACGGCCATTCTTGCAGGAGTAAAGTGGTATCGTATTGCGGTTTAGATTTGCATTTCCTTGATCATTAGTGATGTTGAGCACCTTTTCATGTTTGTTGGCCATTTGTATATCTTCTTTTGAGAATTGTCTATTCCTGTCCTTATCCCACTTTTGGATGGATTTTTTTTTTTTTCTTTGCTGATTTGAGTTCGTTGTAGATTCTGGATATTAGTCCTTTGTCACATATATAGATTTTTGAAGATTTTCTCCCAGTCTGTGGGTTGTCTGTTTGCTCTGCTGATTGCTCCTTTTGTCGTGCAAAAGCTTTTTATTTTAATTAAGTCCCAACTAATTATCTTTGTTTTTATTGTGTTTGCTTTTGGATTCTTGGTCAGGAAATCCTTGCCTAAGCCAATGTCTAGAAGGGGCTTTCTAATGTTACCTTCTAAATTTTTACAGTTTCAGATCTTAGATTTAAGACTTTAATCCATCTTGGGTTGATTTTTGTGTAAGGTGAGAGATGAGGATCCAGGTTTAGTCTCCTACATGTGGTTAGCCAATTATCCCATCACCATTTGTTGAAAAGGGTGTCCTTTCCCCACTTTATGTTTTTGTTTGTTTTGTCGAAGATCATTTGGTGGTAGGTATTTGTGTTTACTTTTGGATTCTTTATTCTGTTCCATTGGCTTATGTGGCTATTTTTATATCAGTACCACACTGTTTTGGTGACTATGGTCTTATAGTATATTTTGAAATCAGGTAATGTGATGCCTCCAGACTTGTTCTTTTTGCTTAGTCTTTCTTTGGCTATGCAAGCTCTTTTTTGGTTCCATATGAATTTTAGAATTGTTGTCTGTAATTCTGTGAAGAATGATGGTGACATTTTGATGGGGACTACATTGAATTGTAGATTGCCTTTGGCAGTATGGCCATTTTCACAATATTGATTCTATCCATCCATGCACATGGAATGTGTTTCAATTTGTTTCCATTATCTAGGATTTCTTTCAGCAGTGTTTTGTAGTTTTCCTTGTACAGGTCTTCTGCCTCATTGGTTAGGTATATTCCCAAGTATTGTATTGTACTGTATTGTATTGTATTGTATTGTATTGTATTGTATTGTATTGTATTGTATTGTGTTGTATTGTATTGTATTGTATTGTGTTTTGCAGCTATTGTAAAAGGGGTTGAGTTCTTGATTTGATTACCTGCTTGGTCACTGTTGGTGTATAGAAGAGCTACTGATTTGTGTACATTAACGTGGTATCCAGAAACTTTGCTAATTTTTTTTATCAGTTCTAGGAGCTTTCTGGAGGAATCTTTAGAGTTTTCAAGGTAAACAATCATATTGTCAGCAATCAGTGACAGTTTGACTTCCTCTTTACTAATTTGGATGCTCTTTATTTATTTCTCTTGTCTGATTGCTCTGGCTAGGACTTCCAGCACTATGTTGAAGAGGAGTGGTGAGAGTGGTCATCCTTGTCTTATTTCAGTTCTCAGAGGGAAAGCTTTCAACTTTTCCCCATTTAGCATTATTTTGGCTATGAGTTTGTCATAGATGGCTTTTATTGTGTTGAGATATGTCCTTTGTATGGTGATTTTGCTGAGAGTTTTAATCATAAAGCAATGCTGGATTTTCCCGAATGCTTTTTCTACATTTATTGGAACGATCATGTGATTTTTTGCTTTTGATTTTGTTTGATTCTGTTTATGTGGTGTATCACATTTATTGACATGTGTATGGTAAACCATCCCTCCATCCCTGGTTTGAAACCCACTTGATCATAGTGGATAAACTTTTTGATATGTCATTGGATTCAGTTAGATGGTATTTTGTTAAGGATTTTAGCATCTATGTTCATCAAGGATATTGGTCTGTAGTTTCTTTTTTGGTTATGTCCTTTCCTAGTTTTGGTATTAGGGTGATGCCAGCTTCATAGAATGAATTAGGGAGGGTTCCCTCTTTCTCTATCTTCTGGAATAGTGTCAAAAGGATTGGTACCAATTCTTTGAATGTCTGGTAGAATTCTGCTGTGAATCCGACTAGTCCTGGACTTTTTTTTTTTTTTTTTTGGTAATTTTAAAAATACCATTTCAATTTCACTGCTTGTTATTGGTCTGTTCAGGGTGTCTACTTCTTCCTGATTTAAGCTAGGAGGGTTGTATTTTTCCAGAAATTTATTCTTCTATTCTACATTTTCTAGTTTATAAGAATAAAGGTTTTCATGGTGGTCTTGAATGATCTTTTATATTTCAGTGATGTCAGTTGTAATATCTCCTGTTTCATTTCTTAATGAGGTTATTCGGATTTTCTCTCTTCTCAGTTAATCTTGCTAATGCTCTATCAATTTTATTTATCTTTTCAAAGAACAAGCTTTTTGTGTCATTTATCTTTTGTATTTTTTGTTGTTGTTGTTGCAATTTCATATACTTCAGCTCTGATCTTGGTTATTTCCTTTCTTCTGTTGGGTTTTGGTTTGGATCATAGTTGTTTCTCCGGTACCTTGAGGTGTGACATTAGAATTTAAGTTTGTGCTCTTTCAGTCTTTTAAACATATTTTTGTTGTTGCAATTTCATTTAATTCTGCTCTGATCTTGGTTATTTCCTTTCTTCTGCTGGGTTTTGGTTTGATTCACATTTCTTTCTCTAGTACCTTGAGGTGTGAGATTAGAATTTCACTTTGTGCTCTTTCAGTCTTTTTGATATAGGCATTATGAACTTTACTCTTAGTACTGCCTTTGCTTTATCGTGGATGTCTTGATAGGTTGTGTCATTATTGTCATTCAGTTCAAAGAATTTTTAAATTTCTATCTTGATTTCGTGCTTGACTCGATGGTCAATCGGGAGCAGGTTGTTTAATTTCCATGAATTTACATGGTTTTGAAGGTTCTTTTTAGAGTTGATTTCCACTTTTATTCCACTGTGGTCTGAGAGACTGCTTGATATAATTTCAGTTTTCTTAAATTTACTAAGGCTCACTTTATGGCCTATCATATGATCTATCTTGGAGAAAGTTCCATGCTCTGTTGAATAGAATGTGTATTCTGCTTTCGTTGGATGCAATGTTCTGTATACATCTGTTAAGTCAATTTGTTGCAAAGTATAGTATAAGTCCATTGTATCTTGGTTGACTTTCTGTCTCGATGACCTGTCCAATGCTGTCAGTGGAGTATTAAAGTCTCCTACTATTGTTCTGTTGCTGTCTATCTCATTTCTTAGGCCTATTAGTAATTGTTTTATAAATTTGGGAGCTTCAGTGTTAGGTGGATACATGTTTAGGATTGTGATATTTTCCTGTTGGACAAGGCCTTTTACCATTATACGATGTTCCTCTTTGTCTCTTTTAACTGTTCTTGCTTTAAAGTCTGTTTTTTTCTGACATAAGAACAGCTACCCCTGCTCGCTTTTGTTGTCCATTTGCATGAAATGCCTTTTTCTACCCCTTTACTTTAAGTTTATGTGAGTCCTTATGTGTTAGATGAGTCTCCTGAAGGCAGTGGATAGTTGGTGACTTACTATCCATTCTGCAATTGTGTATCTTTTAAGTGGAGAATTTAAGTCATTTACATTCAATGTAAGAATTGAGATGTGAGGTACCATTGCATTCATCATGTTATTTGTTGCCTGTGCACCTTGTTTTTTTGTTTGTTTTTTGTTTTTGCTTTTTAACTTGTATTTTTGTTTTATAGGCTCTGTGTGATATATGCTTTAAAGTGGTTCTGTTTTGATGTGTTTCCAGGATTTGTTTAAAGATTTAGAGCTCCTTTTAGTAGTTTTTGTAGTGGTGGCTTGGCAGTGGTGAATTCTCTCAGCATTTGTTTACCTGAAAAAGACTTTATCTTTCCTTCATATATGATGCTTAGTTTTGCTGGATTCAAATGCCTGGCTAATAGTAGTTTAGTTTGACGAGGCTGAAGATAGGGCCCCAATTCTTTCTAGCTTTTAGGGTTTCTGCTGAGAAATCTGCTGTTAATCTGATAGGTTTTCCTTTATAGGTTACCCTAGTAGTTTTTTCACATAGCTCTTAAGATTCTTTCCCTTATCTTAACTTTAGATAACTGGATAACAATGTGCCTAAGCGGTGATCTATCTGTGATGAAGTTCCCAGGGGTTCTTTGTACTTCTTGTATTTGGATGGCTAGGTCTCTAGCAAGGTCAGGAAAGTTCTCCTCAATTATTTCCCCAAACATGTTTTCCAAACTTTAGATTTCTCTTCTTCCTCAGGAACACCGATTATTCTTAGGTTTGGCCGTTTAACATAACCCCAGACTTCTTGAAGACTTTGTTTATATTTCTTCATCTTTGTTGAATTGGGTTAATTTGAAGACCTTGTTTTCGAGCTCTGAATTATTTCTTTCACTTGCTCAAATCTATTGCTGAGACTTTGCAGACCATTTTGCATTTCTATAAGTGTGTCCATCCTGAAGTTTTGATTGTTTTTTTATTTATCCTGTCTATTTCCTTGAATATTTCTCCCTTCACTTCTTGTGTTACTTTTTGGATTTCTTTGCACTGGGTTTCACCTTTTTGTAGTGCCTCCCTGATTAGCTTAATACCTAACCTCCTGAATTCTTTTTCAGTTAGTAATGTGAACCGTCTATTGGTCTCTCAGCAGTGGACACCAGCACCTGTTCCAGTGGAGGAAGCAGGGGGGTGAAATGGACTCTGTGAAGGTTCATAGCTTTGGTGGTTTAATGCTCTATTTTTGTGCTGTTTGGCCTCCTGCCAGAGAACATCAGCTGTGGTAGTATAGAGAAGAACTAGTGGTGGGCAGGGCCCTAAAACTCTCAAGATTACATGCCCTCTGTTTTCAGCTACTAGGGTGAATATGGAAGGCCCATTATGTGGGGACAGGGCTAGGCATGTCCGAGCTCAGATCCTCCTTGGGCAGGTCTTGCTGTGGCTGCTGTGCGGTATGGGGTGAGGCCCCCGGGTCAATGGAATGGTGTACCTAGGAATATTATGGCTGCCTCTGCTGATTCATGCAGCTTGTCAGGGAAGTGGAGGAAAGTGAACAGTTACAGGCCTCACCCAGTTCCCTTGCAAATCAAAAAACTGGTCTCACTCCCACCATGCTCCCCCTAATAGCCCCAAGTCTGTTTCCAGGCAGTGGGTGAGCGGGGCTTGAGAACTTACCCCAAGCTACCTGCCTCCCATCTGCGAAATAAAAGCGCTCAGTTCTTGACCTGCCTGTGGAGTCTGCACATCGGATTTACGCCCTCCCTGGAGTTCTGGCCAGGAAGTTTCTTGCCTGGTTCAAATTGCTACTAAGTTCAGCTGGAAACTTCCTTCTCCCTGTGGCGTTTTCCCTGCTCCTCTGGCTGCCCTCCCAATGCATCTCTGTGGTGCCAGGCAGGAATAGCTTGCTTGGGGTCCCAGTGAGCTCCCAGGGCCTTTCCTGCTGATTCCTCTGCCCCTGTATTTCGCTCGGCTCTCTGAATTGTGGTAAGGTAAGGTGGGAAACGTCTCCCTTCAGTTTCTCTAGTGGAGTTGTGCATTTGGGAAAGGAGGATCTCTCTTCCTCACTTCCGCAGTTGGGGAACTCACAGTATTTGAGGTATCTCCCAGGTCCTGAAAGAGCAGTTTGTTTCCTTCGGAGGGTCTGTGGATCCTCTTGGGATTGCTGGTTTGTTCTTGCCAAAAGTTGATATTTTTAACGCTCCCCAGACTAATATTACAAGCATCCAGTGTTAAAGTACCACTGTAATACAGCAATTAGGCAGGAACTCTTTCTTGGGGAAATCATAAGGAACAGAAGTCTAGAGTCTAAATTTTATTCTGACAATATAGTGGCTACTCATCACATGTGGCTACATAAATTTTAATTTAAATCAGTGTAATTGAACAACATTTAATATTGTATTACTTAATCATTCTGATCACATTCCGCATACTCAGTAGGCACGTGGAGTTAGTGACTATAGTATAGAACAACTTAGATATCTCATATTTCCATTATCACAGAACATTCAACTGGACAGTGCTGGTATGTTAGATATAGAGCTCTGTCCCGGCATGACTAGTCAAACTTAGAGGCTTTAGGTTTGGTTTTATTAAGACAGCCAGTGGTTTTCTCTAAGGGGTAGGGTGTTGTAGACAGAAGTCTGTATTTATATAATTTATGTGCATGTGTGTGTGTGTGGAGAGAGAGAGAGAGAATAATGGTGATAGTCTCACATATTATTACAAGGCTGATGTAACACAGAAATTGTCAGGAAGGACTTACTGTCCTTAAAAGCCTATTTGTAGAAATTTTTCCAATTAATCAGTGCTTATTGTTTTTATGTTGCTTCCCAAAAGTACTTTCTCTAATGTCATTACTATTGATTTTCTCCCTGTGGGTCCCTGATTTATCTGGCTTTTGTCCTGGAATGGTTTCGTAGCTAAGGAAGAAATCATGACCAATAGTTTTGTAAACTATTTTCAAAGATGTCACTGTCAACCTCAAAATCTAAACCTATAACCTAGATTTTTCTTCAGCATACTTCCAACAGAAGGCTATAAAAATATTTCAAGGAACAAACACAAATAGTCAAAAGAGAGTTATTTTGTGTCATAAAAAATCTCTGCATTGTTACATAAGAAAAAAATTAAGTTTTTGCAATAGAGATTTTATGATTTAGCTAATCAGTGTAAACTGTGAAGACAACATTTTATGGTTATCAAATATGTAATTTAATGAATGTCATGAAGCATGTGAGAAAAACAAACAAATTATTTTTAATCATTGCTCTTGTTATTTTAAAGATCAATGCTTATCTATGGGGAAGGATATTTTGCTGTTTCTTTTCCATGGGGTAGCTGAGAAAGGGAGAATCTAAGAAAATAATTTTCTGATTCTAATTTTCTAACTCTGACTCCAATTTTCATTGACTAAAAAATATAAATACTTGTTAATAAAAAAGTATTAAGGACTATTCTGAACACCCTAATACAATGGTCATCTTGTTTCAATTTTATGGAACTAAGGAAAGGGACAAAATTTCCAATTTCTTTATCATATTTTGACCTTGGTGTGTTTTTATACATAGAAATTTTGCAAGGTATGTGAGACAGAGAACAATATTGACTGAATTTAATAGTGGCCTCAATAATTACAAAAGCTCCCCTAAAACTGAACCTTTTCGAGCAGTGAAAGAGAGTAAACACAGAGAAAAAATGTTTTCCTTAATAAGCTAAATGATAATAGCTCTCAGGTGCACAGCATTCACACATTAAAAATGCTTTCACGGTGGTTTTCTGTTCAGCGTGTAAGAAGCTGGGAAGTCACCACTCTGTCCTAACAAGTGAAAAACTCAACAACTAACAATTCAACAGCTTCTCTGAACTAGAGAAGTGAAGTCGCAGGAAAAACAACTGCCTCAAAATTGAAGAGATGGGAAAATGCAGAGAATCACAACTTATTGGAGAAGAAATCCGCCAAATGAAAACTTTATGAGAACCAGTACTGGAGCAGGAAAACCTGAACTGGAACTGACAAGTCGCTGAAGGTTTATTGTGGACAATTCTGAGAACCAACTATGCCCAGACAACCGAATCAGAGGGGCCCCCTACTTTTTTGAGTTTTACCTCCAGAAGCTTCACTAGATTCTCACAGTAAATATTATAGAGAAATCTCCTTACGTTTCCAATAGAGAGTGGGGAAAGAGAATCATTTTGAAATTTTCCAGAGCATTCTATTTTTCTTAATGAGGCCTGTCTTCAAGAGGTTTTCTTTAACAGAATCTAAACTATTGGAATTTTTGTTTCAGAGTCCAAACAATGTAGGGGAAGAGAAATATCCGACTCCAGGCCATTCTAGCCAGTGTGTTCCATCTAAAGCGGGACGGAAGGATTGAGTAACACTTGTGAAGTACACAGCTCGGAGGTGAAGGCTCACTAAAAAACTAAGATCTAATACTTTCCCTTTCCTTACCCTTTACCAACACATCACTAAAGCCTATTTAATACAGATCCTCTTACTCAGTACATAATATTCAGCTATGAAGACGAAATTACAAGTCATACACACACAAAAAAGAAAAAGGGCAGCTGTGGTGGGACGCACTTGTAGTCCCAGCTACTAGGCAGGCTGAGAAAGGAGGATCACTCATAGCCAGGAGTTCAAGGCGGCAGTGAACAATGACCATGCCACCGCACTCCAGCCTAGTAACAGCAAGACTCTACCTAAAAAAAAATTACAAGTCATACTGAAAGGCAGACAAAACAAGCAAAAAAGCCAACACAGTTTGTAGAGATGGAACAAGCATCAGAAGCAGACTCAGATATGGCAGCGATGTTGAAATTATCAGGCCAAGAACCTAAAACAACTATTATTAATGTGCTTGAATTGTGTAAAGTAGACAGCATGTAAGGAAAAATGAACAGAGAGATAGAAATTATAAGAAATATTTTTTAAGTGGTAAAGACCAAGGGGACTATAACAGAAAAGAGAGTACATTTGATGAGCAAATCAGTAGACTGGACACAGCTGAGAAAAAAAGAAATCTGGCCTTGAGAATATCTCAGTTAAAACTTCCAAATCAGAAAATCAAAGAGAAGAAGGAGTGAAAAAAGAAAACTTCACAGAATACCCAAGTACTGCAAAATATTTACAAAATGTGTTATATACATATAACGAGGATAATAAGAGAAAATAACGGGGAAAGAAGAAAATAATACTTGAATTAATGATGCCTGAGAATTTCTCCAAACTAATGTCAGATACCAAATCACAGATATAGAAAGCTCAGAGAACACAAAGCAGGATACATTTTTTAAAAAATCCTACACCTAGGCATCTTCTGCAGTCAAACTGAAGAAAATCAGAAATAAATAAAAAGCCTTAAGCAAAGTCAGGGGGCTTGGGGAACCTTAGAGGAGAAAAGACAAAAATTACATTTTACTTCTCTCCAGAACTCATACAACAAAGAGAGAATGGGGTGAAATGTTTAAAAAGTTGAGAGAGAGAGAGAAGCAAAACAAAGAAAAAATGCCACCAACCTGGAATTCTGTATCCTATAAAATGATCCTTTAAAAGTAAAAGAGTAATGAAGACATTCTCATACAAACAAATGCTGAGAATTTTTTACCAATAGAAGTGCCTTGTAAGAAATTTTAAAATAAGTTCTTCAAAAAAAACAAAAAAAAGAAAAAATCATATAGGTGAGAACCTACATAAAGGAAAGAACATTGGAAAATAAATAAGTGAAGGTAAAATAAAAACACTTATTTTTCTTATTTTCAGTTGATATAACAGATAATTTGTTCAAAATAATAGCCAAAATATATTCATATGTATGTATGCAAATCTATGTGTATATATAATATGTGCTTATGTATACATATATGTATAATGCATAATAGTAATGATAAAGGAAACACTCAGAGTGAGGAATTAGAAATAATTTTTATTACATAGTACTCACACTACCCAGAATATGGTATAATGTTGTTAGAAAGTGGAACTGAAAATGTAATTGGATTAATTGTAAATATATATTACAAACTATAAGGTAACCATCTAAAAATCGTAAAAAATAAATAAAACTACAACTCATAGGCTAAGAAACAGGAAATAAAATACTATAAAATGCTCATTTAAAACCACAAAAGACAAAAACATGGAAGACAAAATCGTAGATATCAATCCAGTTATTTAGATAGTCACTTTAAACCTCAATGGTCTAAATATAGCAATTAAAATAGAGAGATTATCAGGGCTGATCAAACAACAAGATGAAACTATGTGTTGTCTACAAGAAACCCACTTAAATATAAGGCACATACATATTATAGCGGTTGGATAGAGAAAGATATGAAGATATACCATGCTAACACCAATCAAAAGAAAGCAGAACTAGCTATATTAATTTTGTGCAAGTTGACTTTGGAGCAAGGACAATTCTCAGGAACAAAATGGGACATTGCATAATGATAAAGATCAATTATCCATAAATACTTAATAATCTATAATGTGTAAATGCCTGACAATAAAGCATCAATATGTCTGCTATCAGGAGGAATAAACCAAAATGCAATTGAAGAAAGACAACTGGAGATTAAACAACACATTCTAAAATAACACTGGAGATTAAACAACACAGTCCTAAATAACACATAGCTCGAAGAAGAAATCTAGAAATTTGAAATGTTTTGGTAATAGTTATATTTTAGTAAGTTTCAAAAATTACTATATAGCCATAGTAATCAAGACATTGTGGTACTAGCAGTGTAATAGACAAATAGATCAATGGAACAAAGAAAAAGGGACCCAAGATACAAATCAACATAAATATAGTTAACTGATCCTTAACAACAACAACAACAACAAAACCAAAAGAAATACAACTGAGTGAGGAGTTTTTCATTAAATAGTATAACAACTGGATATTCACATACAAAATAAATAAAACTAGAAATAGGCTTTATACCCTTCACCAAAATTAACTCAAAATTGAATCACAGACCTAAATGTAAAGTACAAAATTATAAAACTCTTAGATGATAACATAGGATAAAACTTTGATGATATCAGTATGGTGATGACTTTTTAAATACAACACTGAAAGCACAATCTATTAAAGAAAAAATGGAAAATCTGGACTTCATTATCATCTTCTACTCTATGAAAGACATTGTCCAGAAAATTAGAACACAAGTCACAGACTGAGAGAAAATATTTGTTATATACATGACTGATAAAAGATTATCCAGTATGTAAAAAGTATTATTAAACTTTGACAACAAAAAAATGAAAAACCCAATTCAAAAATTGAGTGTAAGATCTCAGTAAAGAAGATATATAGATGGCAAATAATCATATGAAAAGATATGCAACGTTTGTCATGAAATAATTGCAAATCAAAACAGCAATGAGATGCCATTACAAACCTATTAGAATGGCCAAGATCCCAAACAGTAACAACTTGACATGCTGGCTAGGATATAGAGCAACGAGATCTCTCATTCATTGCTGGTGGGAATGCAAAATGGTACAGCCACATTGGAAGACAGTTGGTGCTTTCTTACAGAATCAAACATACTCTTACCATATGACCAAGTAGTTATGCTTCTTAGTATTTATCCAAATGAGTCAAAATCTTATGTCTACACAAAATCCTGCAAACAGATGTTTGTAGCAGCTTTATTCATAATTGTCAAAACTTGGAAGCAACCCAGGTGTCTTTTACTAGGTGAGTGGCTAGATAAACTGTGATACATCCAGACAATGAAATATTATTCAGAGCTAAAATAAATGAGCTATAAAGTCATAAAAAGACATGGAGGAATACTAAATGCATAGTATTTTGTGGAAGAGGCCAATCTGAATGGCTGTGTACTAGATGATTCCAACAATGTAAAATTCTGGAAAAAGCAAAAGTATGAAGACAGTATAAAGATCAATGGTTGTCAAGGGTTTGGGGTAAGCAGGGGTGAATAGGTAGGGCACGCGATTTTTAGGGTAACGAGACTATTCTGTATGGTATTATAGTGGTGGATATATGTCATTACATTTATCAAACCTTTAAAATGTACAATGAAGAGTGAACTCGAATGTAAAGTATGGGCTTCAGGTGATAATGATGCATCAATGAATGGTTGTCTATTTCAACAAATGTACCACTCTGGCGAGGAATTTTGGTGGTGAAAGAAACTGCATGTGCAGGGAAAGAGAGAATATGGGAAATATCTCTGTACCTTTCCCTCAGTTTTTTAGAGTAGACCTAAAACTACTCTAAAAAGTAAAGCCTGTCCTAAAATGCTCTCACATAATTTTCCTGTTTTAATCCTCATACAAATCACAGAAATTCAGCATGATGGGAATGGTTCTATTTATTTAACAGAGGAAATTGAAACTTGTATTGGACTATGAAACCGGAAATTACAGTAACTAAACTATAAATGAATTTTCCAATTCTGGTTCAGTGCTCTCTTCATGTAGCATGCTGAAGTTTCTAAAATCTGATATGTCTCAGTGTTTACTGAAATTAGAGAAATTATTGAAACCAATTATAAAATTATACATATATTATTTTAAGTGAATATGTTAACTGGTATTTAAAACACTAAGGTGTGTATACAGTTACATATAAATGTGTGTATATACACACATTTTTCTAGACATCGAGCCAACAAAATTGTGTGAATTTAGGTAGGTTGGTGCAAAAGTAATTTTGGTTTTTGCATTGTTGAAATTTGCCATTTGCTGTTGGAATATATTCTTAAATAAATGTGGTCATATTATATATCATTTTAATGTGCATTTCTTGCTTTTTTTTTAGTAACTCATTACTTTGCTTTTTATTTTATACTTATTTTAGACTGCAAATGATGCTAGACAAAAAGCGAATTCCAGCAATTTTCTGATTCAAGTTCAAAATGGTCAGAAAGCAGCAGAGACAACTTGCAACATCAACAACGCATTTGGCCCAGGAACTGCTGATGAATGCACAGTGCAGTAATGGTTCAGAAAATTTTGCAATGGAGACCAGAGCCTTGAACATGAGGAACATAGTGGCTGGTCATTGAAAGTTGACAGCTATCAATTGGGAGCAATCATCAAAGCTGATCCTCTTACAACTATATGAGAAGTTGTTGAGGAAGTCAACGTTGACCATTCTACGGGTCATTTGGCATTTGAAGTAAATTGGAGAGATGAAAAGGCTCAAAAAGTGGGTGCCTCATGAGCTGAGCAAAAATTGAAAAAAATATCATTTTGAAGTGTTGTCTTCTCTTATTCTGTGCAACAACAATGAACCGTTTCTCGATCAGACAGTGATGTGTGATGACAAGAGGATTTTACACGAGAACTGGCGATGACCAGCTCAGCGGCTGGACCAAGAAGAAGCTGCAAAGCACCTCCCAAAGCCAAGCTTGCATCAAAAAAATGTCACAGACACTGTCTGGTGGTCTGCTGCCTGTTTGCCATTACGACTGAGAGGTATGATCAGCAATGTGATGAGATGCACCAAAAACCGCAATCCCTTCAGCTGACATTGGTCAACAGAAAGGGCCCAATTATTTTCCATGACAATGCTTGATCACATGTCACACAACCAATGCTTCAAAAGTTGAATGAATTGGGCTACGAAGTTTTGCCTTGTCTGCCATATTCACCTGACCTCTCACCAATCAACTTCCACTTCTTCAAGTATCTCAACAATTTTTTGCAAGGAAACTGCTTCCACAACCAGCAGGATGCAGAAAATGCTTTCCAAGAGTTCATGGAGTCCCAAAGCATAAATTTTTATAGTACAGGAATAAACAAACATTTCTCATTGGCAACAATATGTTAACTGTAATTGTTCCTATTTTGGTTAATAAAGATGTGTTTGAGCCTAGTTATAATTATTTATCATTCATTGTTTGAAACCACAATCACTTTTGTACCAACCTAAGTTAAGTGTTATAATGCTTTCTGTTTGGAATACATACAAAAGTATGTGTTTAATAGAATATATAGAAGAATAACAGATTTACATTAAGTAAGACCACAAAATGGACATGTAAAGTCAACAATATACTTTAACTATTAACAAAAATATTAAAATACAGTGAATGACATCCAAACTCATTACTTTTTAGGAGTTTTCAGATAGAAAGGGCCCCAGATTGAAACTGATGCAGTTGTATTAACCATCTCTCTCATAAGTGCACTTGTAGATACACTTTCCCAGCAAAATATTATTGTAAAAACCATGTAGTGAGGAGTAGAATTTTGTGATGTATTAAGTGATGCCGAACTCGAACTTCTAGGCCCAACTCAGAGTAACAATAACACAAAAAAAGATATCTGTGTGTCAAAGGATATAACAAAGTTCCGGTAAAAACAATCCACCTGGCTGCGGCTACCATTCTAAACTTTGTTAATCTATGTATATGCAAATATGCATCTAAAATCCCTATAACTAAAGTTGTTGGAATTTCTTATTGTAAATATTTTTGCTCATTGTAACATAATGATCTTGCTGACACTAACAAAAGTGAGAATATCTAACACTGAACAATTTTTGACTCTGTTCTGTTTTCCTTAGCCCAAGAAGTGTAGTTTTGAGGATTGTATTTCCTTGCTAGTTGGCATGCAACTGTAGGCATTTGTTGGGTAACCTTGCCCTTCTCTTTCACCCTCCAGTGCCCTGAAAGCTACACCACTTCTCTTATTCAACCCCGTACTCCAGCAGGTCAGGCTCATCTCCAAATCCATCTTGGGCCTATCTCCTTAAATAACCTTCTCCTTTACCATCCCCACCCCCACTATGCCACAGGCTTCATTTTTCATAAACATAAAATTCAAAAGGGATGCCTCTCTGTGATTTTGCTCCTGCATCAACATTAAGCGCACACATTGAGTGTGGTATAAAGAACTCAGAGTGAATTTATTTATGGTATTATTCTTTTAAAATAGGTCTGTTGCTAACAGGTCTCTGGGTATGCATATGAAATTCACACAGCTATAAAAGGAAAGAAACAAATGCCAGATACACAGCACCAAGCTGAGAAACCAAATGGTAAGCAGAGACAATGAAGGAGCTGAGCTTAGAGGTTAGCATTGAAACCTAGCCCTGACTGCTATTTGGAACATCAAGCATCCTGATGAGTATAGAGCAATATATGATTCTCAAGTAATAAAGAAATTTGGCTTCAGTGCCCTCATTGTGACTGCATATGGTCAACAGTTTAAGGAGGTAATGAAATAAGAAAAAAAAATGCATTTTGTAGTCTCCATCAAAGAAAGAAATGAGTGGTAATATTTTAGCTCCTCTCCCTACCTCATAAGGTTAATAATATAATTAAAATAGTGCAAAATATAGTAACTGCCCAAGATAGTCAAAAGAAACATACTGTTTCTGTTAAAGGTGATCTAAGATTGCCAAAAAACCAAAACATTACTGGCATTTGGTCATCTGTGTTGAAGGATAGATATTCTGTAAAAAGTTCAGAGAAGCTCTTATCCAGAATTAAAAGAATTGTTCATTTTACTGTGAGAAAATCCTTAAGTGCCTTCAGATATAGTGCAAACTGCTACATCTAAAGAATGCTCAGTGACTTAAGTGTGGAACAGTGTGCTTCTAGCTTGGAAGCTGGAGGCCCAGTCTTGGGAAACATCAACTTTTGGGTCAGCTGTTGTGCACACATCCCACAACATCCAGAGCAACAGATTATGTGCTGATCATCTTTTCCAGTCACCAGTTTAGAGCTCATGGAGGAAGACAAGGAAAAAGGAAAGGATCAGAATTCCTGCCTGTCCTCTGGTCTTCAAGCCTCTGCCACAGCTGCTATATTTTGTCCAAACAAAAAGATTTGAAAATGAACTTTCCAGTTTTATCTGACGTTCTTCTTTGTTCAAAATGTGCTCTCCCATCACCATCCCTGTATCTCCAAAGATTTTAATAAGAATTGTAATTATTTTGGCAATTTGAAATCACTATTTCTGAAGTAGGTTTGAAAGCTTGTGTAAGTCTCTCAGCAAGATTATTTGTAGTTAGACAGGAAACATTTGTTTTTTATTTAAATGCAAATGGATATTATGAAGCAGATTCACTGTGCATTGGTTAGCACCTTGTCCGAGTCTGACAACGTAGAGCATACTCATACACAACACATTACACAAAGTGGATTTATTATTTACAGATTGGCAGTAAGGGACAAAAGAGGCATCAAATTCATTGGGAGCCAGTTCCTCAAAGCTCAAGAAAGCTGCGTGGTGTATATAGAGTCTACACTGCATGTGGCCCAATTTGCACCACAACTGAGGGAGCCCCACAGGCAGCCTGCCAGGGTTATATACATTAGGGGCACTAGGACTCACTGGCAAAGCCTTGAAGGATATCCCTCTTCCAGAGGAGAGAGGAGCAAAGCTTAAGCTGTCTCAGGCAGTTGCTCCCTAACTCAAGATGTTACGTTTCCTAAGAGTAACAGGAACAAGGTCCCAACTGTTTGAGGCAGCTCCTCCCTATCTGAGTTCTTGCATTCTGGGCATATCCTAGTTATTCTTGAGAACTACAGGCAAGAAAGTGGAGAGAGCTGGGTCAGTCCGAGGCCACCGGAGAACTGCTCTGCATATATTTAGTGACTAACGGGTTTGGCTGATAATATATCTTTAAGTACTGATGATCAGAAAAGATCTGTTTTAATTATTGCTATATTGTTTCATTGTTGTTTATCTTCTCTTTATCCCATGTAATTCTAAATACAAATCTCTGAAAAATTAAGGGTAAGATAATTTTTTTCTTGACTAATTTTTATGGTTGCTTACAATTAGGAAATATGTCAAATAAATTCACCATAAATAAATCGACATACATCAACAAAACATCCCAAACTCAGCTGTATTAATTTTCTTAAGACATAATTGTTTATGAAGAGCTGAGCCTTTGCTACCTTTTTAAGCTCTGAATCTTGTGAATAGGCCAAAAAGTCACTTCCACAATCATTTATAGAGAACTTATTAAAATTGAGTCAATGGTAAGTGTGAGATTCAAAAATGAAAAGTGAAGTATACCTTCAAGAAATATACAATATTCACTGTAACACAGTGCAGAATAAGCTAGTGCAGTTAAAGCATAAACAAAATGCTCAGGGAAACTAGAGTGGGGACCGATGAGGAGAAGGAAGAGCATGATGGAATAAATGTTAAATAATGTGAATTTTTAATAATAAATGTAGGTAGGCAAAGAAGAGAGGAATTTACTATAGGCACAAGTTCGTATGGAGATTAACAAAGCGTAGTCCCAATGCACAAAACCAAGATCAAAACTAGCAATATGGTGAATAGAATTTTGCTCCCCAGTATTGAGTCTAACAAGGATTAGACATTCCCATCTCTCTTCTCAGCTTTGTTTTTCTCCATAACACATTTTATACTCTCATATATTGTATAGCTTAATACATTCATATTTATTGCCCAACTCTCAGTGGCAGAGTGCTAGCTGTGCACACACACATTTCCTATTCTTGCTTGATTTATAGCTAAATACATTTTCCATTCTCCCTTCTAATTAGGTATATCCATGTGAATGAGGTTTAGCTATAGTCACCCTTGGAGTGTGTGGGGATCCCAGAAAATACATTTTGTAGGTCCCTCATCTATTTAAGAAATTTGATCAAAAATGTATTACAGAGGTTATGCACTCATGCAAGTTATAATCAGTGAAATTTAGAATTAGTAGTGAAAATTTAATTGAGAACATGTACTTATGTTTGATTTATCATCTAATACATGAAAAGGTTCTCTTTAGCATCCATTTACCATGTCTTCCTATTCAGGTGAAGGAACTTCTCTGGGTTTCTTATTATCAAACATACCATTTCTGGCTAATTTCTTATTTCCCACTGTGAGAAAAAGAGAGCAATGCTGTTATTACTCACAATGCCATGAATTTTTGGAACTGCTTTGTATTTAAACCACATATATCCTCTTGCCTCTGCAGGTCCCTAATAACATTTAGTTAATGCTGGCTGCATCATTGCTCAAGACATTGCATCATCCATTATGTGCCCAAGACTACCAGCTTTCAATGACTTTCCCAGAGATTCTTATTCTGCTTTACTGATGATGATCACAAACGCAAGAACTATTCAGTGTGCAGGATAGTGTGAAAGATGATTCATTTTCTGATCATTTGAGAGTTACTACTTGGAAAGCACAATGGCACATCTTTCAACCATATCTCATCTGGAACTCTTTAGGCAAAAAAAAAAAATCACTCTATTTCCAGAATGTGAACTCTTTCAATGTTGGTTGCATAGCTGCCTTCTACACATTGCCACTGTGTGAAAAGATAGAGATGGGACCTTTAGATGGAGCAAAAAAGACAGTTACAGTCATACAAGAAATGACTGTCCTCTGACTTGGATGAGCACTATACCACTGCACCTATTGGAGATAAAAATATATTATTCAGAGGTCCCTGTGGCATTGTGAAGCAATAATCTAGAAGTCCTTTGGAAGAGATAGGTGTGGCCACAAATGGAGGATGGCCTGATGCATGGTGTTCTTGGAGTCTTTGGCTGGAGGGCACAAAGACAACATTTACGATGTAGATATTTTATTCATTTATAGAATATGAACATTTTAAACATTGATTCAATAAGTCTTGGCTATTTGAAGGCTTTTAAAAGTTTTGTCTAGAGTCACTTCAATTTTTACTTCTGTCTCAAAGACAGTAAAATACATGAACAAAAATGTCTGTAGTTGAATCTAATTCTCTAAGCTAACAGCAGGTTTGTATGCACTTTTTGCATGTGATATTACTGTTATTCATTACATTTCTGTTATAAATAAGATTCATTCTTTGACTTGGTGGGGGCTGGTTTTCCTGAGGCATTTGTTCCCCTTTTGTTCCTTCAGATTTATGAGCCTGGCAAGCCTTTCTGTCTGCTGCTGAAAAGACTATTGTACCCATGTACACACAGTCCCAGCAAATAATTTATTTCAGACCTCTGAGAACATTCTTTTTCTCACTCTCAAAACAGGGATTTTTCATTTCAGTCATCGGTCCCAATCTTAGCAGTGATTCCACAAAGTCAGTATTCATTTTCAATAAAAAAAAAAAAGAAAAAGTTATACCTGAGAAGGCTTTGACATAGAAAAATGGAACAATGGTGAAAATGGTCCTGGATTTTATGCTGCTATCAAAAATATTTTGGTCAAGCACAAAGTCTTAATTTTTAAATACTTTATTTTCCTCCTTTGTTTTCTGTTTCTTTCATCCTTATCTCAAATACTAGAAAAAATAAATATATTTCAGTTTAGCAACAAAACATTTGATTGGGAGGTAGTGATTCAATTAATTCAAAGAACAGATTTTATTTTAGTTACAAGAATTATTCTTTCTCTTGACTTATTTTGGATGATTATCTCATTAGTTTTTCTACAGACATAACTTTATTGATATAATGATATTTTTTCTCCATTTGCTTTTATAATTTTTATGTCTGAGATTTTATAAGATTTATAAGATACTATTATCTATTAATTTTATTCATTATAAAATTTTCTGATCTGTGTGTAAGTACATGTCTTGTTACATCACTATGTTATAAGGCTATGTGAGACTTTGGGAATTTGTGTAGCTCATTTTCTTAGGTACAGAAAAAAATGTGGCTACAACTGTCCCTAAAATTAGTCTTTCTTAAAATTCCCTAAAGAAGAAGATATTTCTTCACCTTTCATACTGAAAAGAAACCTGACTTTTAAAGAAATGACCAAAGAGATCTTGACCATAATCCATAACAACTTGACAAAGGTATACATTTATCATTCGCTTCTGAAAGTTTCATACGAAACCCTGGGATACATTTCATAAAGTCTATGGATGTCATATTTTCTTTTTCCCTCTCCTGATCCTCCTTTTGTCTATTTTAACATAAACTATACGGGAATCAAGTGCCTAGATTGTTAAACAGGAAAAGATGAATCTCGTTTTAGCTACTCTGTTGGCAGCAGAACTATTTCTAAACCATTCCTTTTTCAACCTTTATGAAAGCCAGCTGCAGGACTTATATATGGGCAAAAATTAGCATGGATTCAGCAGGATTTGTATTCCCATTTTCATCAGCTAAGAAATAACATTTGATTACAATATATAATCAAAACTGTTTAGAAACAGTTTTGTCAACATTTATAAAAAACGATATATTACTCATCAAGTATTCTTTATTGGTGATATTGGGAAAATTACTCAGTCTCTCTCTTGCTTGTTTTTTTTTTCAATCTTGAAGTTGATAATATTTACTTCTTTTAATAAAACTCACAAAAAACATGTGTTGACATTGAGCTAAACATTCCCATTATGTAAATTTTTAGGAAATAATTCAACATTTTAGGAAAAAAAAAAACAAAACAGAGAAACCATCAGCATGCTGTGAACCAGGGAGTACCTTGTCCTGTAACATTTTCAAATAGCCAAAGTAGTACTTCTCACACACATTACAAAAAGTAAAATATACCGCATCACTAGTGCTGATAAATTGAAATATATTTTCATAGACATTTATTAGTAAGGAGCCTTTTTATACTTAGCATTTAATAACCACTTTCCTGATTCCTTGGTTTCCTATATTAATATATATTATTTTATTTTGGCATTAGACAACAGAACTTCTTATATACTTTTCATGAAGACAAATGTTTCTTATCTTGAAAACTTGTCTTCTTTGATTGTGAAGACTTGGTAAGAATGTGTCTATATGTGGTGACCAAAATTTACAATTAATGCTGAGGTATGAGGCCTGAATAATAAGAAGGCATAATTAAAAATTTTAAAATAAGGTTACTCCTGAAAATCCAAGGTTTATGGTTGCTTTAAATTAAAAAGGGTAAGCATCATCCAGATAAGTTATGAAATTATGTAGACACAGGATGTATGTTGCATTTTCAGTGTGATCATATTTGTGCATAACTAATTAAAAATTAATTTAAAAATTAACCTCAGCTGGGTGCAGTGGCTCAGGCCTGTAATCCCAGCACTTTGGGAGGCCGAGGTAGGTGGATCACCTGAGGTCGAGAGTTCAAGACCAGCCTGACCTACACGGAGAACTCTCATCTCTACTAAAAATACAAAATTAGCTGGATGTGGTGGCACATGCTTGTAATCCCAGCTACTCGGGAGGCTGAGGTCGGAGAATAGCTTGAACCTGGGAGGTGGAGGTTGCGGTGAGATGAGATTTTGCCATTGCACTCCAGCCTGGGCAACGAGAGCAAAACTCTGTCTCAAATAAATAAATAAATAAATAGCCTCTAATATTTCTTTAAGTCATCTCTGGACTTTCAGAATTATTACAGAATTAAGATATATTACAGAATACTGGTTGATTCTTTTATTTCACAGAGGATGACAATAAGACTCAAAAAAGCCATAAAGGACTAGGACCTGAATTTCTTTTAATTCTACACCTGTTCTTTCCAACAGTGGGTTCCTTTTCTTTATTTCCTCTCAACTTTAACAATATTTTTTGCCTTCTTTGTTTCAAGTAGATGATTTATACCAACTATGTGATCTTATTTTATTTATTTATTTTTATAACTGAAGTAGCTACCAGGAACTGTCAAATCCAAGGGAAATGCTTCATCAGAAGCATCTCCACTCCCTCCAATGCCCACCACCACTTCCAAAGTTCAAGCAAAGAGGCACAAATGGTTTCTTACTTTTCCACATAATGCTGATACTCTCAGCCTTCCAACATCCACTTGGTTATGTATTTTTCATACTGACATGGCTGGAATTTCTGCCTCTCTCCATGCAGAAATAATCCCAGGCAAAAGACTGGTCAAAACTCCAAAAGGAGTTATTAGGGCTGGGTGTTGTGCCTCACGCCTGTAATCCCAGAACTTTGTGAGGCTGAGGTGGGAGGATCACATGAGCCCAGGAGTTCAAGACTATCCTGGCCAACATAGTAAGACTCCAACTCTGTATTAAAAAGAAACAACAACAAAAGGAGTTACTCATAGTAATATCCATATTATGGATATCCGAGTTATCCATAATAATATCTATAATAAAATCCAAAATAAAATAACCATATCCATAGTAAAATTTATGTTATTTTCATGTCATATATTAAGTAATATTCAAATTGTTCTCATCAAGCTAATCTTGCATTTTCTCTTATTCTATGTCTTATAAATAAGAGCATTGTGAAGGTGTTTGCAACTGAAACATGTTTGTAGCTGGTGTTTGATCTCTTTGCATTAATTTCAATCCAAGATCAAGTCACCAACAGACCAAGTGTCTGATGAAGGAGTACTTCTTGGCTTGTAGATGGCTGCCTACTCATTGTAACCTTACATGGCAAACAGCAAAGAGCTCTCTGGGATCTCCTTTACAGGGGCACTTAATCACATTCATGACGGCTCCACCTCCATAATATAATTACCTCCAAAGGCCTCATCTCCTAATACCATCATGTAAGGGGCTTAGGATTTCAATATTTGGAGAGGAAAAGAAACATTCAGTCTATATAGCAGGTGACTTGTTTTTTCCCCAATAGAATGTCAGAATACGATTTGATTCCAAAACTACCTTAACAGAAAGCTAAAGTAGGGGGTATTGGCTTGGGGACAAGGTAAAGGATATAAGCTAGGTGGATGAGTAGGTAACTAATTCATCAACAGAAACAGCTCTTTGTGCCTTACTCTGAGCTAAAATCATAATGCTTGTTGCTCTTGAATATCATGCAAATTTCTCTATGGCCAACCTAACCTGGAACAACACAGTGTAAGGAATTTTGAAAAATGTTATTTCTGCTTAATTAAACTGATTTGAAACCACCACTCTATTTGACATGACAAATATAGCCACAGCTGTAATTAAAGCTTATTATAATCATTCCAAAACTGTATTGAAGTCCTGCCTTCTGGTCTGCTTGTTTTCACTGTCCCTCCACTACAAGCTATATCTAGAACAACTAGCATCAACTTTCAAAATAGTTGAACAAATTATGAGAGTTCTTCTAAATAAAAGTTTTTTGATTCCTACATTGACTATTCCATGGATTAAAATCCACAGTCGTCATCATCATATGTGAGTATATTTACAATTTGGCTCGAAACACTTTGTATACTATTATAGAGTCCCAGGTTTCCTGGAAATTTGTGTTCCTAGTGTTTTTTGAACACACTATGCACTTTCATGCTTTTATATTTATCTCTCATGCAAATCCCTGCTTATTTTTAAAAATCAGACTCAAACAACGCCCTTGGTGTTTCTAACCAACTCTGCTCCATTCCCTACCAGCCAGTGAAAGTCATTTTTCTATGAACCTCTTAAAGTACTGGTCCCAGCTGCCATTACGGTAGTTATATTTGCTATATACTTTTTAAACAGCTTGTCCTAGTACTCAGAAGTCTTTGAAATCTTTGAAGTCTTTAAATTCAGGCCTTTGCCTTATATTCACTTATGTATCCTCAGCATTTTCGAAAGGACTGATAGTTACTAAGAGCTTAATAAGCATTTGTTTAAAAAAAGTTCCCTTAGTCAGTAAAAATATAGTCAAAGAAACTTGAATTTTTGGTGATTTTTGACGAATCACTATATCTTCTGTTGAAACACCCATTCAAAGTTTCAACAATTTGGAGGTATGAATTATCTATCAGATATTGCCTTAGGAGTATAGAAAATGTACATCTTATGTTAAATGTAGTCTCTGACCTATCGAAATGTAATAACCTCTGCAGTAAACATAATGCTATAGCTTTTATAATATTAATTTATTTTGTTTATTTTGGTTTTGTTATTGGCATTGTTTTTATTTTTACAAATTATCCTACCACTTCAACTGCACAAAAATAATCAGTTAATTTTGTCTACTTCTCTTAATATTTATGAGAATTGACTCTCCAAGCCTTATTAACATTTGTCCAATCCTTTACATTACTAATTAGATTTTGGAATCCTGAGCAACTGTAATATTTACTGCTTTTGTTTTTAAAAACTTCGCAGCAAAAGTTTTCCACAATGTTTTGAAAAGCATATCTTACACCTTCTTTTGCTACATATGAACTTTGCCTATCAAGAAATGTTACCATGCAGCAATGTACATCTTCATTTTAGTTTTTAGCCTCTTCTGACTTTATGGAAATGTAAATGTTCAACTGGTAATATCTAAGCTAAGTAATATGCTAAAATTTACTAGTTGACTCTAATGACTTATATATGTCTGTGTTTTAGTATAATATATATAGAGGGAAAAGAGTTTTTATTTCACTTAGCATTTGTATGCTCTATACAGAAATCAAATAGACTCACATTTACAGCTTCAGTCATTAATTCAGTACAGTCAAAACTTTTGCAGCAACTACACAAATATTTGTCTTACACTTCCTTAACTTTTCCTTTAAATTATTATATAAGTAAATAAATAAATGACTTATGCTACTGTATTAGACTTAGTCTACTTTATTTGCTTTGTTACTGAATAACGTTATAATAATTTTTCATGAGTAATGTAATATTTATAAATAAAAGTAGTTCTAGCTAAAGTCCAAAATATAATCAAATTATTCATACAAAATATGATAATCTTTTAGATATTTTCTTTCAATCTTCATTTCTGGAATGAAAACTAGAACCAAGGGATTTCAGTCTATGAACAACTTCAATGCCTAGGACATCTATCACCATTTAGAGAGTAAATTTGCGAAGATTTAGCATGAAAAGTAAAGACTTTTTTACTACCCTTGAAAATTTATGCCCAGATTATTCTGGGATATCCAATGACACTGAAATAACAGCTTATCACTTCACCTACTCTGCGGCAGCAATGACTATTATAATTATTTTTCTTTAAACTATATTAAAAGCCTGTTTTGTTCCAACCACTGGCATACAACATAAATCTAATCTTTTCCCACAGAACAGCTCTGAAATTCTTTTAAGACAGCTACTTGGATCCCAAAGTATTGTCTATGCAAGGAAATTTAATTTTATTAATTCTATAAGAAAATATGTTGAGTACCTACTTTATGTCAGGTATTGTGCTAGATATTTGAGATACAATCTCAAACTTGACAGATCTTGGTCTGTGCTCATGAACTCACCATCTCGTGGAGGGGTCTGATCATACACAAATAAGTAATATAAAACTTATTTTCCCCCAGTTTTCACTATGCTCATGACACTTCTCTAAATATATGCAGCTTTCATTATATTCTTTTAAAATCGTTGTTCTCAAACTAAATGGAATAT
>NW_012101765.1:3838717-3851362 GCF_000951045.1 Mandrillus leucophaeus
AGAAATGCCATCTCTTTTACATAAATGATACAATGCCCAGAACAAGTCATCTGTGGGATAATGGTATCACTCTTGATATCCCTGAAAATGATATCAAATAAGTGGTAGACAGATTTATTTTACTTGTAAATGCATCCCTGTCTAGCACCCACTCACACACTGATATTTGTTTAAAGAGTTCTACCTTATTGCGCTCTCCTGAAGTACTGCATAGGCATTTCATACCATCTGCAACGAGGAGACAAGACTAGAATCACCACTAATTCACATATTTTTGAATAGCTGTCCATTTCGATCCTCAGGACAGTGTCTTCTTTGTGTCACATTGCAAGCATTTGATTATGCTGCAAGCCGGTTATAATTACATCAAAATCCACTCCAATCCCAACCTCCTTTATTATGGGAATTTATTATTCATTTTCAAATACATTTATTGCAGATTTTCTGAGTAGTGTCCCATCAATTGTGACAGAAAAAGAAAAAAAATAATGTTATCTGAACAGAAAAAGAAAAAAATAATGTTATCTGGAAACTTTCAGCTATTATTAAAGGACTTATTCACTTGGTTTTTAGGCAGAACCTTGACTACAATTTTTATTACCATTAGTAGCAACTCCAGATTACTAACTCCAAAGGATATCAATTTACTGAGCAAACAGTCAGTGGGCCAGCAAACGGATGGCATGTTGTTTTTCATTTCTGGCCTGTCGTAGCCACTCAACTGATGAAATTAAATCCCCTAATGACTCAGACTCAGTAGTGTCTTGTGCATGTATATGTGTGTGTATGGGAGGGGAGTGTTGGCCAAAGATAATACATATTTTGTCTTAATGTTTCCAGAATTTGACACCTCTTCTTTGACCTCATCACTGTCTTAATTCAACTCTCTTTAGTTTATCATTTTGGTTATTGAAGCAGCCTTCCCGCTATTCTCTTTGTCTGGAGTCTGATCTGATTAGCTCTGAAGAAAACCAAGGAGATTCTGGAAAGAATACTGACTTTGTGGTAAGGAGAACTGATATCTGAGCAAGGCACCTAGAGTCACAGAATATTGGATCTGAAGGGCAAAGAGCACCTAAGAGTGAAGGCCAATGACAACAACAGACAAAGGGAATCTGTAGTTAGATCTAAACAGAAGTACAGTATAGCTTATGTAATTAGATCTAAACAGAAGTACAGTATAGCTTATGCTTAAAGCAGCTGTTTTTTTTTTTTAATGTGCGGAGTCTGAGCACACAAGTTTTTACTACTTCAATTTTTTTTCAACTCAGAAGTAAGTCATGACAGCTTTCTGCTAAATTATACTAACTGCTTTCTCACATTTCTCTCAAATGTATGATGCCATACATTTTGTATTGAGTCTCTAGGAGAGTGTCCTGTGTGTAATATGCATTTAATCAATGATTTTTAAATGATTTCTGTGAGAAAATAAACAAAAGACATCCTCGGTTTCTTCACTTACAAAAATAAAAAGGCCAAAGTAAAAAATTTCGGAAAGCCTTACATTGTAACCATTTAAAATTTTATAATCGTAAACGTAGAATAGGAAATATCAATTTAATAATTGGTTCTTGAATCAAAATTAGTCATTGTTTCTCTAGATGGTGCTGTTTCTCATTTTGGCTAGCAATACTTTTATTTCTGTTTAAAAAAAAAAAAAAAATCCTTCCAGGTTTCTATGACTTTTTATCATGTTCCAAAGGCTTAGAGTAGAAAAAAAAAAAATTCAAGGTTTAAAGAAATGACAACTAGAAGCTGGTGTCTTCCCTAATGGTGTTGAATATTCCAGGAAAACAAATAACGAGCAGGAAGGGGGACAGGGTATTTTGGACATCACATTTGAGACATATTTTGGCTGGAGTTCAAGATTTTCTTGGTAACTAACAGACAGACATGGAATTTCATCCAACTATTCCAAATGAAAGCACTGGCAGTAGCTAAACAACTTAAAAGGTAAAGAAAAAAAAGTAGGAAATTTGTATTGCTGAATCTCTACTTAATTTTTTTCCCAACACTGTGCATACCAAGTTTATAGAGTTATGAGGAAGGACAGCCATACGTACAAATGGAAATCATAATTTAGCTTTCACAAGACATGTGCTTTATAACTTCCAAGACTCTAAAACTCCAGTGATTAACAACATTCCAATTATATTTGAATTATATTTCATTGAGATTCTATTTTTAATCTCCTTACAATTTATAATAAATATCAATGAGATATTGAGTGCACAAACATTAGAGCAGTTGATTAAATAGCTATGCAATAAAGTGAGTGGGAAATACAAAATATGCTCCTGGGACAGGAGAAAATAAAAGAATAGTGCTATGTGAATTCTGATGGTCTAATGCACATTCTTCCTGACTACATATAGCAAAATTTTCAGTGCTGTGTTCCACCATAGCAAGAAGTAGACAAGGTGAAAATTTATTTTTATAAAGTAAATGAACTGATTTTTATAAAGTAAATGAACTGGAGAGAATATATAGCCTAAAATATTAATTACTACCCAATACAATTATTGCTGACAATTTTCAATAGGAAGATTAAATATATACAAAGCAATTAATATTAGCATATTAATATTTGCTGTGAATTAGACCTTCTTCTGTAGTGAGTGGAGGTAAACTTTTTCATGTAAAATATTACCTGAAGTTGGGGTCCACTAGCTATCTGTCAAATTCATTTTCTTTTTTGAGGCATGATTATATTTGAAAGACATTTAGATAATATAGACTTTTAATAAAGTAATAAGGAAGAGTCTGAGGCCAACTCAACTACTTAGGAAAAGTGTTTTCTTATAAAGGAGATGCTCTGTCCCTCATTTCAAACCAGCTGATGTTTTCCCAGAAACTTTTTAGAATATATTACTTTAGATCCTGAAAATAGAAATACACAAAGAAAAGGACTTACTTGATCTTCTGTCTTCTGCTGAAAAACAGACTTTAAAATGTATATTTATGTTTTCAGCTACAAAGGAATACCTACTCAAATCATGAGTAAGGATTTTATCTATTATTGCATCTCTTTGTTCCTAAACATAAGGAAAAAATTCTAATTCCAGCTGTTCTGATTCATTTACACTTAGCCATCAAGTTTTTATGTTGCTAAATGTTTTTAATGCATAAAAGTTATAGTGACATTTTAATAGTATTTTTGTCTCTACATCATAAGACCATATTTTCTTGATATATTATAAGTCTTATTTATTAAGAAAACAAAGGAGAAATGTAAATGAGGAAATGTTTTTACTTGATTTTGGCTATTTCTATGTAATGTTAATCATTTTAAAATGAAAAAGCCCATGTAAAATACAACTAGATTTTGCATCCATATGATGGCAAGTCAATGATCAATATTATTGAAGGCTCTGTGTATATAATATAAAACCTAAGTGAGAATTGGAATTACGGTAATTTTTAAGCCTCTCAAAGAAATCCATTTTGATTTGACCATGCACAATTCTACCATTTTCTCCAATTTTCTGAAGCCATGCTAAGATAGCAAAACAAATTTAATGATGTTCTTGCTAAACATTATGTTGATAATACTAAACTGGCTTCTATGAAAGATGTGAATGAATTACTATTAGTATCAGGATCCAGTGGTTTCCTGAAAGAGATTTAGTCTAAGTTACTTTGAAAAATGATGGTATGCCATCCTGAGCTGCATATTGCCATCCTGAGCTGACCCAGGAAATAATCAGCCACTTGACTGAGACAGACATAGAATTCTGGTGAAGAATCACAAGTCATATGTCATATTTTGCATCATAGTGTCACAGCTATTTGCATTAACAATGCACAAATAATAATGACAAAAGAATTAAAAGCAATAAAACATATTTTTCATTTTTGCTAGACTACAAATCCTATATTATTTTCTCTATCAGCAGTTTAGATTGTTTAACTTAGCAACTTCATTGATTTGGGATAGCTTGATGGGAACTTGGAAGCATTCAATTTATTCATTTGCTTATTCATTTATCTTTCACTCATTCATTTAACAAATGTTCAGTGAGTGCCTACCGTGGCATGATGGTGACTCTTCCAGTACCCACTGAAGATAGAACAAAAACCAAACAGAAATGGTTTCTGCCTTCTTTATTTTGATTGGGGAAGGACAGAACTAACAGATAATAAACATACCATGTACTACATGATGAAAACTGTTATGAATAAAAACAAGGCAAGACAAATATTAAGCAACTTTAGGAGAGTCATTGGGAAGGCCTCTCTGTTAATGTGGTGTTTCAGTAGCTCCTACAAACCATTTGGCTATTTGGCGGAAGATTGTGCTAGGCAGAGGGAAGAGTACAGGCAGTGACTCTGAAAAAGGATCATGTTTTTCATAAGTAAGGGTTAGCAGAAAGGTCACTGTGCCTAGAGCAGAGAGAGGAAAGGTCATAAGATTGGAGACCTGAGACACATTATTCAGAGCCTTCTATACACTCAGCCTGCATCTATCTTGCAGGGAATGTAGAAATATGAGCTGTAGTTTCTATTCTCATAGAGCTTTTATTCTGAAAAGGCCATTAAGACTAATTTACATAGAGAACAACATAATGCTTAACATACTTAAATTAATTGTGTAGTATGGATTTTATAACAACTAATTGTTCTAAAATTAGGTAAAATATCCTGACCTTGCAGGGGCAGTGTTAACTTATAATTACCTTCAAAGTGCTTTTTGTTATACTTGAAACATTTTACAAAATGATTTGAAATGCACAGCTACAGTTTTCAAAAATAACCCTAATTATATTCTATAAAACGAAGAATGGCAAATTTAACGTAGATGAGACACAAATTTATCAAACTATTTACTTTGCTCTTCTTTAGAAGCATTTAAAATAAAAACAAAGATCACCAGGAGTCAATATTGGTTCACTTAAAACAAACTATGTTTGACTTTTTCTTTTTTTCTGTTTTTTTATTGTTGTTGTTGTTGTTGCTTTTATTTACATATTTTAGGATTGTTATTGTGGCAGACTGAAGAAATGTGTTAGGCATTGATATTCATCAGTGTTATTTGAATGAGAATAATATATTGAACACAAGTGAGAAACATGAATGTGAGTATTGTGAAACCATCCCCACAAGATTGACAAGAATTGCCTGCTGAGTTGTGGACAGAAATATAGTCGCCATATAATTAAGCATTAATCAAGCTGCACTTCCTTGTTGCTAAAAGTCACATAGCACTAGATACCCACTACCCACCATTTGCATTACCCTTTTTCCTGTAGGTAGGATTTCTGACATTAGGGTCATAAGACCATTTAAGAATTGAATTGCATCCCCTTTGTTCTATAGACAAAATCTCTGACATTAGAATCATAAAGCTTTTGTTTAAGGACCGCTTAAGATGTTTTTCAGACTATGAGTTTTAGCAATGTTAGTTGAAGACTCCCATAGGGGAATGGGATCAGCATGAGATTACAGCTTCTCCCTGTTCCGTGATGTCATCCTGTACTCTTCAACCAATCAACAGTCTCCACACTTCGATCCACTTCAAAACCCTTGAAAACCCTAGTCCCAAACTCCTCAGAGAGGTGGATTTGAAGTTCCTTTCCATCTTCTCTTTGGTGGTCCTATGATTAAACCTCTTCTTCTGCTGCAACCCAATGCCATGGTATACTGACTTGATGTGTGCATCAGGCAATAGACTTATTATGGTTATAGCAGTTATATCACTGTGTGGATTATCAACTGGTTGAATAACTTTATTGTAGGATGTCTATTAGCTTATATAACTCTCGTTATGATCATGAAATTAATTTTGGAGCAAAATGCCAAATGAAGTACTACTACACATTGAAAATATGAAAAAGGAAAAAACATGTTTTCTCCTTTCATACAGCTTACAATCTTTGGAAGACAGAAAGTAAATAACGATTTCAAGTATATCATAATATTTACAGAAGTATCCACAAGACCATACAAATGAAAGTGCCAACTAAACTTAGGGATTAGGCATAGCAAACGCCCACGTGAGGTTGTGATTTGAACTGTATCTAGAGGATAAGTAGTTTTAGCTAAATGATTCAGGAGATGATTGCAGTGGAAAGTACTCTAGGAAGAAGAAACAATGAATGTGAAGCTATTCTGAGGCTGAGATCATTATGTTAGAGAAAAAAACTAAAAAAGAGAAGTATAAATGGAACAAAAAGGGCAGCGTGGTATTAAAAGAGACTGGAGCTATAGGATAGAGGGTTTCGTTGTATATGTTGATATTTTGGATCTTCAATTGTAATGGAGAGCCAATATTATTATATAATAAAGTAAAAAAAAAAAACTATGAGAAACAGAAAATACATTTGGTGTTTATTATGGGTTGAATCGCTTCCCCTCAAAGTTTATATGCTGACGTTCTAACACCCAGTTCTCAGAATGTGACCTTGTTTGGAAAGAAGGTCATTACAGATTTAATTAGTTAAGAGAAGGTTGTACTGGAGCAGTGTGGGCCCCCAGTACCATATGTCTGGTGTCTTTATAAAATGAGAATTTTGGACACAGACACATGTATAGACACAGGGAGAAAACCATATGAAGGTGAAGATAGAGATTGATGCAGAAGAAAACACAGATTGACAGCAAACCACCAGAAGCTAGGGGAGAGCCTGAAACATATTCTCCATCACAGTCCTCACTCAGAGGGAACCAATCCTGCCAACATCTTGATCTCTGACTTCTAGCATCTAAAACTGTGAGATGATAAATTCTATTGTTTAAGACACCAGTTGTGGGACTTATTCCAGCAGCCCTAACACACTGTCAGAATTAGGATTCACAATGATGACAAAGGCTGTAGCAAAGGGTTGAATCTAAAAAGATAAAATAATGTAGGGTTAAATGTGAAGTCTTTCCCTGGGTCAGATCTTATTTGTGCAAGGGAATGGTCCCAGAGATATGGTCTAGCAGTTGCATGAGATTAACAAAAGATACACTTTTTTAGTTTGAAGTATACTTAATATGATTCATTGGTATACTTTGCAGCTCACTTATATTTCAAAGTGCATTTTAAAATACAATATTTTCTTTAGTAATAAAATATTTCAAAACATTTGTCAGTCTTGAAAATTTCCTTCCTACTTGACCCTTGTCGACACTAGTCAGCAACATGCAAATTGCCTTAAGAATTAGTTTTGTTATACTAATTAGTTTACAAGATTACAAAGATTACATTTCTTTTATTTTTAAAGTCTGAAAAATGTTCTTTAAGTTTTTGTTAGAAATAATAATTTCAAAATCTAAGCCTTTTAATTTGCAATACTAAAAGTTTTATAGTGGTGTGTTTTCAATGTTTGTTTTGGAAAAAAAATAACAGAGAAGGAAAGAATACAGAACATAGTCTTGTGCTCTAAATTTGCAGACTTTATTAAATTCTGCAAATTTAAAAACTTTTTGCAAATTTCTTTTCAAAAAAACCCACTCTCTGTCCTTTACATTTTTTTCTCATTTCTTAACATGGAAGCATAAGTCATTTACTGGATAATTTTCTTCTCTAATAAAAGTATTTGATGATATCTGTTTTCCTGTAAGCACCACTTTTGTTGCTTTTCTAACATTTTGATGTGTAGGGTTCTTATTTTTATTCAGTTCAAACTGTTTTCTAATTTTACTTCAGATGTCTTCTTTGTACCTTGGTTTACTTAGAAGTGCATTGTTTAGTCTCAAAGTATTTGAGGAATTTTCCAGATATTTTCCTGAAAAATTTCAAGTTATTGTAATCAGGTAATACACTTTGCATGATACTAATCCTTTAAAATATAATTAGAATATTTTTGTGGCCCAGTATCCTAACTCAGTTGATGTTTTATGTGCAACTGAAAGAAATGTGTATTTCACTCTTGCATAGTCATTTAAGTCAGGTGACATTGATTAGGTCACATTGTTTGGTAGCATTGTTCCAGCATTTTACATGCTTTTCGATTTCCTCTCCACATATTCAATATTGCAAGTAGAATGGTTGACCAGGCTAGGTGGCTCATGCCTATAATCCTAACACTTTGGGAGGCCAAGGTTGGGGAATCATCTGAGGTCAGGGATTCGAGACTAGCCTGGCCAGCATGGTGAAACAATGTCTCTATTAAAAATACAAAATTCAGCTGGGCATGGTGGTGCATGCCTGCAACCCCAGCTACTCAGGAGGCAGGGGAATTGCTTGAACCCAGGAGTCAAAAGTGGCAGTGAGCCAAGATTGCACCACTGCACTCCAGCCTGGGTGACAGAGTAAGACTCTGTCTCAAAAAAAAAAAAAAAAAAGAGAGAGAATAGAATGGTAACGTCTTCTATTTTATTAAATACAGTGGCTCTGTGTATTCATTCAATTATATTAATTATTGCTTCAAGTATTTTGAAGTTCTGTTACTAAGTGCATACACATTTAGAATTATTATGTTTTCTTAATGAATTGACACCATTATCACTGTAATGTCCCTCTTTATTCATGGTAATATATGTTGTTCTGAAGGTTACTTTACCTGATATTAATTTAGTAACTACAACTTTGCTACTAGTGGCAAATCTACACAGGTCTGCAGCAACCTCAATTCTTGCCTCTTCAGAAGAAAGAATTCAACCAAGGGGCATAAGGCAGAGTGAGATACTGCGGCAACTTTTAGAGCTGGAGTGAAAGTTTATGAAAAGGCTTCAAACAGAAACAAAAGGAAGGGAAGTACACTTAGAAGAAGGTCAAGTGGGCGACCTGAAAGACAAGTATCTGCTCTGACCTATTGATGTGGGTGGGGTTTTATACATTGGCATACTTTCAGGGTCTTACATCCCTTGTCCCCTGATTCTTCCCTTGAGGTGGGCGTCCACATGCGCAGTGGCCTGCTAACACTGGGGAGATGAGCATGCGCAATGTATTTACTGGAGTTGTATACACACTCACTTGGAGCATTCTTCCCTTACTAGGAAAACTGAACCTGGAAAGTTATACACCAGTTAAACACCACCATTTTCCCTCTTAATTCACAGGCATGAGCCCACTTGCCCAACTCCTGAGATCTTATTGGGAAGACGATCTCAATTTCAGGTTTTTTTCTATCTGTTGGGAGACTGCCTTTCCCTGGAGCCGGCTTCAGTCAATTATTTTTTAGAAAGGCCGCTTAACAACTGCCTGACTGCCTCCGAGTGGTTGCTAGCACTCTTTGGTATGGGGACACCCTCTTCCGCCCTGTTCATGTCTGACTAGCTGCCTACTATCACAGCTTTCTTTTGAATGTTTCAGAGTAGATCTCTTTCTTCATCCTTTATTTCTTTTAACCTACTGTAAATTTATTTACAATTGTACTTATATATTTGTATTATGTATCATATTTGTAAGAAATTTTTATACATGCTGTATTTATCTTCAAAGTAGTTTTCTTCCATAAAGCATTTGAGTTTTGTTATTTTATCTGATTTACAAACTCTATCTTATAATTGGAGTGTTTAGACAATTTACTTAGAGTTAACTATTGATATGGTTGTATTTAAATCTCACTTATCTCGTTTGTATTTGTGCCATCTGTTCCTGTTTCTTTTTAAAAACTTTTCCTGCCTTCTTTTAGATGAATTGATTACTTTTGTGATGCTATATTCATATTCAGTCATCACTATTTAGGTAGCACAGTTCACTTTTTAGCAGTTGGACTAGCTGATGTTTTTAAATTTCAGCATGTATCACCTGGAGAACTTATACAAACAGAAATTGCTGAGCACCACATCCAGAGTTTCTGGGCCAGGTGCAGTGGTTCATGCTGGTAATCCCAGTGCTTTAGGAGGCATAGGCAGGCTGCTCACTTGAGCCCAGGAGTTCCAGAACAGCCTGGGCAACATAGAGAAACCATGTCTCTACAGAAAATACAAAAACTTAGCCAGGCATGGTGATGCACATCTGAAGTCCCAGCTACTCAGGAGGCTGAGATAGGGGATTGCCTCAGACTGGGAGTTTGAGGCTGGCTGCAATGAGCCATGATCCCATCATTGCACTCTGGCCTGGGCAGCAGAGTAAGACCCTGTCACACACACACACACAACCACAAAATTAAAATAAACAGTTTCTGAACAGTTTAGTACACATATGTGTCAGTTAAAGTTCCTGAAATACTATTCTGATATACTAGTTTTACTTATAAGGCGAAGGGATATTACACGTTTAAAATTATGTTTTTTTAAAATTAATTAATTGCATTTACTTATTTTTAATTGCCTTCAAAAGCAATCATTAAGGACCAGTCTCCTGGTTATATGTGCCTTAATCAGATTCAATTCAGGTTTATTTTATAATGAGACTAATGATGAAGTTAAAGAAATTTAGTGTAAAATTAGACTTTTTTTTTTTTTTTTTTCCTTAAAGATAGGATCTCCCTCTGTCACCCAAACTGGAATGCAGTAGCACCTTCAGAGCTCATTCACTGCAGCCTCAAACTCCTGGGCTCAAGTGGCCCTCCTACTTCAGCTCCCCAAACAGCCAGGACTACTGGCACATGCCACCATGCCTGGCTAATATTTTTACATTTTTTTGGTACTGACACGGTCTCACTATGTTGGCCAGGTTGGTCTTGAACTCCTGGGCTGAAGCTATCCTCATGCATTGGCCTCCCAAAACATTGGGAATATAGTGTGAGCCATTGCACCTGGCCTAGACTTGACTAAGAGTGAAGCACTCTCCACGCTGGAGTTCACCTCAACAAATGTTCCATGAAATCAAAAAGATAAGTTTTAGTTAACCTTAAAAATCATAGATGTATCATATACATTTATTAAAATAAGCTAGTTAAACCATATGTACCAAACATCCATTATAGACCTTAAATATATACGGTCGCACCTTGAAGATATTCCAATTCAGTTCTAGACCACAACAATAAAGCGAGTATCATCATAAAGTTAGTCACACATATTTCTTTGGTTTCTGAGTGTGTATAAAAATTGAGTTTACACTGTTCTGTAGTTTATTAAGTGTGCAACAGCATTATATCTAAAAAATGTATATACCTTAATGTAAAGACACTTTATTGCTGTAAAATGCTAACAGTCATCCAAGACTTCAGTGAGTCATCATCATTTTGCTAATGGAGTTTCTTGCTTCCATGTTGATGGCTGCTGACTGATCAGGGTGGTGGTTGCTGAAGATTGGGCTGGCTGTGTCAATTCTTAAAAGAAGGCAACAATGAAGTTTGCCATACTGATTGATCCTTTCACAAAAGATTTATCTGTAGCATGTAGTGCTGTTTGATGGTGTGTTATCCACTGTAGACCTTCTTTCAAAATTGTGGTCAAATCTCTCAAATCCTGCTGCTGCATTATCAACTAAGTTAATGTAGTATTCTACATTATTTGTTGTCATTTCAGCATTGTGCATAGCATCTTCACCAGAAGTACATTTCATCTCAAGAAACCATATTCTTTGCTCATCCATGAGAAAGAACTCCTCATCCGCTCAGGTTTTAGGATGAGGTTGCAGCCATTCAGTGACATGTTTAGGCTCCACTTCTAATTCAAATTATCTTGCTATTTCCACCATAACTCCACTCCAGTCTTAAACTCCTAAAAGTCATTCATGAAGGTTGGAACCAGCTTCTTTCCAACTTCTGTTAATGTAAATATTTTGACCTTCTCCCATGAATTATGAATGTTCTTAATAACATTTAGAATTATGAATCCTTTAAGATGATTTTCAATTTACTTTGCCCAGATCCATCAGGGGAATCTCTACCTCTGGAGATTATAGCAAAATGTATTTTTTAGATAATAAGACTTGAAATTTACATTATATCTAAATAATCTAAACTTGAAAGTTTAGATAATAAGATTTGAAAATTACTCCTGGATTCATGGGCTATAGAATAGATGTTATGTTAGTAGACATAAAAACAACACCAATATTTTTGTACATCTCTATCAGTCCTCTTGGGTGAGCAGTAATATTTTAGAAGAAGGTTTTTTATTTATGAAAAGTAGGTTTTAACAGTGGTTCTAAAATACTCAGTAAATTATGTTATAAACAGATGTGCTGTCATCTAGGCATTGTTGTTGCATTCAACAGGAAGAGTAACTTTAGCACAATTCTTAATAGCTCTAGGATTTTTGAACATCAAATGAGCATTGGCTTAAAGTCACTAGTTGCATTAGTTCTTATCAAGAGAGCTGAGCTGCTTTTTTAAAGCTTTGAAACCAGGCATCGACTTACCTTCTCTAGCTATGAAAGTCCTAGATGGCATCTTTCTCCAATAGAAGGCTACTTCACCTACATTGAAAATCTGTTATTTAGTGTAGTCACCTTCAAAAATCTCTTAGCTAGATCTTCTGGATAACTTGCTGCAGCTTCTACATTGCCACTTGCTGCTTTATCTTGTACTTTTGTGTTACAGATAGGACTTCTTTCCTTAAACCTCATCGACTAACCTCTACCAGATTCCAACTTTCTTTTTTCTGCAGCTTCCTCACCTCTCTCACCCTTCATAGAACATGAAGAGAGTTGGCCGGGCGCGGTGGCTCAAGCCTGTAATCCCAGCACTTTGGGAGGCCGAGACGGGCGGATCACGAGGTCAGGAGATGGTGACCATCCTGGCTAACACGGTGAAACCCCGTCTCTACTAAAAAATGCAAAAAACTAGCCGGGCGCGGTGGCGGGCGCTTGTAGTCCCAGGT
>NW_012101765.1:3851412-3854580 GCF_000951045.1 Mandrillus leucophaeus
GTTAATTTCCTAGAAGAAGAGAGTTAAATAGCGGTAACCAGAGGCTGAGGAACAGAGGGATGAGAAGGACTGGGATAGACTGGTCAATAAGTACAAAGTTACAGTTAGACAGGGAGAATAAGTTTTGGCGCTCTATCACACAGTAGGATATCCATAGCAAATAACATATATGTATATTTCAAGATAGCTAGAAGAGAAAACTTTGAATGTTGTTACCACAAAGAAATGATAAATGTTCAAGGTGATAGATATGGTAATTACTCTGATTTGATCATTATACCTTCTATACATGCATTGAAACATCACATTGGGCCCCATAAAAATGTCCAATTATTATGTCAATTAAAAATAAAGCTTTTTTTTTTTTACAAAGCTAAGAAATATTACCTTTTACTTTAGATCTACATCTGTCATTGTGTATAGTGTAGAGTAAGAGGTAAACTTTTTCTCTTATCAATATCCAACTGGCCTGGCAGTATTTGTGGAAAAGGACAATCATTCAGCTACTACACAATACTATTTTTTGTTTTGAATGGTGAGTTATAAGTGCTAATTACACTGTTGAAAATAATGAAACTTTAAAATTAACTAAATGAATATAGACTATGAATGAATCAATGGAAAATATATATAGAATTATGTTTAATCAAATTATGGTTATCTTATGTATAATAAATAAATGAAAAATACAATTAAAAATAAAGAACATATGTGAGTCAGAATCACAAAAGCCTAATTCTTATGTAGGACAGTAATTAGTCAGAAAAACAGAATTGATATATGAAATTCTTTTGAATCAAGGGAGTTTAATGTAGGGAATTCTTTCCACAAATGATGGAGAAGTTAAATGACAAAGAGACTCTTGCTTTCTGGTGTTTTATTGCATACAGAATTATTAACTACAGAAAGCAGCTTCCACCCATAGGACTGGGGAACAAAGAAGCTAGAATGTTAGTGGGGTTACGACTGGCACCTTATAAGCACAATGAGTCTGGTTCTACGTGTGTCAATAGAACCTGGAAACTGTGGGAACTGCTGAAATTCTGGTAAAGTTAGAATTGCAGTAAGCAAACAGAAATACAGAAGTTTCTTTTTCTTCTCTCCTGCCTTCCAATCTGCCTTTGATGTCCCTTACTGGCAGAAAATAACAGAAAGCCGACTGCAAACAGCTAACGTTTGTGTAGCTGTCAGCTTCAGCACAAGAAAGCAAGGCACAGCAGAGCAGGCATGGAGCTGAGAAACTATAGATTAGTAATGACACAATGATAAAACAAACTTGAATATTAAAGAAATAGTTTATTTTATTGACATTTAGATTTAAATTTAAATTAAACACGATGTCTCTTAAGGCTTAAGTCAAAATGGTAAGGTGTTTCATTCCGATTGTATTTATATTTGTTTATGTGACATGAAATGTTGCATATTTTCCAAGGTTACATTAGTGAGACATTTTTAATTTTCAAAAATTTTATGGATTCCTATAACACATGCTTAATATTTAAATCTGATGGACTGTCTTGGTTAATGTTCATAATTTGCAAGTCATTCCAGTTTGTAAGTGCATTATTTTTTATTATTTAAATATCACTCTGTCTCCATCTGCTTTGTAACTACTAGCATCCAGACTTCATAAAATGACCACAAATGTCGTTCCAATCTGTCAAAATAATTTCAGCCACTTCCTTTAAAGCTTACTTACTTCTTTAAAATCATATTCTCATGTATATTTCTCATTAGAGATAAACAAAATACAAAACTTTGTGATGATTTGCAAATCAAAAAATTTACATCTCAGACCTTTCAGAGAACAATATAGGAAAAAATAAAATCCCTCATGTACATTTCTATGTGTTTATTCCCCCAAAATCGATTAAGAATTTATTTTAGAAGGTATTTCAATCTTATGGAGACCACACGTAGTCAACTGGCTGAAATATAAAAGCATAACAGAAAAGCATATTTCCTTCCTGTATTTACATATTTGTTATTTTAAAATAGCTTACTAACTGATGAGTTAATTCTCACAGTGAACCTCACTCTTCCACCATAAGAATGAGCTAGCACAATTAAAAAAATCCATAAAAGTCGGTGCTTGAACTCAAGTAGTTCAAGAAAATATGATCAGTTAATCATACCTTCTTCTCCATTTATTGATTTGCTGTGTTATAGAAAAGTATAGGCACAAATTAAGCTTTAAATAGAGAGGAATAAACAAAAAGAAGACAGAGCATAACTTATAGAAAGAAAGCTCATTTTTCAGATATCCTCCCCTAAACCTGTTTCAAAAGGTGGCAGCTCTCAAAATATTATGGAATAAATTAAGCTCTAATTGGAATTTCCTAAACATTTCAGATCTCATTAAGAGAAGCAATATAATGAGAACTAATCTCAGTCATTCTAAAAAATTAAAAATCAACATTGTTAGAAAAATATTAGTTTTTCTTTCTCTTTGTTTTTATAAAGATTGTGTGAACACTTTTTCTAAAAATTCATTTAAAAGTAAATATATTAAACTATCTAATTGATGTTTTCTGATGTAGATAAAACAGTAAATAAGATCTATCCAATGTATTTTAACATTTAAATTGTTGAATTTGTGTTGGTGCATCAGATAATGTTGATAACCAAAGTCCTAGTTAAGATTATAAATTAGGATTAATTATAAATTCTAGTGATTTTACCAAAAAAGCACTTATCTATAAGACTAATAAGCCAATAAGTAAAATGTCCTTTTCCTTTTTTTTCTGCTTCCTTTCCTTCACTGTTGAAATGACTATTAACAGTCAAAGGTTGACAAAAGCAGGAAGAATTGAGATCAAATTACTGTGAAGTTAGATTGCACCTGCCAAGCAGGCTACTGACTACTAGGGAGAGTTCTCAGGTATAGAACACCACAAAGCTGCTGCCTTGACATCCTTCCCAGTTTGGAAAAAAATAAAAATGCAGGTAACACAATATAATTTCCAGAAATAGATAGATCAATTCCTGGGACAAGTCAAAACTTGAGAAAAAAAGGAAGTGGACTTTATTTTTTTGTAAAAGTTTCTACTGGAAACTGTTAAACATGAGATTAGGTAGTAAAGAGAGAGTTGTAATAAACCCATGACACACAAACACACATATATACACATTTACCTATAAAGAAGTGTGTATATATAATATATAATG
>NW_012101765.1:3854630-3861710 GCF_000951045.1 Mandrillus leucophaeus
AAAAAAAAAAATACAAAAAACTAGCCGGGCGGGGTGGCGGGCGCCTGTAGTCCCAGCAACTCCTGAGGCTGAGGCAGGAGAATGGCCTAAACCTGGGAGGCGGAGCTTGCAGTGAGCTGAGATCCGGCGACCGAGCTCCAGCCTGGGCCACAGAGCGAGGCTTCCTCTCAAAAAAACAAAACAAAACAAAACAAAACAAAAAAATTCACCATCGTACATGAGTGGGGTTCATGATGCACCGCAACGATTACTCTAGTAGTAACAGAGATCACTGATTACAGATCACCATAACAGTTGTAATAATAATGGAAACATTTTAAATGTTGCAAGACTTACCAAAATGTGACACAGGGACAAGAAGTGAGCTCATACCACCAGAAAAATGGCACCAAGAGACTTGTTCAATGCAAGGTTGCCACAAGTCTTCAATTTGTAAAAAGTGCAATATCCATGAAACACACAAAGGGAAGTAACATAGAGTTATGCCTCTGTATTTTCAATTGAGTTAACAGCTTTAATAATTTCATCGACAGACTTATTCCCAGTCTTTGGAAAAGACAATCAGGGAACAGGATAAAAATAATTTCTGAAATATTTTTATACCCCTGTCTGACATTGTCCTCTTTTATTTAACTCTAGTCAAAGGCATGTATTTTTGGGTATAATTTTATTGAGGATCTGTCCCATGAGAAAATCAAAGAAGGTTAAAATATCCTTGTACTAAATCCTCATTTAGCTATGCAAGAATATCTATTTGGAATATAATTATACTGCAAAAATGAGACAGAAATAAGATAAGAGATAATTACATAAAAATCACTGTGATAATTTCTTTACTTTTATCAACAGACTAATAATAGCACCATATCAATGTAGGTGTTTTAAGTCAGGGTTCACAAGAGAAACAGAACCAATGGGATGTATATTTGTGCTTGTGTATGTGTGTGGGTAAATATACACATATGTTCATATGTGTACATATAGAGAGAGACAGAGAGAGAGATAGAGAGAGTGAGAGAGAGAAAGACAGGGACAGAGAGATAGGTAGATGAAGATTTATAAGTAATTGGTTCACATGATTATGAAGGCTGTCAACTCCAAATCTTCAATGTGGGCCAGGAGACTGGGGACCCAGAGAATCAGTAGTAGTGCAGTTCCAGTATGAAGGCTGGCAGGCAGAGACCCAGGAGAACCAATAGTGTCGATAAAGTCCAAAAGGAGTCTTCTGGAGACTTTCCTCTTGCATGTGAAGGCAGTACTTTTTGTTTTATTAAGTTACTTGAGTCATTGGGTAAGGCCTAGCCATGTTATAAAGGTCAATCTGCTTTATCCAGAGTTGACTGATATAAATGTTCATCTCATTCTAAAACATCCGCTGGGTTGTCATACAAAATTGACTATCACAACAAGTATGTATTCTATTTCCTTGAGTCTTAAGTTGCAAGAAAAAGTCAACATTAAAATACAGTAATAAGGAAATACATTTGCAAATACTCCAAAAATCTCCATTATATGATTGAAGTACGCAAGTTTCCCTGTAAAGTGTCTATATGAATAGCTGTTGTGGAATAGAATTCATGGTTATAAATAACTAGTGTTTTCTGAAGGACTTTTGTTTGTGTTATTTATCTACGTAGAGACTCAGTGAATGCTGTTTCCTACGCCTCCCCCTCCCTTCAGGACCAAGGCATCAGTTGCTCCAGCTAATACAAGTATTGCCTCTTGGCAGCTAATAGCTGTCTCTCCCCAGAAATTGCCTTAGAATTAAGGGAGCTGTTTCCCCCAAGGTTAAGCCTTCTCCTCAGGGCAATTTGAATCCAAAAGCTGGTGAAAATGGTGGTACCAAAACAAAAATAGTGCTACCCTTGCTTCAACGGGTGGAGGGTTAGACAACTTAGAGGGCATGTCCTAGCTTCAAAATTGCTCAGGGTAATAATTGAAGTCTTTGTTGAAAATACTTTGCAGTTTACTCCCTGTAAATTCTGTTTATCTGTTTATCTCACTCCATCACAGGTGTTTATTCCTTCCCCAATAAACCATTCTATATGCAAATTTCTTCTGAGCTAACATAAGGGTATTGAAATATTACTTATAGAGCAATTGACTGTTAGTGACAGGAGTGGTAATTAGTAAAATTAGTGATATTCATTTTTAGTAGCACTTATTTATTTTTAACTGGAGAAGGACTTTATAAGAAATCCTGTCTTATCACCGTTATTGGATGTGGATTACTGCTCATGTTTTGATTATGTTATTCTTCACTATTATTATTGATCAGTGTCAATTATTGAGGCATGTTTAATTATTTATTCAAAGTATTATTATCCAATGATCTTATTCAAAAATATGATTAAGGTAAGGATATTACCCGTGCTTTACTTTCATTCAGTGGAAATAATGGCATTTTAGATCTTAACTGCATGCTTTATTTCTGTCATTATTTTTCAAATCCTTTCACTAAATGTTGAGCTCTCATCTTGCTTGGTGACCTTGTGTTTTAGCACTTGGCATTTGAGAATGATCCACGGATTTTATACACCTGGATTGCAAACAAAATCATCTTATTTTTGAGGGTCTATCGAGTTTATGCAACATCATAGTATCAAGAAAGACTATGTGGGCACATGCAGACTGACAGAATATCATGGAAGGAGAGATTTATAAGTGCTTTGTATCACACATACATGTCAAATCAAGTACACACTAGATGGAAGAGTTGACTGAGTTTGTGGTTATAGTCTTACAAATTTTTCAATTTCTTCACAATGAAACCCAATAGAATGCCTAACATAAACATAGGACCATACTAACTCTTAAATGAGAAATAGTGAGACATTCATTAACTTAACAATCATTTATCAAATAGAGAAAACACACATTACTATGTTCTGGGACAGTTACAAACAAGAAGTAGTTCACCTGGTTTCTGATTTTCAAAAGACCTCCAATAGCAATTTCCCCCTATGTCTTGGCGTTCAATTATATGCTTCTAATATGTTCTTGAGAAAAATCAGAGATGATTTATATTTGGCAACTACTTCAGACAAGTATTTGGGGCATGGTGAAAGTTTATTTAGATGATGTGTATATATAGACCACTCCTATAAAGACTGATTGTATTTTTTGTTTCAAATACTATACTTTTGTTCTTAAGGGAAGTTTGAGTTATATTATACTCAAAACTATTATTTCTTCCCTGCTTTAGTTTTACCATGACAAGATTTTAATACCATGTAGGACACCCACCCACACAAAGTATGTTAAACTTTATGATTTTAAATATAATTTTAATTTTATAATTGCATCATTTTATGTTAATTGTTTTGCATTATTTTTAAAAGAATTTAAATTGATGCATTTATGTCTCAGGGGAGCAGAATGTCCCCGGTACTTTCATATTGTTTCAACAGTCACTAATTGCTAAGTTTGCAAAATATAATAAAATTTATTTATTTTGCACAGCATTTCCATTACATTTTTAAATACCCTGGTGTATGATATATTCATCAGGAAAACAACACAGCAAATTAGAGCAATTGCAATAATGAAGCTAAACCACACCATTGAAAAGCTCTTCACTGTGAGAGACAGGATTTTATGTATGTTCAAATCATATTTATTGAAATAATCTCTGTATATTTGTTGAAAAAAATACAAATACTGGAGTATAGATAGATAGATTTGAGGAAGGGGCAAATACTTTCCTCAATGCTTTTCCTTCTCTTTCCCAAACCTTCATCCCACAGCTTGGCATTTTATCTCTTAGGCAAATTATTTCTTGTCTCACCACCAGCTCCCATTGCTTCAACTGGCTTTCTTGTCCATCCCAGTAATGGTTTGGAAAAAATGATGAGAAATGGGCATTCAATGAATGTTATTCTTTTACAGCGGAGATACTCTCAGCAAAGAAAGGAAAGAAGGGGACTGTTCAATCTCCTTTGTAAACTTACTAAAGACAGACTTATTGGAAAACTATCTAGTGGTATTTGTTAACCCAGAAGTCTCTAACTATGTAATCTTTTTAGCAGAATGGACTTAGTACGTCCAGGGTTGTGTTTTTTAAACAAATGTCACCTAAGCTATGTAACTGAGCATAAAATGAAGATATTTCGTACTAAAATGACTTCATTTTGTGTAAAAATGTAGCCACATGCATTATGAAGAGTTTTCTGATGTTAATTTGAGCCAGAGTGCATCCTGATAAGACAAGAAAGGCTCTAGATCTCCTTCTGCTTTATCTAGAACCTATGATCAATTTGTATCTTTGAAGTATTCGTAGTAATGTTTAGTATCGGGTAAGATCTCTGATTCTTGGATCATTGTGTCACATCACCATTCTAAATGAAGCTTCCTTCCAGGATGCATGTCATCTTGAGAACTGCCATCTTAGAGTTACATAATTATATAAATTGACCACAGGGTAACATGAAATATAAAATGGTTATTAATGCAATAACCCAAAAAAAGGGCTATAAACATTTGACTCCAATAAAAAGAAAATATTAAGGACTCTTGGACAATCCAAACACATTAGCCAGAAAACAAGTCTGTGACTACACTTCAAATTACATTTATTGGAATAATCTTTGCATATTTGTTGGAATAAAATTGAACTGTAATTCAAAAAAACGTATTTTAATAGTTTATCCCCTTAAAAGAATCAATTATCAGCGGGATACACAAACAGAGGAAGGAGAGCAGCTTGGAGAAACCTGTACTAAACCTAGTAAAATTTACTTTCACTTCTAAGTAAACTATTTGATACAAATTTTCAGGAAGGGTTTATAGGTATTCCCCGAAGGCACACATAAATAGGAGTCTTGCCTACTTGTTAATGCATGTTTGAACAAATTTAAGGAAAGATGAAAATACTTTGTTATACCAATTAGAGGGTTTTCTTTTTGTTGTCGTTCAATGAAAGTAGAAAGGTTGAATTGACAAAGTAATAGCAGATATATGTTTAATTATAAAGAGTTTTTTCCAGTTCAAATTCAATATAAAAATGAAAGTCTGTGAAATAAAATATGTTTCATTGAGGCATTTTTCATGAACTATATTATTTTAGACAAACTCCCATGGGACTAAATATATTTCATCTTCCTCAGGTATAAACAAATCTTCCAAGAAGCACTATTTCCTAACAAATGAAAATATTTCCATCTCCAACCAGCCTAGAAATGTTACCCCTAGGAATAAAAAACTTTGCTGTGATTCTGGGCCCTTGTTCAGGACTCATTATATCAAAAGCAGATGAAAATATTTCATTTATCCCATCTGTGAGTTTAGTATTTCACTGCTTGTGGTAACTCTTTTCTCCTCGAAGACAGAGATATTTTATTTCAATGATGATTATAGCCTATTATAATCCTCATGTGACTAAAAAGGTAATAAAATGAATGTTGCATTTATCATTCAAAAATTATCCTCAGAACATATCAGTGTGTGCTTACAGTAGTAAAACACAACTATATTGTTGCTAAAATTAATTATAAAATTGTTAAATTTTGTACATACTAAAACTCAATTAACTATGTTTGTCATTGCTTAGATGAATCATGTCAAATTATGTCCCTTGATGTATATAATGATAATAATTAACAAAAGTCTGAATACTATGTCCTATTAAATTAATGTTTATTCTGCCCGTGTATATGATGCAAAAGTAATGCTAGTTAAAATTAAAAAAAGTAACTACAGCTTTTTAAATTAAAAATGACTTCATTTCTTTAATTGATATTAACAATACATAGCAAAATGTGAACAAAGGTTAGAAAGAAGGTATACACATTTGCTTTGTAAACAACCAGTTTTTAAAATAATGCCATTGAACAATATACAGAAGAAATCAGACAGCAAAGTACAGTGATTAAAATTTACTCAGAAATAATCTAAATATTTGGAGAAACTCATGTGTTATATAAGCACACACAAGCTTGTGCACACATGCAAATGTGCATACTGTAGAGCTGAGTGTGATACGTTTAACTCTGAATGTTAATAAGTAGAAAAAAAATGAATCACAACAACCTTTATATACAGCATAGTATCTTTTTATAAAATTACAGCTAATAAGTCTACATATTTCTAAAATTAATCTTTAGGAATATATAGAAATGCAATAAAACTACATAAAAAGGAATGATGAAATAGGTTCTAGTTGACAAATACCTCAGCTAGTGAGAGGTAGAAATATAGACTGGAAATATTTAAAGAAAAACACACTCTACACAAATGTCTAGGCCAGTGAGCTTTGACAAACTGAACACACCCTTGTAACCAATATTCAGATCAAGAGATACAACATTAAGAGTAACCTAGGAATCCCTTTTTGTTTTTGTTTTGTTTTTAGTCATTATCTCCACTGTTGTCAAGGGTAACCACTTCTCCTGCTCCTAACGTTATAGATTAGTTTTTGCCTGTGTTTTTTATAGTATGTATTCTAGTGTCCAGTTTGTTTTACTCAGCACTAGGTTTGCGAGATTAATCCATATTCTCAAGGTGTAGTTATAAAGGGTTAATTGTTCTTGCTGTATGGTTTCATTGTGGGACTGTATCACAATTTATTTAACTGATCTACTGTGAATATGCCTTTACATAGCTTCAAATTTAGACATTTACAAATAATGCCAATATAAACAAGGCTGTGCTTGCCTTTTGGTAAATATGTGTTCATATTTGTGTTAGGTATATGTCTATAAGAGCGATTGCTGGGTCATAGGATTTGCTTATAATCAACTTTAGTAGATCCTGCCAAACAGTTTTAATTTACATTATTACACTCCACTATCTTGCTCCACATCTTTGCCAAAATTTGTTATTTTCCATCTTTTTTATGGCATCTGCATTTAGCCATTCTCATTGGTGTCTAATGGGTACCATTATGTGGTTCAATTTGCATTCCCTTTAATACTGATGAAATTAAATTGCATGTAACTTTTATTGTCCATTTGATAGACTCTTTTGTGTATTGCATGTGCAAATCTTCTGCCCATTTTTCTCTTGGGTTTCTGTCTTTTGCTTGTTTATTTGTCTTTCTGTAACCAAATACAAATCCTATGTCATATGTATAAAAAATATATA
>NW_012101765.1:3865065-3869132 GCF_000951045.1 Mandrillus leucophaeus
TCCTCCCCTAAACCTGTTTCAAAAGGTGGCAGCTCTCAAAATATTATGGAATAAATTAAGCTCTAATTGGAATTTCCTAAACATTTCAGATCTCATTAAGAGAAGCAATATAATGAGAACTAATCTCAGTCATTCTAAAAAATTAAAAATCAACATTGTTAGAAAAATATTAGTTTTTCTTTCTCTTTGTTTTTATAAAGATTGTGTGAACACTTTTTCTAAAAATTCATTTAAAAGTAAATATATTAAACTATCTAATTGATGTTTTCTGATGTAGATAAAACAGAAAATAAGATCTATCCAATGTATTTTAACATTTAAATTGTTGAATTTGTGTTGGTGCATCAGATAATGTTGATAACCAAAGTCCTAGTTAAGATTATAAATTAGGATTAATTATAAATTCTAGTGATTTTACCAAAAAAGCACTTATCTATAAGACTAATAAGCCAATAAGTAAAATGTCCTTTTCCTTTTTTTTCTGCTTCCTTTCCTTCACTGTTGAAATGACTATTAACAGTCAAAGGTTGACAAAAGCAGGAAGAATTGAGATCAAATTACTGTGAAGTTAGATTGCACCTGCCAAGCAGGCTACTGACTACTAGGGAGAGTTCTCAGGTATAGAACACCACAAAGCTGCTGCCTTGACATCCTTCCCAGTTTGGAAAAAAATAAAAATGCAGGTAACACAATATAATTTCCAGAAATAGATAGATCAATTCCTGGGACAAGTCAAAACTTGAGAAAAAAAGGAAGTGGACTTTATTTTTTTGTAAAAGTTTCTACTGGAGACTGTTAAACATGAGATTAGGTAGTAAAGAGAGAGTTGTAATAAACCCATGACACACAAACACACATATATACACATTTACCTATAAAGAAGTGTGTATATATAATATATAATGTGTGTAAATAATAAATAAATTCAAGGCAACGTAGATTGGAGAAGGGAAAGGATCAGGAAAAATAACTAACGGGTACCAGGCTTAACACCCGGATGATGAAATCATATGTACAACAAACCCCCCCAGGACACAAGTTTACCTATGTAACAAACCTGCACTTGTACCCCTGAACTTAAAATAAAAATTAAAATAAAGAAACTTGCCCTTATTACAGCCTTTTAAATTTCAGATGATTTCTACATCAAGTGTTATCAGACTATTTCCTGACTAGTTGAAGTAAATAGCCATCTCACAAATGGTACAGAACACTTTGACTTCATCAGTTTCTTCCCTGGTTATTTTCTTCTTTGGTTGAGCAGCCATACCGTCAAACTATATCATTTAACTATGTGCATACCTTAATAAACTCACTGACAGGAAATAATGTTAGAACTTAGGATATGAAATAGCAAGAAATGAGAATTGAAAGACTAAAAAGAAGACAAAACAAATATATTAACTAAAAATAAATGATGAGAGATTCCAGGAGAACTGAGATAAGGAGTTTGCAATTCTTCAGACCTTCAAGGTCCCTAAGACATCACTTAATTTAACACAGCATAGTAATATATTTGAATGACAAATATGTTTGAATCATTCAATCCACTAAATCTGTACAAAAATAATAATACTAGTTAACATTTATTGACTGATTACAAGATGTCAGGTACTGTTCTGAATGCTACTTGCATTAGAAATTCAGGAGTATTTAAAAGAACACAGAGATTTTGGATTGAGTGTTCTTCAACCATAGTAACAACTATTTTGTGAGGATTATTAACATTCCTACTTATAGTTGAGGAAATTAATATAAATAAAGCTTAAGTAAATTGTCCAAGACCACACAGGTTTTAGGTGGGAAAGCCGGGTTTTGAATCAAAGGAATGCGGATTGAAATACAGAATATTTAATCCCTACATTAAACTGGAGATTGAGAGACAGTGAAAATAAAATGCAGAATTTATTTTATTTTCTGAAAATTAATTGCAGTGGAAGTTCTCTTATATCACAAAAGATACATTACTCTATTTGCATTGTTGGCATGCTCACACACACAAACACAAAATCAGCTACATTGATGTATTTTAAAAAGGGAAGTTATAAAATATATTATGGTTATAGATACGATCTTAATTAGAGTCATGGAGCTCATTTTAGATGTTTGCAGTCTATGATTCTAGTCTATTCAAGCATTCAAAGTGATACATATTATCACTTCTGCTCTTACCATTTATTCATTGAGATATTCTTTCATTTACTCATTATTTAATTATGAAACAATTATATGCACCAGGTACTGGGCTAAGAACTGTTTGGATGAAAAATTTAATGCCACAGACCCTTATCCTCAAAGAATTCAGAGTTTATTTGAGAAAGGCAAATTAACAGATAAATTTAATGCTGTAAGGGCAATGCACTAGTCGGTATGGAATAGATATTAAGGGGAATGTGAAAAACAATATATCATCAAGCCTGAAAATGTGGTGGGGGCGGGACATCAAGAAAGTCTTTTCCTAGGACCTGGTATTTGATCTGAGTCATAAAGGATAAATCAGAGTTTGTTATACCAAATATGATTGGGAAGAAGAAAATGCTTTCTAGGAAGAGGGAGATAAAAGGCATGGAATAAAACAATAAAATGTGCTTGGAGTATGTGGCTTGAAGTGGAGAATTGCATGAAATAGAGTTCAGATGCAAGAAGAATCCTTGAAAATCATGTGAAATTGTTTGCCGTTAGGTGAGAAGCAGTCTTGGTTTCGCATAGACACAGAAATGATACAGGCTGTTTTGAAATGAGAAGGATTCACTTTGAAAGTTATATGGAGAATGAATTTGAGGAAGACAAACCAGGAAGCAGAGATAAAGAGGTTTTTACAGATGTTCTAGAAACACCCATGAGGAAATAAATGATCATGGTGGTAGTAGGACTAAAAAGCAAATAAATTAAAATAATTTAGAAGATATATAGACTTTTAAGATTAATTGGATATGTATGAGGGAAGAAAGCTGAAGTCAAGATTAAGTTTCAGGTATATAACTTCAGTGTCTGGGTGGAAGATGACAACAAGGAGGTGCAAAATACACTGGAAGCAAGTTGAAAGGGATGATGTATTCAGATTTGAGCACTTTGAGTTTGAAAAGCCCATAACTTACACATACAGAAAAATCTAGCAAGTGGTTTGATAGATGTATTTGAAGGCCAGTCAAAAGAAGGAAACTAGAGATAATACATTTAGGTGATTCAACACAAAAGGCTGCTTAATGCATGAGAGGGGATGAGATTTTCCCCAGCAAAGTTTGAATGAAATGTGAGATCAGTGGTCCAAGATAAGAACCCTGGAAAATACAGATACTGTCAGGTCACTGTGGATACCAAGATGTAATGTTAGCTTTAAAAAATAATAATTCAGATGAAATCTTGGGGTAACTTAGATTAAGATAAAGATATTCCAGCTAAAATGTCATGGGTGACTGCAATGAGTTAGTGAATTTCATCATTCTGTAAAAGTTAAATAATGTCTTATTTCAAAACTAACAAAAAGAAAATGTCCCACAAGATTCTGAAAGCCATCACAATAATCTCTTATAAATTCTTTCTGCCTCCCTCCCATAATCATGGCAGCCCACATAGAAAATGTAGGAAATGTTAAGATAATATGTTTCTTATCATATCTTATGCAGAGTCCTTGCTTATTCTTTTAAGTTCTATAATTTCCAATACCACTGACATATTCAGTGTGATATTTTGAATATTCCAAGTTTTATATATTTTGATGGAGCAACTTCCCATTGGAAGAATAAGAAATACAATATTCTATGTGCTATTGTATATATACATATACACAAAAAATACAGAAACACACACAGACACAGACAATGAACACACACACACACACACACACACACACACACACACAGTTTCCCAGCCATTCTTCATGTATCTAGTAGAAACAAGAGAATAAGGCTACATTGGATAAGCATGTCATGGCCTCCAAAAGGCTCAATAGGGTCAACATATGCTGATTCCCCCATTTGTTTGTACTTTGTCTCAACCCATTCCACATCTCATAATTGTCTCATCTTTCTTCTTACAATTTCTTATTTTGCACATGACTTTTTAAA
>NW_012101765.1:3872377-3876542 GCF_000951045.1 Mandrillus leucophaeus
TTTCCTAACAAATGAAAATATTTCCATCTCCAACCAGCCTAGAAATGTTACCCCTAGGAATAAAAAACTTTGCTGTGATTCTGGGCCCTTGTTCAGGACTCATTATATCAAAAGCAGATGAAAATATTTCATTTATCCCATCTGTGAGTTTAGTATTTCACTGCTTGTGGTAACTCTTTTCTCCTCGAAGACAGAGATATTTTATTTCAATGATGATTATAGCCTATTATAATCCTCATGTGACTAAAAAGGTAATAAAATGAATGTTGCATTTATCATTCAAAAATTATCCTCAGAACATATCAGTGTGTGCTTACAGTAGTAAAACACAACTATATTGTTGCTAAAATTAATTATAAAATTGTTAAATTTTGTACATACTAAAACTCAATTAACTATGTTTGTCATTGCTTAGATGAATCATGTCAAATTATGTCCCTTGATGTATATAATGATAATAATTAACAAAAGTCTGAATACTATGTCCTATTAAATTAATGTTTATTCTGCCCGTGTATATGATGCAAAAGTAATGCTAGTTAAAATTAAAAAAAGTAACTACAGCTTTTTAAATTAAAAATGACTTCATTTCTTTAATTGATATTAACAATACATAGCAAAATGTGAACAAAGGTTAGAAAGAAGGTATACACATTTGCTTTGTAAACAACCAGTTTTTAAAATAATGCCATTGAACAATATACAGAAGAAATCAGACAGCAAAGTACAGTGATTAAAATTTACTCAGAAATAATCTAAATATTTGGAGAAACTCATGTGTTATATAAGCACACACAAGCTTGTGCACACATGCAAATGTGCATACTGTAGAGCTGAGTGTGATACGTTTAACTCTGAATGTTAATAAGTAGAAAAAAAATGAATCACAACAACCTTTATATACAGCATAGTATCTTTTTATAAAATTACAGCTAATAAGTCTACATATTTCTAAAATTAATCTTTAGGAATATATAGAAATGCAATAAAACTACATAAAAAGGAATGATGAAATAGGTTCTAGTTGACAAATACCTCAGCTAGTGAGAGGTAGAAATATAGACTGGAAATATTTAAAGAAAAACACACTCTACACAAATGTCTAGGCCAGTGAGCTTTGACAAACTGAACACACCCTTGTAACCAATATTCAGATCAAGAGATACAACATTAAGAGTAACCTAGGAATCCCTTTTTGTTTTTGTTTTGTTTTTAGTCATTATCTCCACTGTTGTCAAGGGTAACCACTTCTCCTGCTCCTAACGTTATAGATTAGTTTTTGCCTGTGTTTTTTATAGTATGTATTCTAGTGTCCAGTTTGTTTTACTCAGCACTAGGTTTGCGAGATTAATCCATATTCTCAAGGTGTAGTTATAAAGGGTTAATTGTTCTTGCTGTATGGTTTCATTGTGGGACTGTATCACAATTTATTTAACTGATCTACTGTGAATATGCCTTTACATAGCTTCAAATTTAGACATTTACAAATAATGCCAATATAAACAAGGCTGTGCTTGCCTTTTGGTAAATATGTGTTCATATTTGTGTTAGGTATATGTCTATAAGAGCGATTGCTGGGTCATAGGATTTGCTTATAATCAACTTTAGTAGATCCTGCCAAACAGTTTTAATTTACATTATTACACTCCACTATCTTGCTCCACATCTTTGCCAAAATTTGTTATTTTCCATCTTTTTTATGGCATCTGCATTTAGCCATTCTCATTGGTGTCTAATGGGTACCATTATGTGGTTCAATTTGCATTCCCTTTAATACTGATGAAATTAAATTGCATGTAACTTTTATTGTCCATTTGATAGACTCTTTTGTGTATTGCATGTGCAAATCTTCTGCCCATTTTTCTCTTGGGTTTCTGTCTTTTGCTTGTTTATTTGTCTTTCTGTAACCAAATACAAATCCTATGTCATATGTATAAAAAATATATATGTATGTGTATGTATATGATACATCTGTATGTACATATATATCAATATGTGTATCTATCACAAATACTTTCACTCTATGTAGTCTATTCACACTATTAATGGTACTTTAAGCATTCAAAAAATTTATCTTTAACATAGTCCAACTTGTAAAATTTTCTTGTATGGTTATTTATCTTTCTTTCTTGTTTAAGAAACATTTTTCTCTTTTAAAGTCACCTGTTTATTTGCTATTATTTTCTTTAGAATATATAATCTACCAATATCATTACTGGATTTATATCCAAAGGAAATGAAATCATATGCTGAAGATGTATCTGCATGTTTATTGTGATGATATCCAAGATATAGTATCAACCTAAATGCCCATCTGTATAAATGGAAAAAATATGATACACACACACACACACACACACACACACACACACACACACAGGGTATACTCTAAAACAAAATAAAATTCTGTTATTTGCAACAATGTGGATAGACCTGGATGACATTATAGAGAACATAATGTTAAGTGAAATAAGCCAGGCACAGAGCAACAAATATGTGATAGCACTTATATCTGGAATATAAAAACGTTAATTTCCTAGAAGAAGAGAGTTAAATAGCGGTAACCAGAGGCTGAGGAACAGAGGGATGAGAAGGACTGGGATAGACTGGTCAATAAGTACAAAGTTACAGTTAGACAGGGAGAATAAGTTTTGGCGCTCTATCACACAGTAGGATATCCATAGCAAATAACATATATGTATATTTCAAGATAGCTAGAAGAGAAAACTTTGAATGTTGTTACCACAAAGAAATGATAAATGTTCAAGGTGATAGATATGGTAATTACTCTGATTTGATCATTATACCTTCTATACATGCATTGAAACATCACATTGGGCCCCATAAAAATGTCCAATTATTATGTCAATTAAAAATAAAGCTTTTTTTTTTTTACAAAGCTAAGAAATATTACCTTTTACTTTAGATCTACATCTGTCATTGTGTATAGTGTAGAGTAAGAGGTAAACTTTTTCTCTTATCAATATCCAACTGGCCTGGCAGTATTTGTGGAAAAGGACAATCATTCAGCTACTACACAATACTATTTTTTGTTTTGAATGGTGAGTTATAAGTGCTAATTACACTGTTGAAAATAATGAAACTTTAAAATTAACTAAATGAATATAGACTATGAATGAATCAATGGAAAATATATATAGAATTATGTTTAATCAAATTATGGTTATCTTATGTATAATAAATAAATGAAAAATACAATTAAAAATAAAGAACATATGTGAGTCAGAATCACAAAAGCCTAATTCTTATGTAGGACAGTAATTAGTCAGAAAAACAGAATTGATATATGAAATTCTTTTGAATCAAGGGAGTTTAATGTAGGGAATTCTTTCCACAAATGATGGAGAAGTTAAATGACAAAGAGACTCTTGCTTTCTGGTGTTTTATTGCATACAGAATTATTAACTACAGAAAGCAGCTTCCACCCATAGGACTGGGGAACAAAGAAGCTAGAATGTTAGTGGGGTTACGACTGGCACCTTATAAGCACAATGAGTCTGGTTCTACGTGTGTCAATAGAACCTGGAAACTGTGGGAACTGCTGAAATTCTGGTAAAGTTAGAATTGCAGTAAGCAAACAGAAATACAGAAGTTTCTTTTTCTTCTCTCCTGCCTTCCAATCTGCCTTTGATGTCCCTTACTGGCAGAAAATAACAGAAAGCCGACTGCAAACAGCTAACGTTTGTGTAGCTGTCAGCTTCAGCACAAGAAAGCAAGGCACAGCAGAGCAGGCATGGAGCTGAGAAACTATAGATTAGTAATGACACAATGATAAAACAAACTTGAATATTAAAGAAATAGTTTATTTTATTGACATTTAGATTTAAATTTAAATTAAACACGATGTCTCTTAAGGCTTAAGTCAAAATGGTAAGGTGTTTCATTCCGATTGTATTTATATTTGTTTATGTGACATGAAATGTTGCATATTTTCCAAGGTTACATTAGTGAGACATTTTTAATTTTCAAAAATTTTATGGATTCCTATAACACATGCTTAATATTTAAATCTGATGGACTGTCTTGGTTAATGTTCATAATTTGCAAGTCATTCCAGTTTGTAAGTGCATTATTTTTTATTATTTAAATATCACTCTGTCTCCATCTGCTTTGTAACTACTAGCATCCAGACTTCATAAAATGA
>NW_012101765.1:3882572-3890501 GCF_000951045.1 Mandrillus leucophaeus
ACATTGGATAAGCATGTCATGGCCTCCAAAAGGCTCAATAGGGTCAACATATGCTGATTCCCCCATTTGTTTGTACTTTGTCTCAACCCATTCCACATCTCATAATTGTCTCATCTTTCTTCTTACAATTTCTTATTTTGCACATGACTTTTTAAAATTATATTTGCCACTCTTTTTCCATTGACCTTAGTACACTGCTTAAATATGTGTTCTGCAAACTCTTCTTTGAGTGGCTGGCACTTCTTGCTCTAAGTCCCCTGCCCTCAGCTGCCTCAAGTGCTCCAATGTTTGTTTCTTCTAGACAAATCTTAGTGATAAATTATATGTCACGAAGTTTCTAAATTATTTCACTAAACTTCTTGTGTAATCTAATTTGATCCATTTCAAATATATATCCTGTCAATGGTTATGTCAGAACTAAATACAAAAGAAGTAATCAAAATAATATATATTGAGAAATCATCTCCCTCATTCTTATCAGTATATAGGTTTTATCTCTGTCCAGACACTTTTCAGTAGTGCCTTTCCTTTCAGATCACCTCACCTCTGAGAATAAAGTATCTCAATTTCCGTTAATTAAAAAAAAAAAATAGTTTAAATAGAGCAAAGCAGAGTCTCAAAGCAGAGAAAGGCTTCACTTCTGCTGCTGGGCAAAGTTGAAATAAAACATCACCAGAGAGCAATAAGAAAAATAGCCAAGCACCTCAACATTGGAAACAAGTGACATCCAAGAAAAGAAAATATTTGGTCCTCGTAGCTTACTGTAACTAGGTATGGGCTTTTAAATTTAATCCCTAGATTGTGTGTGTGTGTGTGTGTGTGTGTGTGTGTTTTGTCATGTTGTCCTCCCAAGAATTTTGTCCTCAGTAACATTTACTTAGTCTTAGCTCTCAGTTACTACCTCCAATATCACACTCTCTTCCCACTCTTTTTCATTGAAAGAAGTCAATAAAAATGACAATGATCTAACCAATTGGTCAAGGAAACAAAAGGAGAAAACACAATTTATTAGTATCAGAAACATAAAGGGAGCATCAGTACAAATCTTCCAGACACTAAAAGGGTGGTAATGAATATTCTTAGGCTAATCAACTCAACAACTGGAATTCAAGAATACATTGTAAATATTAACTAATAGTAAGTATTTATTATTATCTTCAACGATATGAAGTGGACAAATTCCTCAAAAATATACCATGTCAAAACTCACTCAAGAAAATATTGGAGAATGTAGATAGCCTTATGTCTACTATAGAAATTAAATCTGTAACCAAACATGTTTCCACTAAGAGAATTTCATGTATAGACAGCTTCACTGGTAAATTCTCCAAAAATCCTTCCAAAAACAGAAGATAAAGAAACACTTCTTAATAGATTTAGGAGACCAGCATTACCCTCATACAAAAGCCAGAAAAAGACATAAAACAAAATATTGCTACATAATAATATCCCTCATTAATATGTACATAAAATATTTAATATAATGTTGGCAAATAAAATCAAGTCACATATAAAAAGGTTAATGCATATGATCATGTATGGCTTATTCTAGAAATAAAAGTTTGGTGTAATATCTAAAAAAACATTGTAATCATGATATTAATAAAATAAAAGAAAAAATGTAACCTCAAGAAGTACAAAACGAGTATTGGAAATTTCAACAACTTAGAATTAAAAAATAATAATAATTACACTCAGCACACAAGGAATAGAAGGCAGCATTCTCATTTTTTAGATTTTCTTCACCAAATAGACCTACAAAAATCCTCCAGTTAACATCACATCTATTGGTAAAGGATTGAATGCTTCCGTCCCCAATGCGAGGAACAAGGCAAGGATGTCTAATCTTATCACTTCCAATCAATTTTGTATTGAGAATCCTGGTCTGTGAAAAGATGTAAGAAAAAGAAATAAATGTCATACACAATTTCTGTGCAAAATCCCAAGAAAATCTACCAAAATCTTGTTCTTATTTTAACTAATAAGTGAGTTTAGCAACCAACATTTAAAAATTTTGCTCTCTAGAGGATGCCATTAAGGAATAAAAAAAAAGGAAAGGAAAAACTGAGAGAAAACAATTTTAAAACACATATTTGATCATAGACCTGCATCCAGAATGTATACAGAATTCTTACAACTCAACATAATAAAACAAAATTTAAAAAATACTAAAAAATCTATTAAAATTTGTTTAAAATTATACAAATACTTTAAGAAAGATGTTATGCAAGTATAGATAATCATGTGAAAACATGCTCAACATGATTAATCATTAAGAAAATATAAATTAACAACTACAATGAGATACCACTGCATACTCACTGGAATGCTGAAACGATGACTGGCAATACCAAGTGTTAGAGAAAATGTAAAGCAACTGGAACCCTCATATGTTGCTGACAGGAATGCAATATGATCCAGTAATGTTGGAAAATAGTTTGGCAGTTTCATTTAAAGTTAAACACACATTTGCCCAACAATCCCAGTCTGACGTATTTACTCAAGAAAAATGAAAATGTATGTGTCAAAAAAGGGCTTATACATGAAGGCTCATAGTCACTTTACTTATTTTGTGCCCCAAAGTTGGAAAAATGCAAATGTTCATTGACTAGTAAGCCCTTCAACAAATTCTGGTGTACCATAACATGGACCACTCTTCAACAGTATAAAGTTGGGGCCAGGCACAGTGACTCATGCCTGTAATCCCAACACTTTGGGAGTCTGAGGCAGGTGTTCAAGACCAACCTGGTCAACATGGCAAAACTCCGTCTCTACTGAAAATACAAAATTAGTCAGATATGGTGGTGTATGCCGGCAATCCCAACTACTCAAGAGGATGAGGAAGGAGAATTGCTTGAATCCAGGAAGCAGAGATTGCAGTGAGCCAAGAAAAAATATATATATATATATACACACACACACACACTATATATATATATAGAGAGAGTAATTATGAAGATACAGGGAAAATCTAAATATAGCCTTGATATTTGATAATATGAATAAATTACTTTTAATTATTTTAGGTCTGATAATGAGAAACATTAAAAATGTATGATGGACCAATATTATGTCTGAAATTTGCTTTGAAAAAACAGTACATGTTAGGAGTAAATGCTTAACAATTTGATCATAAATCTGTAATTGCTGAAGGTTAGTGAGAGTATGTTCAGTTCATCATCCACTCTCTCTACTACTGCAAATGCTTGACATGTTTCATAACAAAATGTAAAATAAATAAAATTTATTACAATTGTCCCTCAGTGTCCTTGGGGATTTGGTTCTAGAAGCCACCATCAATATAAAAACACATGGATGCTCAAGTAGGTTGATTATGTGACTTACTAAAGGTAGTACAGCTAAAAAGGAGCCAAGGAACCAAGGAACCATAGAAAAAAATCCCTGACATGCACATGTATGTTTATTGCAGCACTATTTACAATTGCAAAGTCATGGAACCAACCCAAATGCCAATGACAGACTGGATAAAGAAAACATGGTACATATACACCATAGAATACTATGCAGCCATAAATGTGAATGAGATCATGTCCTTTTCAGGGACATGGATGAAGCTGGAAGCCATCATCCTCAGCAAACTAACACAGAAACAGAAAATCAAACATCACATGTTCTCACTCACAGGTGGGAGCTGAACATTGACAACACATAGACACACAGAGAGAAACAACACATCCAGGGCCTACTGGGGGGTGGAGGGTGAGGGGAGGGAACTTAGAGAACTGATCAATAGGTGCAGCAAACCACCAAGGCACACATATACCTACGTAACAGACTTGAAAGTTCTGTTCATGTACCCAATTTTCTTTTCTTTTATTTTTTTAGAAGAAATAAGAAAAAAAAAAAGGTGAAGAATTAAAAGTTTTTTTGACTCCATTCAGAAATATTGACCATTCTAAGTTTTCTTTTTAACATTTTCATACTTGTTGCATCTTATCCAACTCACTTTAATATCCCAATTGAGGATCTAATTATTTTTCTTTGAAGAAAAGCCTCTTCTTCTTTTTTTATGTTCCTAATTTGATTGTCTTCTACCCTTCTTTTTCTGGTGAAGTCATAGTATGAATGCAAACTTTTTTATAAAATTGTATAACATAACATTAATAACATTGATTGTGTAATCATTATCTGGGTTTAAATATGAATGTGTTATTTATGGGCTATACACTTCAGTAAATTAATAAATATGTCTGTTTTAATCTTTCTCATTTATAATATGGGACAATAACGTACACATTACATTGTCCTGGAAGAACAAATTGGAAAAGTTCAACCACGTTTTTAGTTCAGTGATTGATACAAAAGTAATCATTAAGAAGTATAGAAATTCTTTCCAAGAAATATTACAACTAGAATTCATCATTATGGGTAAAAAAAAAAAAAAAAATCTCTTGATTATGAACTCTTCTAAGCTCCTGTGGCGAGTAGCCCGTAAAATAGACCCAATGATCTTCACTTTCTGATATCAACAGTCTTGTCTAAGCCCCTACCCTTATGTAACTTGCTTCTCAGCAATGTAATGTGGCAAAATTGAGGGTATCAAGTTATCATGACTAAGTTACAAAGAAATGGCTATTTTTACCTTGCAAGTTTTCTCTGCCATGTTGGGGGTTTTTATGTGGCACAAAACTCAGAAAAATCTCCAGCCAACAACCGGTAACCGAAGTCCTCAGCCTGAGAGGTGTAAAGGAATCAAATTCAGCCAGTGCCCACAGAGACTGAGACTGGAAGATCATTCCCCTCTTGATTCTTCAGGAGAAACTCTAGCCACTGGTTGGCATCTGGACTACAGTCTGATGAAAGACCACGAAGCAGAGTGCCAAGCTATACTGTACCCAGATTTCTGACTCACAGAAACTGAGATAATAAATATATATATTGTTTTAAGTGAAATTTTAGGATGTTATTATCTAGTAATAGTTAAACAAGTTCTTTAAATGTATACTCTTGTGATAATACCATTTATCAGGTATATTTATTTTATCTACCTTAAAAATCTGTAAACAACTAAAGTGCATACTCTACCTAGTATCTATTTTTGTCTAGGTCAATTTTTTTATTCTATTAATATTTGTTTGATGGATTATGCCTAAATGGTTGCTCTGACATTGGCTTAGTCTACCTTCGCCTAGAGAACCTAAACTACCCTTAGATATATCATATAGTTCAATTTCCAAAGAGTTTTTCATTAGCATGATGTTTCACAAGACGTCTGTTACGGAGACATGCCATGAAAAATGTTTATTACTTACACTAATTGCATTCACAGTGAACAAGATACAGTGAGCCAGATGGCTTGCAACTTAATTTGAATTAATATACAATTTTGTTCAGTGTGTCTTAAATATTTTTGCTCAATAGTAATTAAGTTCACCTACTATTGTAAAAAATCAATCCCTCATGCACATAGGTTACACACATAGGTTATATACATAAGGTTAATAGATACATTAAATCTCAATTTTTGTAAGACATTGCTTACAGAAATTAAAATCACAAGCTTAGTTCTTAAAAATTTGCTGGACAAACACAAGAAATGACTTTTGATAAAATTATTGCACATAAAATTTGAATTTCAGTTTAAAATTTTGACATTCTTAAGACGTTCGATATTTTGATGGAAAATGTTCAGCAGTAGCTATAGCATTTAGCACATTTCATTTAGCTATAGCATTTAGCACACTCATTTAGCACATTATGGATATATCTGCTGAATTCAAACACATTATCTTCTTTCACATATTCTTTTTTCAATAATTTTCCCTCCTAAAAGAATAAGCCACTTCACTGAGCTAATAACAAATTATCTTAATAGAATATAAGAAACATTTCCATTTCAACAATGCCAACACATATAATATTTTAGTACAATATCGAGAAAGAAATATTTCACTAGTGAACTAAAATACCAAAACAGTATTATACTAAAATAATAATGTCCTAATGAAAAATAGAATTATAAATATAAGATTTATGAGCTTATAAATCATTAGAAAGCTTACTTTCTTAATTATTACTGATTATTGTAAATTTAAATGTATTTCTTATTTGCATTTGGTTACAGTGACAAAACAACTTCAGCCCAAGAGCCCTAGTATTTTCAGTGAAAGCATGTATCCCTTCCTCACTTCCATAAGTTTGAGATTGAGGTTTTCTCCCAGTTCTTCTAACTTCTCCACTAAAATAGAATTCACCTCTAAATTACTTTCTCACTTTAAACAAATAATATTCAGGTTCAAATCTATGAAAATGGTGTGCCCCACTGGAAAAAAAAATTGGCTGAGGAGTAACAGGTGACTAGCCCTATATCAAGCCCTTGGCCAACATGTTTCAGTATGCATCACTTTTCAAATTTGTATTTCTCTTGAATACATAATACTGAAGTCATTGTTTTCTTCAAGTGTTAGAGATTTAGTCCTTCTTATTTGTCTCCATGTATTATTTACCAGTGTTGTGGGCCACATACTATTCACCAGTGTTGTGGGGAAACATACTTTTTTTTTTCCAGACATTATCAGCTGTACTCCCTGTGGAAAATAATCTTTTTTCCTGGTTGAAGTCTTCTTTTTCATTTGAACTTTGTGGAATGTTTAGTGATAGCTATGAAGAACTTGGAAATGCTCGTAGAGAACAATTAGCAAATCAATGTAATGTGTCAGGATTGAGTATTTAGCATTGGTTCCTAATGCTGTGAAAGAGTAAAATTTACCAACATATACATATTTTACTAAATAAAATAATTCAAACCTGAATAAGTTTTCATTTTTTGTCCACTATTATAACCAAATTATTTTACTGTAATTTTTACCTATGAAAGAGTCAGAGTAGAGTTGTGAAATGTAACAGAAAAATAGTATATATGAACACTACCAGATCCAATTTCATAAAAACCATAGTAAATATTCTCTTTAAGACTGGATATGACTAAACTTTATTAGACTTGAACTGTATTCTGGGTAATTGTCCAGTAATAGCCTTTACTAAATTATACAAAGCCTTTACTTTACTTAACAGGGAACACGAACTCCCCAACCTCTAATATTATCATCATTCAAGATAATGAGCAACACAAACCATTCTATTACCAATCTAAAAGCAATAAATGTCAAAGTAAAGAAGTATGCAATACTCTAGCCTGAAAGAACAAAGGACAAAAGTAATGATAATACCTCTTTATATTTGCAGTCTATTATATCATGCATAACAAATGATGCCATAATTGTAGACAGTGCTATTTTAACAGGTTATAAGAAGAAGATAGTGGGGGAGGTGAGAGTGTTTTGATGATTGCTGTGAAAAATGCTTCAAGCGTCTTAATTTAAAATAGCCAGCAAGAGGAGGATATCATTTTTAGAATGAATTCGATTTTAGTGCTTTCGGTCATAGAAGCTGAAAATTTTAGTGTTTGAATATCTAATATCTTGTATTAGTGACTTCAAGGCAGTTGGAACACAGGACCTAATACAATATATCCCTTTCCAACTAAGTAATCATCAGAAGAAACAGGGAGTGGATCAACAGTTTCTCAACCAGTGATTTCCAATAGTTCAATGAAAGCCCATGTTGGAAAGGCAAAGTGTATCAAGCAAACAAAACCACATTTCCCTAGTGAACACTGAACAATAAATAAAACTGATGCTCTATCCTAAAGCATTATAGTTCATTGTGTTTGCATCTTTGCGAGTTACACAGGATTCAGGACTACAGAGATATGCCACTAACACTATAAATGAGGAGATCTGGCTCAAGCATAGAATCCTTTCTTGACTAATATATAAAACTAGTTTTAAAAATATATTTTCTGAGTAAAAGAAACAAGAGGTTTTTGTAGTCTGCATAAATCACATAAAATATAAGGAGAGCTATGTGGCTCTGACCTATGTGAAGTTTTTCCATGCAAATTTTGCT
>NW_012101765.1:3891568-3894017 GCF_000951045.1 Mandrillus leucophaeus
AAGATTTCTTTGTAGCATATGATGTTTGATAGTGTTTTATCCACAGAAATATTTCTTCCAAAATTGGAGTCAATCCTCTCAAAACCTGCCACTGCTTTATCATCTAAGTTTATGTAATGTTCTAAATCCTTTGTAGTCATTTCAACAATATTCACAGCATCCATCTCAAGAAATCACCTTTTCATTTTGCTCATTTACTAGAAACAACTCCTTACTGTTCAAGTTTTATCATAAGATTGTAGCCATTCAGTCACATGTTTAGGCCCCACTGCTAATTCTAGTTCTCTTGCTATTTTCTCCACTGAAATTATTTCCACCTCTGTTGTTACTTCCTCCACTGAAGTTGAGAGCTCCTTATAATAGGAATCAGTTTTTTAGCAACTCTTGTAAATGTTAATATTTTGACTTTCTCTCATGAAGCATGAATGTTAATGTCATCTAGAATAATTAATCCTTTTCAAAAGGTTTTCTATTTACTTTGCCCAGATTCATCAGAGGAATCACTATCTATGAAATGTATAGCCTTACAAAATGTATTTTATAAATAGTAAGACTTGAAAGCCTTATTATTTATTTTATTTGAAAGTTTAAATTAATCTTTAACCTATGATCGGCAGAATGGATATTGTGCTAGCAGGCATAAAACCAACATTAATCTCCTTGTGTATCTCCATTAGAACTCTTGGGTGACTAGCTTCCTTGTTGATAATCAGTAATGTTTTAAAATATTTTTTTCTTTCTGAGCAGTAGTAGGTCTCAACAGTGATCTTAAAATATTGAGTAAACCATGCTATACACAGATGTGCTGTCATCCAGATTTCGTTGTTCAGTTTATAAAGCACAGGAAGAGTGGATTTAGTGTAATTCATGGAAGCCCTCAGATATTCAGAATGGTAGATAAACATTGGCTTCAACTTAAAGTCACTAGCTGTGTTAGCTCATCACAAGAAAGTCAGCCTGTCCTTTGAAGATTTGAAGCCAGGCATTTTCGATACTCCTAGATGTCTGTTTACATAAGGCAGTTTTGCCTATATTGAAAATCTGTTTAGTGTAGCCACTTTCATCAGTCATCTTAGCTAGTTCTTCTGGATAACTTGCTACAGCTTCTACCTTAACACTTGCTGTTCCATCTAGCACTTTAAAATTATGGAGTCAGTTTCTTTCCTTAAACCTCATGAATCATCCTTTGTTAGAGTCCATCTTTTTCTTGTAGCTTTCTTGCCTGTCTTGGTTTTCATAGAGTTGAAGAGAATTAGAACTTTACTCTGGATTAGGCTTTGATTTAAGAGAATGTTGTGGCCGGTTTGATCTTCTATCCAAATCACTAAAACTTTCTCCATATCAGCAGTAATGATGTTTTACTTTATTAATCATGTTTTTACTGGAATAGCACTTCTAATATCCTTCGAGAACATTCACAACTTGGCAAATTGACACAAGAGGCCTAGCTTTTGGCCTAACTTGGCCTTTACATGCCTTCTTCACTGAACTTAATAATTTCTAGCTTTGGATTTAAAGAGGGAGATGTATGATTCTATCTTTCACTTGAACACTTAGAGGCCACTGTAGAGTTATTAATCAGCCTAGTTTTAATATTGTTGTGTCTCAGGGAATAGTAGGGTCTGAGGAAAGGGTGAGAGACAGAAAAAAAAAACAAAAACAAAACAGTTGGTTAAACAGTCAGAGCACACGTAACATTTACCAGTTAAGTGTTGGCATGGTTTGTGACACTCGAAAACAGCAACAATCATATAAACAAAGATCACTGATCACTGTAACAGATGTTGTAATAATGAAAAATTTCAATTACCAAACTTTGACACAGAGACATGAAAAGAGTACATGCTGTTGAAAAAGTGTCACTTACAGACATATTCAAGGTAAGGTTGCCATGTACCTGCAACTTGTGAAAAACACTGTATGTGCAAAGTACAATGAAGTGAAGCACAATAAAACTAGGTATACTTATATTTTAATACCTAATATATAGTATAATTTCATTATGATTAGAATATCTTAAAAGTATCTTTGCATGCATAATTCTTTTCCGATTAGATTTCCTTCAAAATGCAGCTTCCTTGGGTTCTTTTACTTTTTTACTCCTTTTAAAGAGATGTTTCTTGTGAATTAACTGGAAGAAGTTTATTAGCAGTATTCATCTCTAGGCAATTACAGTATAAATTTGAGCTGATGATGTTTCCCTTTGAAGTTATCAGACCCTTATTTATTCATCTGTGGGGTCTTTCTCAGTAGGCTTGCTTTAATCTACAAGTCATTTGAGAAATGGTCTGATAAACTGGTTCTTCCTTAAATATTGATGACTGAAATATTGGTTAATATTTTAAAAACTAATCTCTTAATTAACATTTAACAAATTTCTGGAAGTATAAAACTTTTATGACTCCATCTTCTTAGAAAACAAACTTTGTGGTAGAATTTCTGGGTACTA
>NW_012101765.1:3895417-3897561 GCF_000951045.1 Mandrillus leucophaeus
CTTCTTATTTGTCTCCATGTATTATTTACCAGTGTTGTGGGCCACATACTATTCACCAGTGTTGTGGGGAAACATACTTTTTTTTTTCCAGACATTATCAGCTGTACTCCCTGTGGAAAATAATCTTTTTTCCTGGTTGAAGTCTTCTTTTTCATTTGAACTTTGTGGAATGTTTAGTGATAGCTATGAAGAACTTGGAAATGCTCGTAGAGAACAATTAGCAAATCAATGTAATGTGTCAGGATTGAGTATTTAGCATTGGTTCCTAATGCTGTGAAAGAGTAAAATTTACCAACATATACATATTTTACTAAATAAAATAATTCAAACCTGAATAAGTTTTCATTTTTTGTCCACTATTATAACCAAATTATTTTACTGTAATTTTTACCTATGAAAGAGTCAGAGTAGACTTGTGAAATGTAACAGAAAAATAGTATATATGAACACTACCAGATCCAATTTCATAAAAACCATAGTAAATATTCTCTTTAAGACTGGATATGACTAAACTTTATTAGACTTGAACTGTATTCTGGGTAATTGTCCAGTAATAGCCTTTACTAAATTATACAAAGCCTTTACTTTACTTAACAGGGAACACGAACTCCCCAACCTCTAATATTATCATCATTCAAGATAATGAGCAACACAAACCATTCTATTACCAATCTAAAAGCAATAAATGTCAAAGTAAAGAAGTATGCAATACTCTAGCCTGAAAGAACAAAGGACAAAAGTAATGATAATACCTCTTTATATTTGCAGTCTATTATATCATGCATAACAAATGATGCCATAATTGTAGACAGTGCTATTTTAACAGGTTATAAGAAGAAGATAGTGGGGGAGGTGAGAGTGTTTTGATGATTGCTGTGAAAAATGCTTCAAGCGTCTTAATTTAAAATAGCCAGCAAGAGGAGGATATCATTTTTAGAATGAATTCGATTTTAGTGCTTTCGGTCATAGAAGCTGAAAATTTTAGTGTTTGAATATCTAATATCTTGTATTAGTGACTTCAAGGCAGTTGGAACACAGGACCTAATACAATATATCCCTTTCCAACTAAGTAATCATCAGAAGAAACAGGGAGTGGATCAACAGTTTCTCAACCAGTGATTTCCAATAGTTCAATGAAAGCCCATGTTGGAAAGGCAAAGTGTGTCAAGCAAACAAAACCACATTTCCCTAGTGAACACTGAACAATAAATAAAACTGATGCTCTATCCTAAAGCATTATAGTTCATTGTGTTTGCATCTTTGCGAGTTACACAGGATTCAGGACTGCAGAGATATGCCACTAACAGTATAAATGAGGAGATCTGGCTCAAGCATAGAATCCTCCCTTGACTAATATATAAAACTAGTTTTAAAAATATATTTTTTGAGTAAAAGAAACAAGAGGTTTTTGTAGTCTGCATAAATCACATAAAATATAAGGAGAGCTATGTGGCTCTGACCTATGTGAAGTTTTTCCATGCAAATTTTGCTTTTTAAATATATCCTCTAAAATGTATCCACAGACATACATCTTATTACATAGGGCTGACGTATGGATCTTTTGTAGACTAAGTCTATGGATATTTGATGGAGATGCTCACTTTCTTTATAGACTTTGAGGGTGTTTTGTGGTATTATGCTGTTAGAATACTACTTTCATTTATAGGTTCCTGTCCTTCCTCTGGACAACATACCGTCGATAAACAGGACAATAGAAACCTTAAAATTTATGACATTCTGGCATAGTTAAAATTCCTAAAGTTTTTTTTTTTCTTTTTGGCTCACAAGTATAACCTTTGTTATCTGCATCAATAATGAAAAGCAAGCACAAACTGTTTTTGTGAACAACAAAAGAGATATTTTTTTGAACACATACAAATAGCTATAATTTACACAAGAGTAATTAAATTCAGCTTATAAGTAACTTCGTAACTGGAAATCTTACTAAGAGAATAAAAACATTTTGCTTATAAGGATTTCATTTGCTCAAATTCAAAGAGTAGAGAAAATACAATAATTATAACCCGCTGTAGCTGAATTAGTACATGGGTTCATGTCTCACAACTTGGTAAATACTCTATATATTGAGTCAGCCAATCTCTGCCTATCTTGCTGCCAAGTGTTCTGGTTCATAGGTGAGATTA
>NW_012101765.1:3902911-3950360 GCF_000951045.1 Mandrillus leucophaeus
TTGTCAATATAATTTTTCTAATAGCAAAGAAAAAAATTTAAAATGTATATATTCAAGCAAAGTTATCTGTGATTACTGTAGAATTTCAGAATAAGTTACTAACAAAATTTAGCCCCCTTTATTAAATTAAAATTAATAACCCATTATGGAGCAGTTATTATTTGGAAGGAAGGATGTAAGATCACTAAACCAGACTTTAGTAAGATAGTCAAACAAGAAAGGATAGATTTGGTAATAAAATCATTTTCTGATGATGCTACTTTAAGTGATTTTTTTTGTTTTATTTTTGAGAAGGAGTCTCACTCTGTTGTCCAGGCTGAAGGGCAGTATTGCAGTCTCAGGTCACTGCAACCTCTGCCTCTGAGGTTCAAGAGATTCTCCTGTCTGAGCCTCCCAAGTAGCTGGGATTACAGGCACACACCACCATGACTTCTGGTGATCCGCCCTCCTCAACTTCCCAAAGTGCTGAGATTGCAGGCATGAGCCATCATGCCTGGCCTAAGCGATTTTTAAATCCACCTTTTAATGTACCCAAAGAAAATAGAATAAGTTACAGCTTTCTTTTCTACCTGAAGCTACCAATTAATATGGTGATTGCATTTTGATTTAGCACAAAACTTCCCCTTTCCAACATCAAAAATACATTAATGTTTAAGGCAATTTTAATCATATTCTCAATGTTTTCATAAAAACTATGTATCTGGCACTTATTATTGTCCTTTTCATTTGGCTCTAGATTTTGTCACAAAAGTAGAAAATTGATTAAATGTTAATAGTGGGATTCATTCTAAAATACTCATGACATTATTGCAGCTTCTTCACTCCTGTTGTTCAGGTGAGTGAGAGGGAATGGTAAAGCTCTTTTACTCCCACCACCAGTGAGCTTCAGGTTCTTGTCCCCTAATCAAGAAGAATAAGGCATGCAGATGCCAGAGAGTCAGTAAGGCAGAGTTGGATTTATTAAGCAACAGACAGGAGAAGGAACCCAAAAGAGAGTTGCTAAATGTGAGACTGAGTCTGGGGTTTTTATGGGCTTAGAAAGAGGAAATGCATGCTGATTGGTTTATGGTTAAGCTTGGGAAAAGTGCCATTCAGAAAGAGGTATGATAGTGTAAAGAACCAATTAGGGGCTGAAGTGAAGGCTTGGACTGTGACCAATCAGGGCTAGAGTGATATTATACTTTATGCAAATGAAGATTCAACCTACAATCAATCACAGAAAGATAGATGTACATAAAATAGTAAAAGGCAAGGACCAATCCAGAGGCAGTGCATAAAATGAGACAAAGGTGAATCAAGTGGAGGGAAATGTGTTCAAAAAAGGAATGGAATTTGTTCATCTGGGTTCACAAAGTAGGCATGTTTACTCAAGGATGCAGGTATTTTCTTATCTGTGGCCTGCAGATTGTTTTTTAGTCTGTTTTTGGTTTGAAGAAGTTTTACTGAGGACCCACCCTCACTGCCTGCATGACTGGTTTCTTCCTCCACTTTCAACATATTCAAAAGTGCATTTGCTTCAGGACATTTAGAAAATAGATTTTTAAAACAAACCTAGTCTCGCATGTATTTCCTCAAAAACTACCATGCATGTTTTGAAAAAAATGACCAATTTGTTGGAAAAAAATGAACATATTTGTAATTTCTAAACCCAAACAAACAAAACAGCTGAATATTTATTGTTATTGTGTAGCTGGTTAATAGCATCTAAAATGTAGGAAACACCTACTTAGCAATAAACAGTTACTATACCCACAACCTGGAAATGTGGGAACTATTTTTCCTGTTTTACAGATGTGGAAATTGAAACATAAAGATTGTATTAGTCAGTGTTGTCTAGAGGGACAGGACTAATGGAATATATATCTATGTATCTATATTTATCTATCTATCTATCTAGCTAGCTAGCTAGCTGTCTAGCTATCTATGTGGGTAGTTTATTAAGTATTAACTCACATGATCACAAGGTCCCACAATATGCCATCTACAGGCTGAGAAGCAAGGAGAGTTCCAAAACAGAACAACTTGGAGTCCAATGTTTGAGGGCAGGAAGCATACAGCATGGGAGAAAGATGTAGGCTGGGAGGCTAGGGTTGTCTCTCTTTTCATACTATTCTGCCTGCTTATATTATAGCTGCACTGGTAGCTGATTAGACTGTGCCCACCCAGACAAGGGTGGGTGTAGCTTCCCCAGCCCACTGACTCAAATATTAAACTCCTTTGGCAACACCCACACAGACACACTCAGGGTCTAAACTTTGTATCCTTCAGTCCAATCATGTTGAAATTCAATATTATCATCACAAAGATGTTTAAAAATTGCCCAAAATCAAATACTTCAAATGGAATCCAGTTTTGTCAAAAGCCAGCATCTTCTAAGAATGACCCCATAGTGCCTCAAACCATACTGTGTACAATTTTTTTTTATATTCCTGAAAGATGTGAGTCACCAAACATGGGGAGAGCACAGTAGTTAAGGGGCAAAAAACTCTAAGATAGAGATGTTCCTAATAAATTGCTTGAAATGGATGTAAATTTGGTTTTAAGATAGGATATGAAAATCTATTCAGAGGAAGAACAAATTTGCTTTTTGCCCCTCTTCTCCATGTTTAGTAGAAGCAGGATTTAGGCTGGTTTTTCTTGAAGCTAAAAGACATTGAGCTTGTTACATGCAGTAAATGCAAGACAAAACATTTTTCACAATGGTAAGTTTTTAAAAAGTTAAGAATTAATGCCTATATAATAAATATAAACACTACATAGGTTTGTTTCTGGATAATAAACAGGAGACTGTTGGCATCAACTTAACAGATATCATTTTCAAATTTTGTATGCCAAGGAACTCTTTACAAAAATTAAATGGTATGTATCAAACCTAATACATACAACAATCTAAAGTGCAGTTTTGTTTAAATGGTGGGAGCAGGAATATGAAGAGGAGAGTGTCTCTACAGAATTACTTGGTGCTTCACTTGCAGAGTTAAGAGTTTTGGTCCGTGTTTTAAAATTATAAATTTGTAGTATCTGAAAGGTTTGTAAGTTCCATCCTAATTTTCCATAATGGGAAGAAATAAAAATGGCTAAGACAGTCAAGCAGAACTTATGTATTCTGCTAAAATCAATGATGGTCAAGTCTTGCAGATTATGTTCAATAATTAGCAGGTAGATTAGGGTTAATAGTTTCAAACTTGTGAAATCAGCATAAATTCTCAAGACTGGGAGAAGAAGAGGCTATGAAAAAAAGTTTTAAGAGACAAGAGCACATCTTTGGAGTTAAGATGATGATTCTGCAGGAAGATAAGAAAAAAACAAAGTAGTAGACGACTTACTCTTCTTTCTTTAATGGCTCGAACTTGAAATTGACCACAAATTTGGCAGCTTAAGAAAATACAATCTTGTTTTCATACAGTTCTGGAGGTCAGAAGTCACATATCTGTTTCACTGGGCCAAAGTCAGGCACTGCTGATTTTTTTTTTTTTTTTTTTTTAGGTTCTCAGGAAGAATCTTGTGTCTCAAAGTCATCTGCATTCCCTGGCTCATGACGTCTTCCTCATATAACTCCAAACTCTTACTACCTTTACCACATCCCCTACTTGTTGTTTTGTAGTCAAATTTTTCTCTGTCTGCCTCTTTTAAGAACACTGTGATTGCATTTTAAACCCTTCTCAATAATTTAATAATGTGTTCATCTCAAGATCTTTATCATAAGATCGTTAAACCATATCTACAAAGTCCCTTTTGCCATTTAAGGTAATATTCACAAGTTCTGATTATTAGAGCATGAACATATTTGGAATCCATTATGCACCTGTTACAATGATTTTACCAAAGATTTTTATGTGGTTGTGTGAGCATCTTAATTAAACAAATTTTCATGTGAAGATAGCAAAAGAAGGTCATGATTAATTAGAAAATTAGGATAAAATAACATCAAAAATCTACACTTTTGTTTAGTCAGATATTTCAAGTAATATTTTTCAAGTTAAATTATTCAGAATATCTTAGTTTCAAATTTTACCATTTGTCTGAGAGAGATATTATTAGCTTCTGTGGTGTAAGAAACAAAATTGTAAACGATATAGATTGTGCTCTATTTCCTGTCTTCTTCATATTCCTTTATGGTGTCTTGTTTGTTGAATTAGTATCTTTCACATAAGCAATATTTTTCTTTTCTTTTCCTTCTATCCATAATTACCATGTAAAAATGTTGCCTTGTATACTGGTGCTACAATTTACTATAAGAAAAAGCAATAAAAAAAGTGTGTGTGTATGTTATATACATCATCAAATATTAACATTTCCTTTTATTTTTGCTGAGAATGTGGCTAATTCACATAATTATAGATTTTATCTTGTTAAAATATTAACATTAACATGTTAACACTGAGAGGGAGAAAATTAGAAGGGAAAATACACATAAAAGATCCTTGCACCTACAAATATTAAGAAAAAAACAAACAAACAAACAAAAAGTCCTAGACAGAGCAATCAGACAAGAGAAAGAAATAAAGGGCATCCAAAAAGAAAGAAAGAAAGTCAAGCTATCTCTGTGTGAGGATGACATGATCCTATATCTAGAACAATCTATAGTCTTGGCTCAAAAGCTCTGTCAGCTGATAAAAAAAAAAACTTTAGCAATGTTTCACAATACAAAATCAACCCACAAAAATCAATGGCATTCCTATAAACCAACAGCCACACTGAGAGCCAAATCAGCAAGGCAATCCCATTCACAACTGCCAGAAAAGAAAAAAAAAAAAAAAAAAACAAAACCTAGGAATAAAGGTAACCAGGGAGGTGAAAGATCTCTACAATGAGAATTGCAAAACACTTGCAAATCAGAAATGACACAGACAGATGGGAAAACATTCCATGCTCAGGAATAGGAAGAATCAATATCATTAAAACGGTCATACTGCCCAAAGCTATTCACAGATTCAATGCTATCAAACTACCTATGATGTTCTTCACAGTACTAGAAAAAAAAAATCTATTTTAAAGTATATATGGAATCAAAAAAGATCCCAAATAGCAAAGGCAAATCTTGGCAAAATAAAAAAACTGGAGGCATCACATTACCCAATTTCATACTGTATACCACAGGGCTACCGTAAGCAACACAGCATGGTAGTGGTACAAAACCAGGAATATAGATCTATGGAACACAATAGAGAGCACAGAAACAAGGCCACATGTCTATGACCATCTCATCTTTGACAAAGCTGACAAAAACAAGTCACGGGGAAAATACTCCCTATTCAAATGGTGCTGGGATAAGTGGCTAGCCATATGCTAAAGATTTAAGTTGAACACCTTACTTACACCATATACAAAAATCAACACAAGATGAATTAAAGACTTAAATGTAAAACCCAAAACTATAAAAACCTTGGAAGACAACCTAGGAAATGCCATCCTGGACATAGGAACAGGCAAAAATTTCATGACAAACACACCAAAAGCAATCCCAACACAAGCAAAAATTGACAAAAATAAAATCTAATTAAACTTAAGAGCTTCTGCACAGCAAACGAAAACTATCAAACAGATAACCTATAAAATGGGAGAATACTTTTGCAAACCATACATCTGACCAAGGCCTAATATCCAGTATCTATAAAGAACTTAATTTTACAAGAGAAAAACAAACAACTCCATTAAAAAGTGGGTAAAACACATGGACAGACACTTTTCAAAAGAAGACATACAATTGTGGCCAACAAACACATGAAAAAAAGCTCTATATAATTGATTACTAGAGAAATGTAAATCAAAACCACAATGAGACATTATCACACACCAGTCAGAATAGCTATTACTAAAAAGTAAAAAAAAAAATGACAGATGCCAGTGAGGTTGCTGAGTAAAGGGAACACTTGTACACTGTTGATGGTAGCATAAATTAGTTCAATCATTGTGGAAAGTAGTATGGTGATTCCTCAAAGAGCTAAAAGCAGAACTACCATTTGACCCAGCAATCCTATTCCTGGTTATACACTCAGACAAATATAAATCTTTCTATCATAAAAATACATGCACGCATTAGGTTCATTGCAGCAGTATTCACAATAGCAAAGACACGGAATCAACCTAAATACTCATCAATGACAGACTGGATAAAGAAAATGTGGTACATATATACCACAGAATACTAAGAAGCCATAAAACAGAATGAGATCATGTCTTTTGCTGGAACATGGTTGGAGCTGGAAGCCATTATCCTTTGCAAACTAACACAGGAATAGAAAATCAAATGCCACATGTTCTTACTTACAGATGGGAGTTAAATGATAACAACTCATGAACCCAAAGAAAGGAACAACAGACAATGGGGTCTATGTGAGGGTGGAGGATGGAAGGAGGTAGAGGAGCAGAAAAATTAACTATTGGGTACTAGCCTTACTACCCGGATGATGAAATAATCTGTACCACAAACCTCCATGACACAAGTTTACATACACAGCAAACCTTCACATGTACCCCTGAACGTAAAATAAAAGTTAAACAAAACATAACAAACAAACAAAAGACCAATAAATCCCTGAATAAGCTTTAATGATAACACATTTTTCTTGCCTCAGTAACTAGAGGTCTAAGATTAGGGACCAATACAGAACGTTCTACTTTTTGGCAAGGATCTCTTCTCCTGATGATCTCTTTAGGGCAAGACTGGAACCAAGACGACTGCAGGGCTTCTGAGCCATACAGCTTCCATGACAATACCAGAAGTAGAAAAAGTAAGATGGTTCCAGATGTTTTCTCAGAAGAAGAGAGAGTAAATTTTCCAGCTACGACTAACCAACAATCTTTCTTATCAGTCTGAATTGTGTCACAAGCCCAAACCTGACCTGTCATCAAGAAGATTGGCGTGATCCTAACACACAGGCTAACTGCAGGAGCTGAAAGCTGAGGCAGCCATGCTTGTTACATGGGCTGTGATGGGAAGTGGTTGATATCTACAGAAAATTGGGCATTCAATCTTAATGAGAAGAATGAAAGGGAAATAAATGTTATGTGGTTAACCAAAAATATTCACAATAAGAGCTCCACAAATGGGGGATATTCCAGTGAAGACACTTGTTAGAAGTCATAGCTAAAAAGACAAAAGAAAAGAAAAAGGAAAGGTAAAACTTTGATTTAATATCCCAGTAGGAGCTAACTAATACTGTAATATGTAAAATATCTAATGTATGTCAATAGCTGCAGAGAGTACCTCTGTAACCATGTTAAGTGAACTTTTCCAATCTGTCAATGACATAAAGAAAAAGAGAGAAGGAAAGAGATAGAGACAGATGGAGAGAGAGATTCTGGGTAATTACATAATAAAAATATATTTATGGTAAATAGCAAGGGAATATACCACATTTTTAAAAAATTATTTCAAAATTTAAGTTAAGCCTATATTGACAACATAGCACATTTTAAAATTAACCAAAGTTTAGGGTCATTTGAATAGCAGGCACTAAATAGCTCAAAGTAACAATGTATGATTTTCGATTTTTGACTTTTTTCAGTGAGAAATATTCCTCAAATCAATAGAAAATGGAATATTTCTATCTTATTTTACTAAAGCAAGAATTATGATTAAATCTACTGTGTTAATCCATTTTGCATTGCTATAAAGGAATACCTGTGTGTTTTTGTTCATTTTCACACTGCTATTAAGAAATACCTGAGGCTAAGTAATTTATAAAGAAAGAGCTGGTACTTCACATGGCCAGAGCATGAACAAGAGAGAGAGAGGGGCTGCCACACACTTTCAAACAACCGGATCTCATAAGAACTTGGTCGCTACCATGAGAACAGCACCAAGGGGATGGTGCTAAACCGTTTACAAGAAACTTCCCGCATGATTCGATTACTTCCCACCAGGCCCCACCTCCAGCATTGGAGATTACATTGCAACATGAGATTTGGGTGAGGACACAGATACAAACCGGATCAGTGGGACTGAATAACTTATAAAGAAAAGAGGTTTATTGGACTCATGGTTCTGCATGCTGTGCAAGCATGGCAGCAGCACTTGCTTACCTTCCGACGAGACCTTAGGAAGCTTATACTCATGGCGGAAGTTGAAGAGGGGCAGGCATGCCGCATGGTGCGGGAGGGAGAAAGGGAGATGCTAGGTTCTTTTAAACAACCAGCTCTCACATAAACCAACAGAGAGAACTCACTCATTGCCACAGAGAGGACACTATGCCATTCATGAGGGCTCTGTCTCCAGGACCCAAACACCTCCTACTAGGCCTTAGCTCAGACATTGGGGATTACATTTAGACATGAGATTTAGAGCGGAAAAATACAAAACTACTCACTTACCATTTAGTTTGTTCCTATGCAACAACTGAACACATTTATTTAGAAAGTCAAATCTGTTTTTTGGTGAGAAGTCTACAGTGACCAGTTAAAAAAAAAATTCTGTATAACTTTTCATTTTTAAACAGTTATTCCAGTTTTGTGTAGAAACAGCCCAGTTGTGACATTTAATGGTCATATCTCTCTGTGTATTATTGATTTGACATCGTTAAATACTACGATGTTATAAAAAAGATTGAAATGACTGTGTTGATTTACTTTCATAAAAAATTAAGCTTACAATCTCATAAATTACTATAGTTTATTGAGGAGTAAATATAAACTGAAGCATTCAGATTTCTTGTATTTTTTATGTTAATACGTATAGCTATCATTTATATTGGAAAAAGGAGGAAAGAAAAATAATTTTCATTATAAAAGTTTTTCAAAAATATATATACATAAATATATTTGTAATATTTCATTGCAAGACCTAAATTAGTGAACCTCTGCCTCAAGCAGGAAAAAATCTTTATTAACGACCTACTAGAAAAATCAGAGAATGATAAGCCATAAAGCATTCAGACTCATCAAAATCCTCAGCTCAGCAAGTTATTTTCTGCTGACTTAAAAACTTCTAAAAACAGGAAAGCTCCCAAATGTCATTACCTATGGCACAGATGTGTTAGAATGACAATTTTAATATAAAAACTAACATGATTTATGAACTGAGATCTAATCAAATTTAGTTTAAGTGTAATGTAGTCATTTCTACTGCTGATTTCAAATAGCTTTTTTAACCTGGAATACTCATGTATGCATACTTCAAGGTATAACAAATTTTCTTGTCTTTAAATTGGATTTTTGTTTGTTTTCATGCTCCATGTGCTTGTTCTAGAAAGAACAGAGGTACATTTAAACTTTTACAAAAATTTGACAGGAATAATTAAAATCACACTTCAAAATAGTTTCTGGTCATGAATACAAATTTATTGGTATATTTGAAAATTAAACTGTCTTGTAGTAGACACACCCTAAGGTTGCCAATGATGATTTCTGTCTTTTTGTAATCTCCTAGTGAGTGTGGGCAGATCCTGTGACTTGCTTCTAACCAATACAATATGGCAAAAATGATGAGATGCCACTCTCTAGATTATATTGTATGTCAAAGGGGATGAGCTATAAGTTTCATTATTATATTTTGCTATATAAAACGATTTTTAGGAGACGGGGAGAAAGTGTGTCTTGCTGGTCTTGAAGGAACAAACTACAATATTTTATAGAAGGTCCTTATGGAAAGGGTCACGTGACAAGGAACTCTGGCAGCTTCTAGAAGGATAAGAATATCATCAGATTTCTCATCAGAAAGTTCGTAGGTCATGAAACAGTGGGCTGATATATTCAAAGTGCTAAAATGGAAAAAAGCTAGCAACCAACAATTCTTTCTTTGGCAAAACTTTTATTTAACACTGAGGAACAGCTGACCAGCTGACTTCCAGGAACAAAACATGCACCTGGTTTCTACAGCCACAAAGAAATAAATTTCACAAACTTCCTGAGGGAGCTTGGAAGCAGAGAATTTCTTCAGTTAAGCCTCTGGTGAGACACACAGTTAAATACCTGAATTATAGCTTGGTGAAACCATGAGCAGAGCATATAGCTAATATGTGCCTAGATTTGACATATGAAAACTAAGATTAAAAATAGGTGCCATTTCAAGTCACTCAATTTGTGGAAATTTGTTACACAACAATAGAAAATTAACATGTTTCTCTAGATCTTTATCTTCCCTCTTTTGTTTCTTTGAATTTTAGTAAAAGGTTATTCAATATTAAATTCTTGGTATATACACCAATAGAAATTTAATAGAAGTTATATATTCTAAAATTTTGTTTTATGATTTTTAAACTTTAAAAAGTTTTAGATACTTTGTTTTACTTCAATGTTACGATGGGGTATGGAGTTGCAAGATGGTGAAATAACCAGTTCCAATCCTTGTTATCTTACAGAGACACCAAAGTAACAAAAACATATGGGCTAAAATACTTTTGCGAGAATTCAAGAAATTAGTTAAGAAATTTCAGTACAACAGGTGAGCACAAAGTCAAAAACAGCCACATTGAAATGTGTAAAAAGAGCTGTTTTATGATCTGTTTGGCCCGTCCCGGAGCCAGCACAGCTCAGCTCAGCTGGCAGCTTTTCCCTTGGAGGAATGTTTTTCAGTGGATCATGCATCCAATGTTCCAGCTTTTGGGAGGGATATCCAAAGGACTGGTTTCTGCCTTTCCTGATTCGGAGCATTAATGGAATTAGCATAGTTTGGATACCTGAGGACCTCTGAAAATGAGGGAATAAGAGTGGCTTGCTACAGCACCAGATGGTTTGTGGAGCTGAAGACAGAGGCTATCATAAATTGGCATAATCAGGAGAAGGCACCCAATTCATATTTTCTCCCTAATTATAATAAATTTGTCAAATGTCAAAGACAAAGATAATTAAGAAAGCAGGAAAAGTGATTTGTCACATACAAGGGAACTTCTTTGAGACTATTAGCAGATTTTTTCAGTGGAAACTATACAGGCCTGAGGGGAGTGAGATGATATATTCAAAACACTAAAGTAAAAAACAAAAACAAAAACAAAAAAACTACTATCCAAGAATAACACATCTGGCAAAATAATTCTAATTTTTTTTTTTTAAAAGAAGTGATACTTACTAGATGGCAGAGTAAGAAACACAAGAAATACGTCTTCTCACTTAGATAAAAATTGCACTAGCAGAATCAATCTCATGTAACTTTTGGAACTAGGAAGTCAATTTCAGGCTTGAAACTTTCTGCAGAAGGCTTGGGTAATAAACTGTGAATTTGGGTCAATTTTAACTCAGGACAGTTGCAGATACCCAGCCACCACTCCTCATTTCTATGGCAGCAAGCTGTGCATGCTTTTTAGAAGTAGCTTACACACAGCTTCTGAGAGCCAGTGCGAGCTAAAATGATCCTTTTCTCCAAATATTGACAATCAGTGCTGTGATTGCTAATTGCAGCATCTGGTGCACACAGGTGTAGACAAATTTTGTACATCCCAGCAATAAGGCAAATTCTTCTTGTCAAAGTGACTTCCAGTGCATTTAAAAGGCCAGCACTTTTTCTCTCCCTTCATTTTTTTTTTCTTTTCTTCTCTTTTGGGTGTTAGCCATTGAAGACTATGGTATTCAAAAACAACTGTGTGTGTGTGTGCATGTGTGTGTGTGTGTATGTGTGTGTGTGTGTGTGTGTATATATATATATATATAATTATAAAGTCATGGGATATATGCCCAAATGTGATGAAAGACATAAACATAAACATCCAGCAGGCTCAACAAATTCCAAGTATGATTAACTGAAAAAGACATATACTATGACACATTAAAATCAAACTGCAGAATGTCAAAGACACAGATAATACTTTGAAAGCAGCAAAAGAAAAGTGATTTGTCACACACAAGGAATCCTCAATAAGAACACCAGCAGATTTCTCATCAGAAATTTTGCAGGCCAAGAAGCAGTGGACTGATATATTCAAAGTGCCAAAAGAAAAAAAAAGCTAGCAACCAAGAATTCTTTATTTGGCAAAACTGTTCTTTAACAGTGAGGAAAAAATTATAACATTCCCAGATAAATACAAGATGAGGGTGTGTAGAACTTCCTTGCAAGAAATCTTTAAGTGAATCTTTCAGGTGACATGAAAGGATGCTACACAGTAATTGAAAGCCATATAAAAATATAAAGCTATCAGCAAAGACAAATACACTGAGAATTATGAAAGCTAGTATTATTTTAAGTTTGGTATGTGACTCCACATTTTATTTTATAAATTACTTAATAAATTAATGCATTAAAATTATGCATTTTTGTATACAGAATGTGTAAATAAGTAATTTTATGATACAAATAACTAAAAATGGTAAGACAAAGCTGTTAAAAGAGAATTTTTTACATGACTGAAATTAAACTGGTATAAATTCGAATTAACATATTCTAACTCAGTTGTGTAATATCCACTGTGATCACAAAGAAAGTAGATAAAGAATACATACAAGAGGAAATTAGAAAATAATTTAATGTTTCACTGCAAAAAGTCAATGAAACACAAAAGAAGATAGTCATATAGGAAAATACGACAAAAAAGTCAAAAAGCCTATTAAAAACAAATAACAAAATGACAGAAGTAACTTTCTCCTTATCAGTCATTACTTTAAATGTGTTATACTCTGAACATGTTTCTCCAACATTTTTGTTTTTGTAGAATAATTTATTTTCCTTTGAGTATATACCCACTAACAGAATTCCTGAGTCTAATGGTAGTTCTGTTTTAAGTTATTTGAAAAATATCCAAACTGCTTTTCACAGTGGTTAAACTAATTTACATTCCTACCAAGAAGGTATAAGCATTCCCTTTTCTCCACAGCCTCTTCATCATCTCTTTTTTGTCTTTTTAGTAATACCATTCGGACTTGTGTGAGATGGTGTTTATTTACGGTTTAGATTTGTCTTCCTCTGATGATTAGTGATATTGAGCATTTTTTCCCATGTTTGTATGTCTTCTTTTGAAAAGTTTCTATCTGTATCCTTTCCCACTTTTTTTTTTTAACTTTTATTTTAGGTTTGGAGTTTCATGTGAAGTTTTGTTGCATAGATAAACATGTATCACAAAGGTTTATTGTACATATTATTTCATCACCCAGGTATTAAGCCCAATACTGAATAGTTAGCTTTTCTGCTCCACTTCCTCTTCCCAGTCTCCACCCTCAAGTAGACCACAGAGTCTGTTGTTCCCTTCTTTGCATTCATAAGTTCTTATCATTTAGCTCTCACTTATAACTGAGAACATGTGATACTTGGTTTTCTTTTCCTGTGTTAGTTTTCTAAGGAAAATAGCCTCCAGCTACATCCATGTTGCCACAAAAGAAATGATTTCATTCTTTTTTATGGCTTCATAGTATTCCATGGTGTATATGTACCACATTTTCTTTATCCAGCCTGTCACTGATGGGCATTTAGGTTGATTCCATGTCTTTGCTATTATGAATAGGGCTGCAGTGAACATACATGTGCATGTGTCTTTATGGTAGAATGATTTATGTTTCTCTGGATATATACCCCATAATGGGATTGGTGGGTTGAATGGTAGTTCTCTCTTTAGGTCTCTGAGGAATCACCATAATGGTTTCAACAGTGGTTGAACTAATTTACATACCCATCAACAGTGTGTGTGTTCCCTTTTCTCCACAACTTCATCAGTATCTGTTATTTCTTCACTTTTTAATAGTAGCCATTCTGTTTGGTGAGAGATGATATCTCATTGTGATTTTGATTTGCATTTCTCTAATGATCAGTGATATTGAGATTTTTTTTGGATGCTTGTTCACTGGATGTATGTCTTCTTTTGAAAATTGTCTGTTCATGTCCTTTGCCCACTTTTTAATGGTGTTACTTGTTTTTATCTTGTTAATTTTTTAAGTTCCTTATAGATGCTGGCTAGTAGACCTTTGTCAGATGCATAATTTGTAAAATTTTTTCCCATTCTGTACATCGTCTGTTTATCCTTTTGATAGTTTATTTTGCTGTGCAGAAGCTCTTAAGTTTAATTAGGTCCCACTTGTCAATTTTTGCTTTTAGGGGGATTGATTTTGGTGTGCTTGTCATTAAATTTTTGCCCACTACGGTGTCCAAGATGGTGTTGCCTTGATCGTCTTCCAGGGTTTTTATAGTTTTGGATTTTACATTTCTGTATTTAATCCATCTTTTTGACATTTTTTAATAGTGTTATTCATTTTTTGCTTGTTGAGTTGATAAAGTTACTTATAGATTCTGGATATTAGACATTTGTCAAATGCATAGTTGGCAAATATTTTTACCCATTCCATACATTGTCTGTTTACTCTGTTGATAGTTTATTCTTTCGTGCTAAAGTTCTTTAGTTTCCTTTGCTGTTCAGATGCTCTTTAGTTTAATTAGGTTCCACTTATTAAGTTTTCTGGTTTTTTGCAATTACTTTTGAAGACTTAGTCATAAATTATTTGCCAAAGCCAATGTCCAGAATGGTATTTCCTAGGTTTTCTTACAGGATTTCTAGTTAGAGATTTTACGTGTAAACCTTTAATCCATCTTCAGTTAATTTTTTTATATGGTGAAAAGTAGGGGTCCAGTTTTATTCTTCTGCGTACAGCTAGCCAGTTGTCTCAGAACCATTTAATGAATAGGGAGTCCTTTCCCCATTGATTGATTTTATCAGCTTTGTCAAAGATCAGATGGTTGTAAGTGTGCAACTTTATTTCTGGGTCCTCCATTCTGTCCTATTGGGGTATATCTGTTTTTCTACCAGTACCATGCTGTTTTGATTATTGTAGCCTTATGGTATCAGGTATATGCATAATGTGACACTTCCAGCTTTTTTGTTTTTGTTTAGGATTGTGTTGGGTATTTGGGCTGTTTTTTGGTTCCATATGAATTTTAGAATAGCTTTTCTAATTCAGTGAAAAAAGACATTGGTAGTTTGGTAAGAAGAACATTGAATCTGTAGATTGCTTTGGGCATTACGGCTACTTTAACAATATTGATTCTTGCAATTCATGAGCATGGAAAGTTTTTCTGTTTGTTTGTGTCATCGATGATTTTTTTTCAGCAGATTTTTGTAGTTCTCCATATAGAGATCTTTCACTTCCTGTGTTAGATGTATTCCTAAGTATTTTATTTCTGTGTGTTTGTGGCTATTGCAAATGGTGCTGTATTCTTGGCTTGGAACTCAGCTTGAACACTATTGTTGTATAGAAATGCTGCTGATTTTCATATATTGATTTTGTTTCTTAAAATTTTACTGAAGTCATTTATCAGATGTGGGAGCCTTTTGGTGGAGTCTTTATTGTTTTCTAGATATATAATCATATTGTCAGCATACAGAAATAATTTGACTTATTTTTCCATTTAGGTACCTTTTATTTCTTTCTATTACCTGATTGTTCTGGCTCAGACTTCCAGTACTATGTTGAACAAGAGCAGTGAGAGTGGGCACACTTATCTTTTTCCTTTTCTTAAAGAGAATGCTTCCAGTTTTTGCCCATTCAGTATGATGTTGGCTGTGGGTTTGTCATGAATGACACATTATTTCCAGGCATGTTCCTTCAATGTCTAGGTTGTTCAGGGTTTTATCATGAAGGGATGTTGAATTTCAACAAAAAACTTTCTCTGAATCTATTATGATAATGATATAGTTTTTGTTATTACTTAGATTTATGAGGTGAATCACATTTATTTATTTGCACATGTAGAACCAAGCTTGCATTCCAGGAATATAGCCTACCTGATCATGGTGAATTAACTTTTGATGTGCTGCTGGATTCAGTTTGCTAGTATTTTGCTGATAATATTTTGTTCTGTTTATTAAGAATGTTGACCTGCAGTTTCCTATTTTTGTTGTTTGTTTTCTTTTGCCAGATTTTGGTTCCAGAGTGATGCTCACTTCACAGAATGAGTTAAGGAGGAGTCCATCCTCCTCGAGTTTTTGAAATAGTATCAGTAGAATTAGCACCATCTCTTCTCTGTACATCTGATAGTACTCAGCTGTTAATCCATCTGGTCCAGGGCTTTTTTCAGTTTGTAGGTTTTTATGACAGATTCAATTTCAGAATTCAATATTGGTCTGTTCAGAGTTTCGATTTCTTCCTGATTCAATCTTGAGAAGTTGTGTGTTTCCAGGATTTATTATTTCCTCTAGATTTTCTAGTTTGTATTTATAGAAAGATTCATAATAGTCTCTGAGAATCTTTTGTATCTGTGGGATTAGATGTAACATCACCCTTGTCATCTCTGCTTATTATTTTTTTCTTTGTTAATCTAGCTAGAAATCTGTCTGATTTTTAGTTATTTCTTTTCTTCTGCTAGCTTTAGGATTAGTATGTTCTTATTTTTTTTGGTTCTTCTAGGTGTGATGTTGGATTGTAAATTTAAGATCTTTCTAACCTCTGGATATAGGCATTTAGAGCTATAAACTTTCCTCTTAACACTGTTTTTGCTGCATCCTAGAGGTTTTTGTATGTTGTGTTTCCGTTTTTATTTATTTCCATTTTATAAAAAAACTGCTTTAATTTATTTTTTTACTTAGTAATTCAGAAACAAGTTGTCTAATTTCCACACAATTGTTTGGTTTTGAGAGACTTTCTTTGTATTAATTTCTATTTTTATTCCACAGTTGTCTGAGAGTATGGCTGGTATGACTTCAACTTTTTAAAATTTATTGAGACTTGCTTTATGGCCAAGCATGTGGTCAATCCTTGAGTACGTCCTGTATGCAGATGAGAAGAATGTATATTTTGTGATTGATGAGTGGAGTAATCTTTAGATGTCTAGTAGGTTCAATTGATTAAGTGTCAAATTGAAGTCCAAAATTTTTTGGTTCATTTTCTGCTTCAATTATCTAATACTGGCAGTGGGCTGTTGAAGTCCCCAATTATTGTGGGGCTGTTTAAGTCTTATCATAGATCTAGAAGTACCTGTTTCCTGAATCTGAGTGCTCCAATGTTGGGTACATACATGTTTAGGATAGTTACATCTTCTTGTTTAATTGACTCCTTTATTATTATGTAATGCCCTTCTGTGTCCTTTTTGACTGTTGTTCGTTTAGGTCTATTTGATCTGATATAAGAACAGTAATCCTGCTCTTTTTGTTTTGTTTTGTTTTGCATTTTCATGATAGATATTTCTTCACTCTTTTACTTTGAGTCTATTGGTGTTATTACATGTGAGACAGGTCTCTTAAAGTCAGTGGATTGATGATATTTTTTTTTCCAACTTGCCACTCTGTGCCTTTTAAGTGGGGCATTTAGATCATTTACATTTTTACATTCAAGGTTTATATTGACAAGTGTGGTTTTGATCCTATTGTGGAGTTGTTAGCTGATTGCTTTGCAGTTTCTATTATATAGCTGCTTTATAAGGACTGAAGATTGTGCATTTAAGTATGTTTTTGTTGTAACAGGTACTGTTCTTCAGTTTTCATGTTTAGAACTTCCTCTTGTAAAGCTGGTCTAATGGTAACAAATTCCCTTAGCAATTATTTGTCTGGAAAATATTTTATTTATCTTTTCTTATGAAGCTAAGATTGGCAGAATATATAATTCTAGGTTGGAAATTCTTTTCCTTAAGAGTGTTGAAAATAGGACCCCACCCTTTTCTGTTTTGCAAGGTTTCTACTGAGAAGTCTGCTGTTAGCCTGATGAGTTCCCTTTGCATGTGGTCTGACTTTTTCTCTATCTACCATTAAGATTTTTTATTTAATGTTGACCTTGGAAAGTCTGGTGACTATATGCCTTGGTGATTTTCATTTTTTAAAAAGTATCTCATAGGTACTCTCTGGATTTCTTGTACCTGGATGTCTACCTCTCTAACGAGACCAGAAAATTTTTCTTAAATTATTCTCTCAAATATGTTTTCCAGATTGTTTACGTTTTCTCCTCTCTCAGGAATGCCAATAATTTGTAGACTTGTTCTCTTTACATGTCCAATATTTATAGAAGACCTAGTTAATTAAAAAAAAATTTTGGGTATATTTTTGTCTGGCTGGGTTAATTCAAAATACTTGTGTTCAAGCTTTGAAATTCTTTTGTTTGCTTTGTTTGTTCTATTGTTAAGGCTTTAAATTGTATTTTGGAATTCTTTAAGTTAATTTTTTAATTTCAGAAGCTCTAATTGATTTCTTTTTAAAATGTTTTTCTTTTCCTTCATTTCCTAGATTGCCTTAGAAGTTTCTATGTGTTATTTTACACTTTGTCCTCAATCCCATTGAGTTTCCTTGCAACCCATGCTTTGAAGAGCTAGTGTAATCCTTTGGTGATTTCAAAACATTCAGATTTTTCATGATGTCAAAATTTTTGTGCTGGTTCCTTCTTATCTGGAGATGCTAAAACTTCTAATTTTTGTGATCATTTTCATGCAGATAAAATTGTTTCCTTTCTTTTATTTCTCAGTTTTTTTATTATTATTATTATTAATTATTTTCTTCCCCTTTGTCCCTGTGTATGCTATTAGAGAATGTTGGCTAGGGTATTTTGGTTTTGCCGCTATAGCCCTATTCATTTCTGTCAGCGGGCTTTTTATTGGCCTGTGCAGTTCAACCTACAGGCCAGTAGATGGCAATGATAGTTATAATCCAGCCGCTGCCAATGTTGATGGGTATATATTTCATCCTTGTTTACTGGGAGGTCTCTGTTGCCACACTCAATGGGCTGATGCAATGCATTGCACGATCTGAGCTCTCTGCTCAACCCTGAGTGATGCGGGGTTGTAGGGGGCAAGATGGGTGTGGCTGGACCAGGCAAGCATGCCTACAAGTCACCCAATGGCAGTCACAAAAAGCAGCACTGAAGGGTGTCTGGTAGGTGACCACCAAGTCCCTAGAGGTGTTCCTAGGCATGGATTTGGGAAACCTCCTCAGGCCCAATTTCTGTGCATGGTGCAGGGAGGTCACTGAAACTCCTAATCCAGGAGAGTAGGCGCTACAAATCCCTGAGATCTGCCTGGGCATGAAGTGTAGGGAGCCCCAATGACCACAATCTGCACACGAAGGGTGGGGCAGCTCAGGCTGCTGATTCAGGTTACGAAGTGCTCCAACTGCCTGAGATCTGCTGGGTCATGGAGTGGACAGGACTCCACTATACCATGATCTATGCACAGGAAAGGTAGGATGGCTCAGGCTACTGATCCAGATAAGGATGTGCTCTGACTGTCTGAAGATCAGCCTGAGGGGAAGTGGATAGGGTTCCTCTGCACCATGATCTATGCACAAGGAGCATGGGGTGACTCAGGCTGCTGACTCATGGGAGTGGGCACTCTGAATGCCTAAAGATCTACCTCGGAGTAGACTGGAGAGGGGAGGGCCCTGCTGTGCCAAGATCTCAGTGGAGCAGACTGGGATACCCACCAATGTCATACACAGACCAGTTCCAGGTCTCCAAGCTGCCTCTGGCTGCAAGTGTTATCACCGAGGAGAAACTATGGTTGCAGCAGCTCTCCTCCCACTCCAGACCTGCGACAGAGGAAAGTATAGTTCCAGTGTCATACTTGCCACTCAATTCTGGCTGCAGAGGTCGCCACCTGACTCCAGAGTGAGTGCAGCAATCTCTGGACTAAAATGCCTGCAGAGCCACACTGCCAGATCACCAAAAAATAACTGACTTTGTATGAACCTGGATTAAAAATGGCAGCCTGCTCTCCACCCCAAGTCTGGGAAATGCCTAGAGCTTTTTCCAGTGTCATTCCCTCTTAGTGTCTCCAAGCCTCTTCCCAAGTTAGCTCTAAAGCTTGGGAGCAACATAGTGCTTTCCCTTGGCCTTGGTTGCATGAATCCCCACTGGAAATATAAGTCACAGAGACAGACACTGCCCCTCGCTCATCTGGGGACTTCACTAACTTTCATCAGTCAAAGGCCATCACAGGGGCTGGTTACCCACCTTTTCCTTCTTGGGATTTGGGGTTAAACATATTTGTAAAACATTTTTTTTTTCTATAATGTGCATGTTTCCCACACCCTCTTACATTGGCTCTACTTGGTCTTTGACAAGTTTATCTCCCACAGCATTAAATTTTTAGCTTTCTAAAAATTCAATTCTGACTTCCACTATTTTCTGCATAGTTTCCCTGACAATTCATTCATTTTCTTTGTTAGCCATGTGGTGATTGTTTCAATACTTTTATTTTAATTTCAGATTTTCTATGCTCATAATCCATGTATAAATGCTGAGTTTAAGAAGTCCATAGGACGACAGTAGATCCCCTTCTGATGTTATCATCTTCTTCCAAATCTGAACGAATTTCTGTACTCTCAAATCTCAGTGAATGGTAAAACGTTAATATAATTGTTGGTTTATTTCTCAAAGAGTACATATAATCTCCTACTAGGTACTGTTTATCCTATTTCTATGTATGTCTCTTATATATCTACTTTCAGGCAATGTATTAGACCACCATTATATTTCTCTTGAATTAGAAAAGCTTCCAAAATTTCTTATTGCTTACATAAATCCATTCACTATGTCACTGCCAGGATAATTATTCTGAAAGTAAAACACACTCATTTGTCTCTCCTACTTAACAAGTCAGTAGTTTTTCTTTCTTATTTTTTTTATCTTTTAAGTTCAAGACCACAAGTGCAGGTTTGTTACATAGGTAAACTTGTCTCGTGGGGATTGGTTGTACAGATTATTTTATCACCCAGGTATTAAACTTAGCAACCATTAGTTATTTTTCCTGATCTTCTGTCTCCTTCCACTCTCCACCCTCTGATAGAACCCAGTGTATGTTGTTCCTGTATATGTTTCCATGTGTTTTTATTGTTTAGCACTTACTTATAAGTGAAGACATATGGTATTTGGTTTTCTATTCCAGTGTTAGCTTGCTGAGGATAATGGCCTCCAGTTCCATCCATGTCCCTGTAAAAGACATGTCCTTTTCATGGCTATGTAGTAATCCATGGTGTGTCTGTATCACATTCTCATTATCCAGTCTATTATTGATGGACACTTAGTTGATTCCATGTCTTAGCTACTGTGAATAGTGCTGCAATGAGCATATGCGTGCATGTTTTTTAATAACAGAATGATTTATATTCCTTTGGGTATATACCCAGTAATGTAATTGCTGGTTTGAATGATAATTCTGTCTTTAAGTTTTTGAGGAATGGCCACTGTCTTTCACAATGGTTGAACTAATTTACAGTCCTGCCAACACTGTATAGGAGCTTCTTTTTCTCCACAATCTTACCAGCATCTGTTACTTTTTGACTTTTTAGTAATAGCCATTCTTACAGGTGTAAGATGGTATCTCATTGTGGTTTTGTTTTGCATTTCTCTAATGAACACCGATATTGAGCTTTGTTCCATATGATTGTTGGCCATAGGTATGTCTTCTTTCAAAAAGTGTCTTTTCAAGTCCTTGGCCCACTTTTTAGTAAGAGTGTGTGTGTGTGTGTGTGTGTGTGTGTATGAATTTGTTTATGTTCCTAATAGATGCTGGATATTAGGCCTTTCTTGGATGTATAGTTTTCAAAAATATTCTCCCATTCTGCAGGCTGTCTGTTTACTCTATTGGTAGTTTATTTTGCTATGCATTCTTAAGTTTAGTTGGATACCTTTTGTACATTTTTGCTTCTGTTGCAATTGCTTTTGGCCTCTTCATCATGAAATCTTTGCCAGTGCCTTCATCCTGCATGGTATTGCATAGGTTGTCTTCCAAGGTTTTTATAGTTTTGAGTTTTACATTTAAATATTTAATCCATTTTCAGTTCATTTTTGTATAAGGTATAAGGAAGGGGTCCAGTTTCAATCTTCAGCACACATTATTGAATAGGGAATCCTTCCTCCATTGCTTGTTTTTGTCAGGTTTGTTGAAAATCAGATAGTTGTATGTGTGCAGTTTTATTTCTGAGTTCTGTATTTTATTACATCTGTTTATGTATTTGTTTTTGTACCAGTACCATGCTGTTTTGGTTACTGTAGCCCTGTAGTATAGTTTGAAGTTGAGTAGCATGATGTCTTCAGCTTTGTTATTTTTTAACAAATTCAAATTTTTTGAATAAGGGATTTTGAAAATTTGAAGTACTCATTAGTAACCTAAAATTATCAATAACATACCAAAAATGTTAAATAATATTCAAATACAATCTGATGTTCTTCGTTAAAAGTTTATCTGAGTCATATATGAGAATATGGTTCTTATAGTTGAATAAGATATATAAAATTTTACAAAAATTATTGTTTACAAAATGTAAAAGTTTGTCTTCTATGGTCTTTTATCCAAATATGCTTCTTCCCAGCAGTTCATAACTTGCTTACCTAATAGAAGTAGCTTGTCCAGAATGTGTTCATTATAATGTATGCAAGTTTTCACGAGTGATGATAGAGTTCTTGTGGACTATTTTTATGTGCCATTGAGGAGAAAATGAATGATTCTTGTTTCCTGAGTAAATAATGTAATATAAGTTTAAAGTAGAATTAAAATAAATCTTTTATAATAAAAATATATTCGATAATATAATTTTTCCACACTAATTTTAAAGAAAAAAGTATTTGGACTAAGCAAAACTATAAATATATAAATGTCACCATTTGAAAGAGTCAAAATGTGCTGGTTAGATGCTATTTCTTGTAACTCAAAGAAAAATGAATTTCAAAGAGCTAGTACATAATTATACTTTTATCCTCTTTATATTCAACAGAAAACAGTATTGCTTAACCAACAATAGGGCATTTAGAATTTGGGAAACTTTATAAAATTATATACGAAATAAAAGTGTTTTGAATATAAGTCCAAAAAGTATATTTAGAAAGTAAATTTTCTTATATCAAAGTAAGTGTTTGGAAAATATCAAATCCCAGATAAATAAAAATATGGTATGATGCAACTTTTGAATAAGCTGCCATTTAGTAACAATGTGAAGTAAGCAGGATTTTTTGGATAAGCATTCTCTTCCCTCACCTAACTTCTATTTTATTATTCAGAAACCAAGGTGATTTATAAAATTTTATTTGAATTAATTGTGTAATTGTTGAAATGCTTTTATCTATTTTAGCTTTTCTATTGATTCTTATTAAGAAACTATTGCATGTAGCTTCAATTGATACAAAAAGTGTGTGTAGACTGCCCTTCCCAAATTCTGTTGTTATTTGGAAAAATGTGTTTATCAGCAGGAAATCAGTTCAACCTGCGTGAGTCACAAACTAATGTTAATTGATCCTGCTTTTTGTTATCAAAACTGTGCAATTTTTTCCTATGCTGGAGAAATATACAAGATTACATCTAAAACACTCACTTTACAAATATATAAATATAATCCCCAAATTATAATATAAATCAATTTCTTAACATATCCAGTGAAAGGCTAGGCTTAAATGCCAAATAAACATTTTGTTGTTGTTGTTTATAGATGCCTTTGTACTAAGTTGAATGAGGTTCAGAAAGCCTATATGATGATAATATAATTAAACTTCAATATTATTCCTTTCTTATTAAAAAGCCCTCTAAAATAGATATATTAACTCAAGCTTTATTGTAAATGAAAAAAAAATCTATAAAAACATTTCACTTCTGGTGAACTTTCTTTCCTACAATAAACCTATTTTGGTTTTTATTTTTCTATAGTTTCGTGATAGCTCCGTTATTGGTAGATCAAATGTTCATAGCACTTATATTACCCATAAATATACTATTTTGAGTACAAGTAAAATAAGTTTTATGTAGTTAGTTGTTTGTTCACATTTCATGACTTTGATTTCTCTTCAAAGAGAGAGAGAGCTGTCTTTGGAGCTAGTGCTTTTCAGAGCTGGAGCAAGTTAAACTGCCAGCGACCAGGAAGTTTATAGAACACCTGTCTATTATGCTGACAGGTCTTCTCTAGCACGAATAGCATTTCTCTTTAGGGGAGTCTAAAATTTACAATCCTGTTATGAGGTAGAAAATGAAGGTGTTCCCATATGCCTTTTCTTTATATCTCAGTCATACATAACTTCATCATTATTTCTTTGCTGAACCGTCCCAAATATTGACAGCATGGGTAACACAAGAAGGGTTTAGCAGTCAAAGTAGTTAAATGGCTCAAAAATTTTAAAAGTGAATTATTTCAAAAGAAAATTTAAACCTTTTACAAATAAGGTGCAATCAAGCTCTTCACTGTTGCTTATACATGTTAATTCGGGGAAACAAAACCCCAAACATATCTTCAACTATAAGAACCCTCTGGTCTATATTAATTAGCTGGATGAATATGAATCTTCTCTTTTCAATCAAACATCCAATAGTAATCCCTCATCATATTATGGACATACAATAGGTTTTGTTGTTGTTGTTGTTGTTGTTGTTGTTTGAGACGGAGTCTCGCTCTGTCGCCCAGGTTGGAGTGCAGTGGCATGATCTCACCTCCCTGCAAGCGCCACCTCCCGGGTTCACGCCGTTCTCCTGCCTCAGCCTCCCGAGTAACTGGGACTACAGGCGCCCGACACCACACCCGGCTAAATCTTTTTTTTATTTTTAGTAGAGACGGGGTTTCACCAAGTTAGCCAGGATGGTCTCGATCTCCTGACCTCGTGATCCGCATGCCTCGGCCTCCCAAAGTGCTGGGATTATAGACGTGAGTCACCACGCCAGGCCTGTAATAGTATTTTTAAAGAACTTATTTTATGTCTTTTTAAAAAAATCCATTTTATTTTATAGTGATCTTGAAAAGTCTGAGTAAAAAATATTAGCCTTTACAAAATAGGTAGTCAAATTAAGGTATTTTGTCTTTCAGTTTTCTGTTGCTATACCTCCTGGGCAAATGTTTAGTTTCTTATCATATAAAAATATATATTATTTTCACCTATTGCTTATACACACAGCCCACCCCTACAATCACACACAGCATGTGACTCATTGAAGCAATGGGCCATGCTGGGGAACACTTGATACAGAAATATTAAAGTCATGGCATGTAGTTCATCCTGTTACAAATGTGTAGTATAAACAGGTGGGTTTACTTTTTTTTTATAACCCCAACCTTTAATCTATACACGAATGAGGTTAATGTTTTTTATCTTACTTAACCCTTCTTAGTTATGATAAGGATATTAAACAGTGGTAAGAGAGTATACATATAGGGAAAGCAAATACATTAAAAGTACAAGTTGCGGAACATGCAGCTAATATCATTTAAAAATAATTTTGGGTGACTCAAATCAAACATTGTTTTCAGATTAAAATAGCTATGTGTAGTAAGAACCTGATACTCTATCTTGATGTATTATGAAGTACTAATTTTTCCCCAAATCAGTGCCACCTGACCATGATGTCCTTAACTTTCCTTCATCTTGACTAAATTTTAGGCAAGATTCTTTCTGACTCGAGGCCTCTGACCTCACATTTTCTTAGAGCATTTATTTCAAAAACTTGTATTGATAAATTCGGTCTATGCCCCTTTGAAATAACAGATCTTTAAAAAACATTTCTGCTCGTGCTTCCAACCCAGGAACATCGTTCTGAGAATTTGGGAGCCATCTCTTTGACATACAATCATCAAAGAAGACAGGATCCTATATCTCATTTTCTGTGGATCTCCAGGAGCCTAACTTTACCGGTGCCTTGCTACCTGTAACACTACCTGGTATCATGAAGATGAGAGAATCTTGAGTAAATTCGTGGACACAGATGGCCTATGATATTCTCATTCCAATTCCTAAAAATTCTCTAGCTCTTTGCTTCAGTAGAGTCGAGCGCAGACTTGACGTCTTACCTCTAGTCCCTCTTACAAAAGCCTTGAATAACTAAAATTCATATTCATTACCCAGTCTAATGAATGTACAAACCTATAGTAGTCATTTTAGTGCCTAGCAATTTTGGGCTATAGTGAATATAGTGAATCATATTTACAACACTAGTTAGAAGTTTTGAGTTTTTTTCTCATTACATTAATATTAAATTTGTTATTTATACTATAAAATAGTTTTTTTAAAAAGATTATGTCAATTTATTTTGTTAGCCCTATATTTAAATGTATGTTTCTGGTTCACAGCACGTATGAATTATAAATGAATTCATTAATTAAGGTCTTTGCCATGTGTAATTTTTTGTAATCGCTATTGCCTTAGATTGTTTTTCAGCCTTTTATTAAATGTAATGTGCTTACATTCTACTTTCATGTTGAATCTGAAAGGGTCTTAATGATTATCCAATCATAGTTCCTGTTTTGCAGATGAAGAAAACTGAATCCTGTAAGAGTTAGAATACATATTCAGGGCTATATACAGTAACTCATATGCAGAGCTTGGCCTACAGCTATATTTTTTTTCAATTCCTAGGCCAATAGAAATAATTCAGTAATATCAAATATTCAAAGATTTATGAATTTATATGGCTAGTGCTTAGTGCATAAAGTCACTAGGATATTTGTTCAAAAACATATGTATATTTAATTTACTCTCTTTAAATCTATATTGTTATACTTACCGCTATTGCTAAGAGGATTGGTCATGTCAAAAAAGTCCTTAACTAGACATGAACTCATTTGTAAAACTGTTGATTGATCATACTAAATTCTTAGGCCACCTGCCATTTTTGTTTTAATGTCCAGGTTGTGATGAAAATGTACGCCTTGTTTAAAGCCTTTTAAGGGGTCTTTAGCCCTGTTCATTCAAGGACCTGCTATGTAATAATGGTTGATCTAAGAAAACAATTCACATTGCAGCCTTAAGTTATATTTCCCAAAATAGAATACCAAATATCCCTTATAATGTACTCCTATGGACCTTCAAATCTCACCCCATCCACTGCTATTTACTTTAAGAAAGTGAAGAGTTAGTGGTGAGTGAGACGTTCATCCCACTCTAAGACTGAGCAAGCATTAAGGATGAATGGAAATGAGACTTTGCTTTTAAATTAAACATAATCAGTGACATGCCACTTAATTTTCTGGAACTGACTGGTTCTCATTCTGTAATGTCATACTACCAGAAAATGATCTATAATTTAAAATTATGAATGTTGGATACTAAGAGTCATTTATTATGTCTTTTATAAAGGTTGTATCTGTTGAAGTTTATTATCCAAATGACAGTGGTACTGAGTATTGGTTGGAGGAAAGAGGCAAATAAAAATATTTTGGACTTTCATTTTTTTGAGAGGACATTGAGAATAGTCATATGTAATATTTTAAAGTACCCAGTATGCATAGAAATAGCAAAAGCTAATTATTTTCAATTTTAAAATATGTCATTGAATTTATACTATAACATTGTGAATAAAGTATCTGTTTTATAATAAGCACCACTTGAATAGAATCAAACAACATTTACAACAGAACAATAGTTGAGACCATGCCTATGATTTTAGTATCACTAGCATTTCCTTTAATTTGTCCCAACATGTCTTTTTCACACCTAATATAATTTGTCTACTTCCCTAGTGATGAAACCAAGTGAAAAAACTAATACATAGATATATTTGTGTCACAGGATCCTTGGGGTGTCACTTCACCAACCGGAAAGCCCTGTGGTCCACAGCACCTTCTGTCTGAGTATTGCTTGTGCCCACTGGGCTCATTCCACCCATTCAGCATGACCGGCTGTGCTCAGCTCACGCTATCAGCCCGGATTCCACACCTGCCAAGGGCCAGTTAGGTGTGGAGTGGTGAGGGGTGTGTGAGCAAGTGAGTGCAGGATCTGGTCAGTGTGCAGAGCCAAGCATGTTGCCTGCTACTGTGGGGTGGGCAGCTCTAAGTGCTGGCATAGGTGTCAGCTCCATGTGAGGCTGCGCTGGACCAGATGTATTGCACATGGCTTCTGCTGCAGGCACACATGTGGAGGGAAATGCAGTGGTTCCCAGAAGCTTGGAGATACCAGGAACTGCAGAGACCCAAAAAGGGTGTCACACCCCTAGCTTGGGGAACCCCTAGGTCTTGGTTCCTCAAAGGCCTGTAGCACTTTTCTCCTTCTCGTTGCCTACAACAGAGCTAGTAATGGTAGTTGGTGGGGGAGTGTTTCAGCCCTGTTTGTGTTACTGCTTTTTCAGTCCTGCCATTTGTTGGATCCCGAGTTTTTGTCCTGTGTACAGGAAGAATTAGGTATGCAGACAACTGGAGGGTGAGCAAGGCAGAGAAGAGCTTCATTGAGTGACAGAAGAGCTCTCAGGAGATCTGCAGTGGGTAACTCCTTTCCGCAGATAGTGAGTGTCCAGCTGTCAGTGGAGAGAAGACCTTCAAGGGGTAGCTCCTTTCTGAAGGCAAGTTGTCTCAAAGAGGGTCCAGCTCTCAGCAGGAAGGAGACCTGCAGTTGGTAGCTCCTTTCTGCAAACAGGTCGTCTGGAAATCTGTTTGAGCCTGGCTGAGTGGCAGGTGGCAGGGGTGTTAATGAGCTCAGAAGGGAGGAAGTGTGTGCTGATTGGTCCATGGGCAGCCATGGGTGGGCCCAGATAAAGAACCATAAATTCTCACTCCAGGCTGCAGAATCCCCTTGGAACTGACAGTCCAGCCCCCATGCTTCAGGACATCCTTGGCTGGAAGGTGGTACTCACTGGAGACCCATCTCTTTTCACCCAGTAGCCCGTCTGACTCCTGCCAATCATGTCATCCATGGCACATTCCTGCTGAAAGGCACCTGCAGGCCCACCATGAACCACCCTCAGCCTCCCTCCCATGCTTGTCAGTGCCCAAAGTCTGGAAGATGCCAAGGTGGCAGGGTCCTGGAGTGTCAGCACCACCCTGAGCACCTCACACCCGGCTGGGTTGTGACAGCAGTCTGCCTCAGCCTCAAGTTTACTGTGAATTCCCAGCAGGTGCTGGAAGCAGGGAGAGGCCAGGCATCAGGGGCAGGCACTTCTGAGCCTGCTGGGGCAGGGAGACTTTCTGAGCCCCCAGGAGTGCAGGGATGACCGTGTCCACAGCCCCAGCTGGGCAGCTGCAGATGCAACCGGGGGGCAGGGCTCCTACCTCACCAACTCCGAAGGGGCCAGGGCTCCCACTTGTTCGTGTCTCCCGCTGGTTCCAGTGAGTGCTCAGCTCTGGCCACATCTCGCACGCTGCAGCTGGAGTCCTTGCAGCAGCTGCTCCAGATGGGCCACTGCTGCCATCAGTTGTATTGATCTAATAATTCAGGCAAGATATTTTCAGCAGGAAGAATTTGGTAACTAATTTCTTGTCACTACTGTTAGGGTAAAACATGAAGAATCTGGATGAAAAAGGTTTTTCAAAGAGTTGGAGAAACAAAAAAATCTGCAAAGATTTTGAAAGGAGTCAAAAATTAGTCATCAGAGTCTTAATCATAGTGATGATGCTTTCCTAATTATTCTTACTACTCACTGTCCCATTCCCCCATTAAGATAATTTTACATTTCAACTATAAATCCTTTTATATTCAATTTTTGTTGTGAATTTTCCTTTTGACACAAACTTTCTGCTAATTGGATATATTAGGGTTGACAAGAGATACTCAGAGGCAGTCACTTTTCCTTAGTTTTTTTTTTTAATAGCAATTTTGTATACTGTTCCCTTTACTAACCCAGAAGGTTGCTTTTACTTGGAGGTAAATTGAATGATAAAACAGAATAAACTGACCCCAAAGAAGTATTAGAATTTTTTTCATTCCCATGAGCATATTTTATAGGTCATCTCTTATTTTTGAAATGAACTTAAAATCTTTGGATCCATGGGTAATTCTAGGCTTTCAGTAAAGATGGGAATTGACCCCTGCTTTTAACACATAGTCCATTTTTCAATTCTCCCTGGGTCCAGATCTGTGGCTTCACCCAGTTCTGAAGCTCTATAAGTAGGTTAGAGATGATTTTAATTTCTTTTCTTTTTTTATTTTATTTTATTTTATTTTATTTTATTTTTTTGGTCACTTGAAGGTATTCTTCTGAATATAAGTGAAATCTCTCTGAGGGGTTCAAAGTATTGTTAAAATATACAAGTTTCTTTAATTTCATGCCTCTCTCAGGGTGTATCTTTGTTGGAATGAGAACTAAAAAAGCTTTGTTAACTCCCAACCAAAAAAGTCACTTAAAAAAGTGATTGCAACATCAGGAAATTGAACACATTAAACAGAAGTTTTAGATACCATCAGAACAAAACTGCACTGCACAAACTTTAACAGGCAAGCAAGAGCTTTTTCAAGGCTTCTGTGATAGGGAAGATAGGCCATAGCTGAGTCTGAACTCAATCTATTGAAATAAAGGACTGGAGAAGTTTTAAGTGCTGGGCTGAGTTACCTGAAGAATACTGGAGGGCTTCAGAGAGGAAGCTGATCCTTGGCGTGTGTGGAGCACCTTGAGTTATTCCTGACTTTGGAAATGTTTGTCTCTGATTCGGTTATGTGTGTTTTCTCACTGGAGTTAGGCTTCTACCTTCCCATAACAGCTGAGAGATACTGCCACTATTTTCCTTCTGATCACATTTAGATGAGATGGTCTCTCAGGTCTTGAGAAAGGTATTTATTGGTTGTAAAACTGCCAAGAAACTTTTCAAAAATTTACATCTTAAAAGGATAGAGAAAAAATTACAAATAATCTAAAATAAATGCTTTAAGAAAAAAAAAAAAAGTATGGGCCAGGAGAAGGAAGACGCCTGTCTAAAGTTTAGTAAAGCTGAGGCAGACATTAAGGCCTTCTGAGTCAGTACATTTAAGTTCCATAAGGGAGAAAGACCCATTGGAATATGTGAAGATATGGACTATTCCTTCAGAGATAAAAATCAAGAAAGATGATTTGTCTCTTCATGAACTATACTTTTTTACAACTATTATCAACAGAATCTTAAACTGACTGAGTTCACTTGTAAGATTCCTCTGCTGTAATCAAATTCTATGGCTTTATTAAGGGCACGTATTAGCTTTTCACATTAGAATAGAGACTGGAGACACTTGCTAGTCAAAACGCAGCTGCCGGTTATAAAAGCTCAAAGGACAGTTTATTTCAACTAAAGGTAAGGTAACTAGGAGCTATTAAATCAAGCAAAATCATTTACTTTTCTGTTATTCCTCCGTACACATGATTACGCATAAAAAGCCACCTTACATTTATTTTTAAACAAAATGAACATTAAGCAGCTAGATATATTTAAAATTTGTAAAAACAGTTCACCAGCAAAGGACCAGTAAATGTTTCTCCTTATTAAAAATGAGAGTCAGATAGCACTTGCCTTCAAAAGTCTTACATATCTTCAAGCAAGTTTATCTTTTTTTAAAAAAGGCAAATTTCCTTCTATTTTTTGTCTAACTGATGAGTCTATTGCCCCATTGGTTACATTATGGTCCTCATGTGGACCTAGTTTTAGAGATGGTTTGGACATAGTGAAGGAAACCAAGTTATTTCACCCCAAAACATACCTCTTTGACAAATTTCAAGATGGTTATTCAGAAAAGCTGGAAATGTTAGAATATCTAAAAAACTTTGTGGAGGAGATTTGCATTTGTAGAGAAAATTTGCTTTGATGCAGCTCAGCTTTCTCTGAGGGCCTTTCCTTGTTCTGGTCTAGAAAAGATAAACTGAGAAACTGACACCTTTAAGTTCTCAAAGAAGCACTTACCATCCATTCTCTCTGTGGGCTGCTACTTGAGAGGTTTCATCTGTATAACAAGACCGCCTTTGTTCCCCAGGCCTCCTCTTCTCTCCTTCTCCTAACCTGCCTTTGCCCCTATAACCTGATTTACTACAGTAACATATTTTTGTCCATTCTCCAAGCCCCCATTAATTCTGTAACCTGAAGATATTACAGAATCATCAACTCCTACAACCATTTCTTTTAAATCTTTGTCAAGACTCCCATGCACATTAATAAATTTGTATGCCATTTCTCCTATTAATCTTTCTTTCATCAGTTTATTTTCAGTAAACCTTCCAAAGTCAAAGGGAATGTTTTCCCTTGGCCCCTACAGAAGGATAGAAGGTATACCTAATTGTTGCATTGATTTGAAATATCTTAAAGCCAAATGGAATGAAATAGTCCTAATCTTTCTTTATATTCGTTTGGTATAAAGAAGTAAATTTTCTAGGTTTATGTTCAGAGGATACAAGGAAGCAAGATTTTACCACAAAGAAATAAAGACCAAACATAGATATACAATAGCAATCCTGTAACTGGTAGAGCCAGCATGTTAGCTTACCTTAAGAAACAAGTAAGTACCCATTGCTTTATTTCTTCTTACACATACATCTAACTACCTGTTTTCCTAGGAATTCTAGAGGTCAATCTTGAAACAATCCAGGCATGAAGTGAAATGGTGGTTACAATTTTCTTTCTTCTAAGAAGAAATTGATGTGCAGTTAATTTATAACGTGATCCTGCCAGAATCACACCAACTAAACCTCCAGATGGTCCATTACTCAAGATAGGCTTTGAACAGTAACAAGCAGATCTGCACTCTACACCACTCTTGCACATGTATATTCTAGATAATTCACAAAATGTTTCCCTAGCCCTCCAAGACATGCATAAATGAATTAATGTCCAACCTTATGATGTCACTATGCCAATGGTTATCTTACTGGTTTGTGTCAGGACTCTCCTGGCGGAGAAAATTGTCGGTAATCTTTGCTATGATTATAAGAATAGGCATTCTTTGCTGTGGATTGTCCTCTTGCTGTACAATATGCATGAGTTGCAAGACTGTTTTTCTCAGAGACTCTTAGATCCTCATGCAATGATTCAACACATTGCTTCTACAGGTCCAAGACCTAACGATTATTTCTAACTCCAGGTAAATAAATCGCATTATTTAGCTCCCTAACTAGGCCCTCTGTCACCAGGAAGCAGTCTGAATGAAGTCTATGCCCCCATATCCCATAGACATGGAATGGATATTGACAGAGGGGAGTCTGGAATCAGTAGAGCCAGTCAACTAGCCTGCTTTTTTTTAAAAAGTAACACATCCCTTGCTTTGTTTCTTGTTACACATATATCTAACTACCTGTTTCCTTAGAAATTCCAAAGGCTCATCTTTAAACCATCCAAGCATGAAGTAGAGATGGTGATTAAAATTTTCTGTTGTTTGAGAAGAAGTCAGTGCATGGTTAATCCACAACCTGACCCCACCTGAATGATGCCGCGTAGACCTCCAGATGGTCCACTACTCAACATAACCACTGGAAAATCACAAGCAGACCTGCACCCTGCACACTACTCCTGCATGTCGCTTCCATGCCACCTTCTCCCTTAAATTCCTGTAGCGAGCCTGAAAGTTTGAGACTTTTGTTTTGTTTTGTTTTGTTTTTTGAGACTTGAGTCTTCCAGCTGCTGATCCTTGGAAAAACCTACTTTTTCTCCACCAACCTCGTTTCTCATGCCTGGCTTTTTGAGCAGCTGGCAGCCAAACCTGAGTTTGGCTACAATCCTAGCATTTTAGAGAAAATCTTGAGTAAAGTATTTTTTTGAGAACCAGAAAGCTAAAAATGATTCAACTGAATAGGGTTAAACGGAGGAGAATTCAAATGAAACAATAAAAGAGCAAGATAAATACCAAATTCTCAGGGGATTTGGTGTTTTCCCCGTGTTTGTCTAGAATTCTAAATCTGAGTCAACAAAAACACAAGAACATTTCAAATGAAGCATCTCAGAGAATATGATGAACTTTCTTTAAAAATTCCAGATTTGGGAGATAATATAGATGTATAAATTATGGTCTAATTTATAAAAGTTGTTCTTCAAGTTTTTTTTTTTAATTTAACCAACTGGGAATATTTTAATTTCACAGTACTACAAAACAGAATTATTATTATTATTAAAGCAAACTTATTTGGCAGAGTATTGTTCAATTGAATTTTTTTTTCTTTATAACTTAGTGAGAAAAAAGATTTTACTTAGTAGCCCTATATCTCTCTGGATTTGAAAATAGAAATCACTCTTCTGAATCATGTTTAAATTTCCAAAACATTGTTGTGATTTAAAAGAGGTTACTTGAAGAGAAAGTACTTCTTCAAGTAGTTCAAATAACTAGAGTCAAAAATATAATCATGAAGATATTTAGGCAATGAGACTATTTTAATCAATCTAAATTGAAAAGGTCAAAGGATCCTTTACTTAATAAGGAGCACTGAACAGACTTTCAGAATATCCAAAGATGATCACGCAGAAAAGGGCAAAGATTTAGATGTAAGAAAATGCATCTTGGCAGGTACAGTGGCTCATGCCTATAATTCTAGCACTTTAGGAGGCCGAGATGGGTGGATCGCTGGACCCCAGGAGTGCAAGACCAGCATGGGCAATGTGGTAAAATCCTGTCTCTATAAAACATGCAAAAATTAGCTGGGCATGGTGGCACACACCTGTAGTCCAGCTACTGGGGAGGCTGAGGTGGGAAGATCTTTTGATCCCGGGGAGGTCAAGGTTGTCATGAGCTGCGATCTTGCCACTGTACTCCAGCCTGGATGACAGAGTGAGAATCCATCTCAACAATAAGAAAAGAAAGGACATCTTACTACTTAAATTTATGAACAAATGAAATGGGACATGAAGAGAACTTTTTTTTTTTGCTATAATTAGCTGATTCAAAAGAATATGCTGCAATTTATTTGGGTATACTTTTCAGTATGTACAGAAAGAATCCATCTTTTTCTATATGCCTAAATCCTGCTTGGATGGAAAAAACTTCAGAGCTCCTTAATATGAATAGAGAGTTCTAATTTTATTTGTACTTGGAAGTCCAGAATTTCCAAGTAGTTTTCCTAAACTCATATAAGATTACCAAATACAGTCTCCCACCAATAGGTCTAGTCATCACTGTATACAGTGTATCAGAAAATTCACTTGGCTTGGTATCAAAAGACTGGGACCAAATCTCTGATTTAAACCTTGTTACTATGTAATTAAATAATTCAAACTTAAAATTGTTGGAACTTTAAATTATTCTGAGCCTTGAAATAAATGTGGCTATCTGTCACATGGCATACTGCTACAGCCCCTGCCTTTTTTTTTTTTTTTTTTTTTTTCTGTAAATAATGAGGAATACCAAGCAGGACCAGATATAAGCCACACCCTTCCTATCATATTCCTCCTTATGGAATAACAAAGTAATAATCTTTGGAATGTAGCAATCTGTAACCAATCAAATCATTGTAACATATGCACTGGTCTGAGTATGAAAAATGTTGTAATCCTGCTAAAACTTCTTTGTTTCCGTGTACATCAGTGAAACCTTAACTTTTCTCCTTCAGAATGCTGACCTCATTTATTTAGAGTTGTTTCCCAGGTGGCTATCCTTAAGTTTTGTGCTCAAATAAATGCACTAAATCATATTTTCTGCATGTCATTTAAAGTGGACATTTTGACAACCACGAAAATACTGGAAATGAACCTCCAGTGATCTTCATCACTTTGCAGACAATAGATGCTCTGGTACCAGCATGAATGGCTTTGTTCATCTGAGCTTGCTAGAGTCAATGCGGATCTCTGGTAAGACCCCTCAGGTTCAAATCTCCTGCTTTGGTTGAGATACAGATTTTATTCAAGCAGTACACATCTCAAACTTGATGAGATTGGAATTTAAGCTCTACTGCAAGGTAGGAATAACATTTGTTATTCTCTAGAGATTTTGATAATTGTGGATTTGTGATTTTTGCTTTTCTATGAGGTTAAGGTTTTGTTTAAAATTACTCCTTAGAGTTTTCAGTCTTTTCTCTCATCTGAAAGCTTGGTCAGGGGAAAAAACAATTTCTCTTTGAAAAAAGGAAGTAAATCTTTGTTGCTTAAGTGAAAACTCTGCAATCTTTAAAGCTAGACAGATTCTGAAGCTTGGTTCAATTGACAAATCTAATGTTTCTTCCTAAGTGAACAAATTTGTAAAAGGTTCTCTGTAAGTATGAGATAAATCCAGAAGATAAGGGATACCATTTCTCCTGGCCAAAAGGCACCTCAGATAACTAAGATCTTATAGGTGTGTTAAAGTTTTATCACTTGTGATATGAAACAATCTCACAAGGAATATCTTAAGAAGAACTTACAAGTAACCTTGCTTAAGTTGATGGGCACACATAAAGGTTGGTCACCTAGTGGCTTAGGCACCCAGTCTCTTGGCACCAACAAAACACGTTAAAAAGGAAGAATGAACTCAAGGGTGACACCTTGAGTAGTTATTTCCACAAGCAGTACACACAATCCAAAACACTTCCAATTAGTTCATTTTGATTATTCAAAAGGAAAGTCTAAATTATGACCAATCATACTTCTAAAACTGAGTCTTCCCCCTTAAGGAGAGATATACCACTAGAAACACCAACAAGATTCATGTTTAACACCATAGCCCCTCTACATGAAAATATTTTTTTAAATGACGTCACATAACTTATGATGGCCCCAAATTACAGTGGTCAAAATGGAGTATCTTTGAATTACCTAAAGAAGTTTATCTGCATGCTCAATCAAAAAAACAAACAAACAAACCAACAAACAAACAAAAACTGGCTCTAAAATAAAATAAAATTCCTGGGAGAGCTATTTTAAGTAGTGCATAGAAACCTCTACAAGGGCTTCTGATAAAGTCATTTCTTTGCAAAAGGGAGACAAAAGATTATCTAAAACAATTTCTGAATTGAAAAAGACTGCTGTAATTTCTCCTCCTTCTTAAGTTCTTTTTTCTCTTTTGTCAGAATGTTCTTGTCCAGACTTACCTCCTTTCTCCTCCTCATCTTCCTTTTTCTGATAATCCAGGTACATTTGGGTAAAATCCTGTCTCTGGTAGAGGAGAACCTGACTTGGTTTATCAACCATGATGAAAAGTAGAATTTAAAGACATAATTAAAAATTTCCCAGTTCCTCTTTAAAGCCCTATTGGATTTGCTAGAGAATTCACATTAAATTCTCACTGGACTCACTGATGTATATTTGGTTTACATGTTTGTGTCAGAACGTAAAACCAAATATTGGATAGCAAAGATAAATTGGGGATATCCTTTAGAAAGCTTCCACAACTTTTCTGAAGTGGATTGTGAAGAAGCTTGCAGTTCTGCCAAAGCTTTACTAGAGGGTGTCTCCTTAGTTTTCCTAAGAGTCATTGTTTAGAACAAATACAATAATGCCCACAAAATCTTAATGAGCCTGTCAAGACACACTGTGAAATATTTGAAAAAACATCTAAACAATATTCAGACCTATAACCAGCAAAATGATACTATCCTTAACTTGAACTTTATAAGTAGACTACATAAAGAAGTGGCAATTATAATAAAGAGGCAATACCCTAGCTGGGTTACCCATCAAACTCATGATGTAGTTAATTTTGCCAGTCAAACATTATAACCTAATCAAGGAGGAAAGGGAAAGGGAAAGGGAAACTAAACACATAGGAAAAGTAAACAAGACTATGCATTTACAACTAAAACAATTGTTCAATATGTAAGCCTTCAGCGACCTAATATGCTCCAAAAGCAACCCAATCTATCAGTTTGCAGTTACTGCAAACCTGTATGAGATGATTGTATGAAGTTAAAAATAGAAATAACATCTATAGGTCAAAAATGATTGTATGAAATTGAAATAAAAATAACATCTACAGGCCAAAGAAAAAATAAAAATAGGACTGCTCTGAGGAAATCAAAGGTATCTCCTCTTTTCACTAATACCTTAGGTGAAATTAAAATTAATTAAATAAGAAAGAAACACAAAACCGTAATGACACTGAGCTAAACTACTAGTGATATTATAAGTGTTAAATGGAAAGAACTGACTCAAAGATGACACCTTGATGAGTTATTTCCACAAGTGGCACATGCAATCCAAACCATCTTTCACTAGTTTATTTTAATAATTCAAAAACAAAGTCTAAATTATAGCTAATCATACTTCTGAAACTGAGTCTTCCTTTTTAAGGAGAGATTCTTTATGTAATCTATTTATAAAATTTGAGTCAAGGAGAGTATTATGTTACTGGTTATAGGTCTGAATATTGCTTAGATGTTTTTTCAGCACTAGAAATACATTATTACAAGGTCCATTTCTTGGAATAAAATAATTAGTAATAATATAAGTGGTTTGTATAACAAAATACTTCCATATTAGTATATAAATAAAAACCTACAGTGTTCCAGTTAGGCCTCCTATATGGAGCACATGTTTTCCGCTTGATTTCCTCAGCCTCCATTTATTATTTTTATTATTACTATTATTATACTTTAAGTTCTGGGATACATGTGCAGAACGTGCAGATTTGTTACATGTGTATACACATGCCATGGTGATTTGCTGCACCCATCAACTTGTCATCCACCTTAGGTATTTCTCCTAATGCTCTCCCTCCCCTAGCCCCTCACCCCCAACAGGCCTTGGTGTGTGATGTTCCCGTCCCTGTGTCCATGTGTTCTCATTGTTTAACTCCCACTTATGAGTGAGAACATGCAATGTCTGACTTTTTGTTCCTGTGTGACTTTACTGAGAATGATGATTTTCAGTTTCATCCAAGTCCCTGCAAAGACATAAATTCATCCTTTTTTGTGGCTGCATAGTATTCTATGGTGTATATGTGCCATATTTTCTTTATCCAGTATATCATTGATGGACGTTTGGGTTGGTTCCAAGTCTTTGCTATTGTGAACGGTGCTGCAATAAACATACGTGTGTATGTGTCTTTATAGTAGCATGATTTATAATCCTTTGGGTATATACCCAGTAATGGGATTGCTGGGCCAAATAGTATTTCTGGTTCTAGATCCTTCAGGAATCACCACACTGTCTTCCACAATGGTTGAACTAATTTACACTCCCACAAACAGTATAAAAGCATATCTATTTCTCCACATCCTCGCCAGCATCCTCTCCAGATTGTCCCCATTTATTTGATAGTGACAGACCTTCTAGTACTATACAAAAACCACACCCCTTTCCTCAAAAGGGGGAAATATGTTTGGAATTTGAAGACAAAATAGAGTCATTAGATCCAAAATGTTTTTCTTTTATATCCTTTTTTGTTTTTAAATATAGGTTCATTACATATAAAATGTTTTCAAAATATGTTCCTTTTAGTTTACAGATTGCAATTCATATTGTCATGGAGGAAATTAAATTGTTAAATAATTAATAATTATAAGAACTGTTAAAAATAGTACCTGACCAATGGTGGTTAAATTCCTCCACTCATATTGACGTAATATATTGGCTGACTCAATTAAAATTCAAGTAAATCTATCAAATCATCTTTTGGACATTAAATAATACCCTGTAATATCAGAGTCTTCAGAAGTAATAAGACCTAAAATTTTGGATCATATAGAAGGAAAGTTAACTATTAGTTGTACAAGCCCATGTAACCAAATGGTAGAGAATGGAGATTTGCACAGGCTCTGAGAGCAATTAATAACATAGTCATTCCTCAACATTCAGTAGTACCAAACCCCACATGTTGTTGAATGCCATCCGAAATAATGATGTGTTCTTTATCATGATAGACCTATGCAGTAAAATATTTAGCATTCCTGGGAATAAAGATAGTCAATTTCTCTTTGCCTTGGGAAGATAAGCAGTACACATGGACAGTTATGTCTCAGGCATGTGGTGAGAGCACAATTTGTTTTTCACAAATATTAAAAGCAGACCTTTCAAGCATCAAGTTCCCTAATAAATCTACCTTGATGCAGTATGTAGATGATGTGCTTCTCTTCTCAGTGGATAAGCAAGCATCCATAGATGATAACATTCATTTATTATGATTAGCTTGAAAGGTATACAAGGTCTCAAAAGAGAAAACTTCAATTCTGTCAAAAGAAAGTAAGATATTTACATCACCTAACATCAAAGGAAGCCTTTTTGTTTTTTAATCAATGTTGATGAAATAAAACAAATATTATACTTCCCTATCCCCCAAACTAAGAAACAACTGAGAAGATTTGGGGGTTTGACAGAATACTGCTGAAACTTCTTCATGCAAATTTCATATACTCTTTTAAAACAACACAAGCCAGGAACCTTGAAATGGACAGAGGAAAATCAGACACTTTAGAAACAATTAGAAAGAATCTTGTAGATACCCCTGCCATTAGAACATCTGTGATGGTTAATACTGAGTGTCACCTTGATTGAAGGATCCAGAGTATTGATCCTGGGTATGTCTGTGAGGGTGCTCCCAAAGGAGACTATCATTTGATTAAGTTGGCTGGGAGAGGTAGACCCACCCTTAATCTGGGTGGGCACCATCTAATTAGCTGCCAGCACAGCTGATCATAATAGAATAATCAGGCTAGAATATACAAGCAGGCAGAAAAATGTGACTAGGCTACACTGGTTTAGCCTCCCAGCCTACATCTTCCTCTCATGCTGGATGCATCATGCCCTCAAACATTAGACTCCAAATTCCTCAGCTTTGGGACTTGGACTGGCTTCCTTGCCTCTCAGCTTGCAGGTGGCCTATTGTTAGACTTTGTAATTGTGTGAGTTGATACTACTTAATAAACTCCAATTTTATATATACATACCTCCTGTTAGTTCTTTCCCTCTAAAGAATCCCGACTAATACAGGTTTGGGCACCAGGAGTAGTTCTGGAGGAAAAAAAATATTAAAGATAAAGTTCTTTTGTTGATTTTAGGGTTTCTGGAGTTGGCTGCTTAATATGATTAGACCCCAAAATGGCAAGGACTCCACTTCTTGTAGTAAGGAGAACACTGACAGTCCTTAAAATAAACTGTTTAGAGAGTTATGCAAAATGAGTGCATATGACACTCCTGATTCACTGCTCATAAGAGGCAAAGGTTTTAGTGACTCTATACGTAATACCTTTGACTATATGTGGAGAACCAAAGAAAATAATGAAGGTAGTTGGTTGCTCCTAAGTTCAGTGGACAAAGTTATGAAAAAAAATGATGAAATCAAGGTCTTTAACACCTCCTGGCTTCAGAAGCAGATATTGAGCCTCAAATCTTCTAAGAATGCCCTAAGTCAGTCTTATCTCCTATAGAGAAAGAGCTGAAATTCTGCAAAAACAGACATAAGCTCTTATGCAAGTGGCTGACCTGCAATGAAAGGTGCATGCACAGTCTCGCCAGCTGTCTACTGTAAAGTGAGGGCACTGATTGGAAAAGAACAGGACCCTGCAACTTGGAATGGGGACATTTGGGAGGACTATGATTGAACTGGGGACACTGAGCTTGTAAACTCTGATAAACTTTTCTTGCCAGTAAAAAGAGTTTTCCAATCCCCACTAGTGGCAACATCCCCTCCACAACCCACACTGCCATCACCCTTTTCACCTTTGTCTGAGGAAATAAACCCTGTGCTGCTTGAGGCAATAGTGGTGGCCTCCCCTAATGCAGTTGCCAGGCCAGATAATGTTGCTTCTCCTCAGAAGCCACCCCCAATACCCCGTTTGCTTCTAGGCCTATAACTAGACGAAAGTTCTGGTGAGTCCCTAGAGGTGAGGTTGAGAATGTGACCCATGAGGAGGTATACTACACTCAAAAAGAACTGCTTGACTTTTATGACTTTTATAAGCAGAAATCTGGAGAACAGGCATGGAAACGGACATTGAGGGTGGATAATGGTGGAAAGAACATAGAGTTGATCAGGCTGAGTTTATTGATTTGGTCCCATTAAGTAGGGATGCTGCATTTAATGTTGCAGCTCAGAAGTTTAAAAAAGTTCTAATAGTTTATTTGCTTGGTTAGCTGAAATATGAATTAAAAGACAGCCCACTGTGAGGAAGCTGAAAATGCCTGATCTCTCTTGAAGTAATGCAGAGGAAGGGATCCACAGGCTTAGGGAGATTGAGATGGTAGAGAGCATTCATCACTTTAGACCTGCACACCACAGCTGGGAGGGTCCAGAACATATACCTTCGATCAATGCTTGCAAAATAGATTTGTGAGGGCAGCACCTGCATCTTTGAAGAACCTTGTAATTGCTCTTCTCTGTATGTCAGATCTAACAATGAGAACCACAGTTGCTCAATTACAAAATTTAAATACAAGGGTAATAATTGGACCCCAAAGTGGCACAGGCCAAGTGGGGGTACTCAACCATCAAAGGCAAGGTGGCCATAGCTACCATAATGGACAGCAGAGGAAAAGCAGCAATCAGAATAGTCTGAGTCGTGTGGATCTCTGGCATTGGCTAATTAATCATGCCGTTTCTAGAAGTGAAATTGATAGGAAGCCTACTACATTCCTACTTAATTTATATAAGTGGAAAACTTACAGGTAGAATGGACAAAACACTAATTTAAATTATTATTAGTTAATAGGCTAAGAAGCGAGTTAGAGTGTTGGCTGGGGTGATTTACCCAGACTATCAAAAGGAAATCAGTCTACTACCCTACAACGGAGGTAACGAAGAGTTTGCATGGTATACAGGAGATCCATTAGGGCGTCTCTTAGTATTACCATGATCTGTGATTAAGGTCAATGGGAAACTACAGTAGCCCAATCCAAGTAGGACCACAAGTGTTCCAGACCCTTCAGAAATGAAGGTTTGAGTCACTGCACCAGGAAAGAAACCATGACCTGCTGAGGTGCTTGCTGAAGGCAAAGGAAATACAGAATGTGTAGTAGAAGAAGGTAGTCATCAGTACCAGCTGTGTGACCAGTTGCAGCAAAGAGGACTGTAATTGTTATGAATATTTTCTCCTTCTTTTGTTAAAAAACATGTTTGTACATGTATGTACTTGCACTAAGAAAATATCTTCATTTTATTTCCTTTTTCCTTTATTATGTGATGTGAGATTTATTGACTTCACGTCAGCATTTCAGTATTGTTAACTTTATGTAATAGCATTTATTTTGGGGATTGGTGCCTTTCTGGTTGTACAAATGATAGTAGTATTATGTTAGGCGTAATTACGACCTTATTACTGTTTTTATTTGAAGGTTATGCATGATCTCAGGAGAGGTGTATGGGTTCAAGTTGACAAGGGGTGGACTTGTGATGGTTGATACTGCGTGTCAACTTGATTGGATTGAAGGATGTAAAGTATTGATCCTGGGTGTGTATGGGAGGGTGTTGCCAAATGAGATTAACCTTTGAATCAGTGGGCTGGGAAAGGTAGATCTATCCTTAATCTGGGTAGGAACCATCTAATCAGCTGCCAGTGTGGCTAGAATATAAAAGAAGGCAGAAAAATGTGAAAAGGGTAGACTGGCTAAGCCTCCTAGCCTACATAATTCTCCCATTCTGGATGCTTCTTGCCCTTGAACATTGGACTCCAGTTTCTTCAGCTTTGGGATTCGGACTGGTTTCCTTGCCCCGAAGCTTGCAGGGGGTCTATTGTGGGACCTTGTGATCATGTGAGTTGATACTACCTAATAAACTTCCCTTTACATGTTTAGATCTGATTAGTTCTGTCCCATCAGAGAACCCTGACTAATACAACATCCAAATCATGTTTCATTTTCATTGATTGTTCATGAAATTCAGGGAAATGCCTTGGACATTTTGACTCAAAAACATTCAGATCAAAATAGACCCGTAGGGTACTATAATGAACACCTGGATCTTGTGGCTAAAGGACTGTCACCTTTTATAACAGCAATAACTGCTACTTCCCTGTTAATAAGAGCAACCAAGTGATAGGACCTCTCATTACTATTTTAGTCTGCATTCTGTGAAAGTGCTTCTAAACTTGTACCACACTCGGTGTTACTCAGTTTGTAAACTAGTTGCTTATGATGTTCTTCCTTCTGCTCCCCATTTTACTATATCCAGATGAAATAATCTAAATTCTGATACTCTTCTGTCCCTGCCTTCAGAATAAATGCCACATAATTGTATAATCTTAACCAACCAGCTCCTCTCTCCTAGAATAAATGTGTAAGAAGCCTCCCTTGCTAATTCTGATGTCACTTGGTGTATAGATGGATTTTACTTAAAGGGTGAATGTGAAATTAATCATGCAGGTTATACTATAGCATTCTTGACTGAAGAAATAAAACATGCTTATCTTTCGGGTGACCTGAACTCAACAAGCAGAGTTACTAGAGCCTGCAAATTGTTAAAAAGAATAACTTATAATATTTATATGATAGCAGATACGGTTTTGTGGTAGTTCATAACTCTGAAATGCTTTGGAAATAATTAGAATTTTTTAATTATTTTAGTCAGTCCATAAAAATGAACACATTGCTGAAGAATTACTGGAATTATCGGAAGCCATACTATTAACCAAATCTTTAGACATTATCAAGATTCCAAGCCATTCAAAGTCAGACACTCCAAAACACAAGGGAAATTAATTAGCAGATAGTACAACAAAAAGAGTGCCCTTAATGTATTAGAACAAGAAAACCAACCCACTTTTATCTTTTTAGAAAGCACTTGATTTTGATACAATAATTTCAATAATTCCAACAATTAACACCATCAAAAGTTCCAAAAACAGAACAAGAAAATTGGGAAACAAAAGGGCGGATGTATTCCTCCACAACTGATATATGGTATGGACCAAATGGTTTATTACACTTCCAACCAAATTACAATCATCTTTCTTAAATTATATATTTACATAATCAAACCCAGTAGGGCCCCAAAAAGATGGTTTGTTGGGGGAAAACAATATTATTAGGAACATTCTCCAGTGGTTGTTCATAAGGTGTTGCTATACCTTCCTAAAACATAATCCAAGAGAAACTTGACACAGTTCTCAAGGTAATTTTTCTTTACCAGAAGGCCCTTTCAAGGGATGACAACTAGATTTTATTTGGCTACCACTATCACAAGAATACAAGTACATTCTAGTGGTGGCTTGTATGCTTTCTCATTGAGCAGAAGCATTTCTATGTAGAAGAGAAACAGCCTTAACACTAAGTAAAAATCTCTTAGAAAAATTATTACAACTTGTGGAGTTCCCTTAGTACTTCATAGTGACAGAGGCACTCATCTTACTGGACAAATAATGCAGTCAGTATGTAAAATCTGGCCTATTCTCCAGCATTTTCAGTGTTCCTGTCATGCCCAGTCACTATCATTCTGTTAGTGGAATGCACAAACAGAATCATCAAAACTTAGTTGGCAAAATTAACTGACATTTAAAAAAATTCCCTGACCACAAGCTCTTCCATTCATTTCATTTGGCTTAAGATGAGCCCCTTTTTGTAAATACCAACTGTCTTCATTTGAAATCTTAACAAGCACACCTATAAAACTGTCTCCTGAAAATTGTTAATCTATGATATTAAAAGGGAATTTGTTGTATTATTGCAGCAGCCTTACGAGGCAGCTAACACAAAACTGAATTTTAGAAGACTCTTTCCATGGTGAGTGCCCATGATATGAAATCTCGAGGACCACAGAATTCAACCAGGAGATTCTGCCTGTTAGAAATGATATCTTTTAAAAGATTCCCTTCAACCACGGGAGAAAAGACCTTATCAGGTGTCCCTAACCAATCCCCGTGCTGCCAAACAGAAAAAAAAAAAATCAATTTCGGGATTGATATCACCAATTTAAAGACAACTGCTTCACCAATTTGGACTTCATCTCATACCAGTGATCTAAAATTGAAATTCATCAAAACCAGCAAGAATGAGAAAAAGAATCTGTGAGAGCTTTCTCAAGATACCAGACCAGTCTTGTATCTAAAGGAATGCTTAATATTGGTAATCATTCATAGATGGAAAATGTCTTCCTTTGCAAGTTACCACTAAAAGTTTTTTCATCCCTAGTTCTCATGTTTTGTTGCTGCTATCATTAGCTGCTGCCCATGAAGAAAACGTCTTCTTGCAGTGAGCTCAGGACTATGCTAATAGATTATAGAAAAGCACTTGTTGTGTATCTGGTCTCATGCTCTTTCCAATGATCTTCTTTCCAAGGACAAAATCTTGTCCTTAGAAAGGAAATACACACATATTTGTGTTTTCAAGAACAATCATTAGTGCTTAACACTAGTGAGACCAAGTATAATGTGCATTACTTGACTATTAATAGAACTTTACAAAGTAAAGGACATGAAAAGAACTACTTTTTGGTAGATAAAATAAACTTTTTAGCCTTAATGCTGGCACTGCCCCAGCTGAAAGATAAGACAACTCAATTACGGGATGTATAGCATAAATTTGGAATAGTTTTTATCTGGTTTACTTCTCTTTTGTCTAGCTTAGTCAGCTTGCTCTTTTATGTTGGAAACAAAAGAATCACACAAAAGATACATGCCCCAAGAGCACTAGAACTAGGGGTTGGATATCCAAGGAATAGTGTATCCACATTATTAGATTACAAAGTAATAATTGGCATGCCATTCAATGGCCACAGCAACCAGATATTTATTGGCTAGCTCTGAATGGAATGTCTTGTCTATGGTCATGTTTACCACTAGACTAGAACAGTGTTCTCTGGGCTATGACTGAGCACCAAGTCATGTAGTTCATACCCTCTCAAAGCCTATGTATCTTCCTCATTTACAATCTCATTGGGTTAGTTCTGTATTCTATTGATGTGATCATTTCGCTTCCATCTTTCTGCCACAACTGAGGATGGAAGAAGTCATTTGGCATGTAGAAACCATATGAATTACACACAAAAAAAGGCCTTAAATGGTATCTCCATGAATATCTCGTTGTTAAGCAATGAAGCTGCTCTTATGAGAAAAGCAATGTTACAGAACTGCATGGCTTTAGACATCCTCACTGCAGCCCAAGTGAGGGCCTGCACTATCATAAAAGCTGAGTGTTGTTTCTATATCCCAGATGAATCAGAAAATATCACTTTATTAACAGATAATATGAAAACCCAAATAACTAAACTTTCAGATCCTATCTCCTCTCTAAACAAATGGCTAGAGAGCTGGTTTGAATCTTAGGGGACTTAGTGGAAGACAATGGTACTCACTGGAGAAATCATTTGTGTCTTGTCCTGTTTTTGTCTTTACTGCTGCTGTGATATTTGTTTGCAATGGAGTCAATACACAACCAAAAACAAAACTAAAATATTGGTTGCTCAAAAATTGTATTAATTGAAGATGAAGCCATGTAGCCTGACTGAAACCACAAAATCATTTCCTTCATGTTGCTTTAAATTTGGCTATAGCCCGTCAGCTTCACAGCCTTGAAACATATCTCTGCTGTGGGACATGATACTCTAGGAATGAGCCTTCCTGGTGATAGCAGACTAAACTCTTGAACATAAAATGAGTCAAAATCATTTGAGTTCATTTATGATGGTTTATTTGAAAGATCTTGATGAAAAAGGGGAAATATGAAGTCAAACAATTGAAACGCAAAGCTGTTAAAACCTAAAATTACTCTAAGCCTTCAAAGGAATGTGTCTATGTGGTCTGAGTACTGTGGCATGCGGTTGCAGCCTCTGCCTTTTTTTTTTTTTTTTCTGTAAATAGTTAAGAAGACCAAGTATTTCCAGAGATAAGACTCCTTTAGGCCATTACTCCTTCTAATAGAGTAATCATCTTCCTCAGAATGTAGCATCTCTAACCAATCAAATCACTGTAATATGTGCACTTGTCTTGTATGGAAAATGCTGCGACACTACTAAAACTTTTGTGCTTCTGCCTGTAAAAGTGAAACTTTCATGTTTCTGCTTTGGAGCACTGACCCCATTCATTTGGAGTTGCTGTCTTCCAGATAGCTGTCCTCAAGCTTTGTGGGCAAATAAGCTCTATACTTAATTATATTTTTACATTTTTTCTTTCTTTCTTTCTTTCTTTCTTTCTTTCTTTCTTTCTTTCTTTCTTTCTTTCTTTCTTTCTCTTTCT
>NW_012101765.1:3950810-3969958 GCF_000951045.1 Mandrillus leucophaeus
TCCAGCTCGTTTTTGAATTTTTAGTAGAATCAGTATTTTGCCATGTTGGCCAGGCTGGTCTTGAACTCCTGACTCAGGTGATCTGACTGCCTCGGCCTCCCAAAGTCCTGGGATTACAGGCCTGAGACACTGCTCCCAGCCTTTATTATATTTTCTGCAGTTTGTTATTTAAGGTTAATTTGACTATACTACCTTGAGCAAGTTATTCCCCTGTAAAATGAGAACTTCTTTCGTTCCTTCTTTCCTTCCACCTAAAAATATTTATAAAACACTGTAAGATGGGAGAATCAGATTCCATAGAACATCTTACATTGGTTTTCATTATTTCATTTCTTTGAATTTAGTTTGTCTGTAGTTTTCCTACAGAATTTTCTCTCCTGTATATTTCATTATAGTTGTCTGTGTACTTTCTTAGTCTTCATATTTATACAGCATCTGTTAGAGTATTTGTGCTTAAGAATTTAGTTATATCTTGTCAAAGCTTGTCTTTCTTCAAGGCTTTTACAGGCTTAAAAGTGGAGGCTCAATTGAAAAATAAGAACAATGCATATTATTTTCTATAGTATTTTCCAAGAGCAATTAAATACTATACTCGCTCTCTCACACACACACACATATAAAAATTAAGGCTTACTAGGGTTGATAACTTTTCTTCCTTTATATTACAGTCAAATATTCCCTGTTGTTTTAATTCTTATTCCTAACTCTTTTTACGTATACTTACCTGCAGTAAAAACAGAAACATTGTCTTTTACATGCCCTACGTTTGACCTGCCTTCCTTTATCCCATGCATTAAAAGGACAACAGCTTCCTAATTTCTAAGGATGCAACAGTGCATATCACGGAAAAATAAATGCTTAACCTCATTTTAATTCCAATTTCATTTTAGGTTCCATTATAATAATGTATCAGAGTCAGGGAATAGGTGAGACTTCAATAAAATACATCGAGTGCATATATGGGAAAAGAGTTGTAAAATATAATAGCTCCAATTTAGTTTAGACATAGGACTAGTTCTTTGCAAATAGAATTTTAATTATGATAATCAACATTATCTAGGTGTCTAATTAGAAAAAGTTTAGTCAAATCTATTTGTGTGAATATTTAGTTCATCAATTTGACCAACTGTGGCGGAAAGTTTAGCTTCAGCGGGATTAGTTTTTGCTTAAGAAATACGTAGGGGAAACAGAAGGTTCTGTGAATTTGTACTACATAAGCAGGTTTTTTCCTAGAGGCTTTAAGTCTTTTGTATCAATTTCTTATACACACTGTAACAAATCAGCACAAGCATAGTGGCTTAAAGCAATACATATTTATTATTGTACTGTTCTGAAGATTAGAAGTTCAAATCTAGTGTGAATCAACTAAAATCAAGATGTCAGCAGGGCTACATATCTTTCTGGATGGAAATAGCCAGCCAAGTTTTCTTCACATCCCACACTCTCTCTTCTGCTTCCCTATTTTGCACTTAAGGAACCATTGTGATTGCATTATATCTACCCGGATAATCCAGAATAATCTATTTTATTTTAAGGCTTGTTAACTAGCAAACAATTCGATCTGAAACCTTTTAAATTCTTAATTGTGCCCTGTCACTTAACCTAACATATGCACAGTATCTGGAGCTTCTGGGCGTTGATATTTTTTGAGGGATATCACTATTCTTCCTGCTACACTCTCAGCTATCCCCAACACTAGGTGGATACTTACTGTCTGAAGAAATCCTCAGTTTTCTTCAGGGAACTAATCCTTGCCAAACAAACAGTTCTGAGAGTAGAAGTGAGAGGTGTGCTTATTGTTGTACAAAATGGGAATAATTTTCTTCCTCCTGGAAAACATTGATAAGTTAGGTTATCTTCATTTGATGGTTAAAGAATGACTAGTTTTAATCTAGAAGGTTTGAGTTTATTACACAGTTGACACAATGGTATTGGTTCTGCTGAATGAAAGGCAATTATTGTTTACTTTGCAATATATGAGTGTTCATTTTTCATAATTCTTTTCTGCTTTGGGATGTAACTAGAATTCCTAGGAACTTGAATTCTCATAGACAGTGTAAAATTCCTAAGTCCTGATTGCCATATCATTTTATTTTTGCCCCTTTACTTTTGTTCTAACCATACCTTAAAGATCCATGTGTATCCCATACACAACACTTCTGATATTTCTTCCTTTCTCTATTTCTATTTTGGGGATAGTTGTTAACGAAAGGCAAATAAATATAAGTGTTTCCCTTTTGTTTTCCAAAAAAGGAAAATAACAACAAAAAGAAAATAAAGTTAGGGGAATGCTGCTATAAGCTGTAAAAACCAAGAGGCATCTTAGTTTAAAAATGATCTATGAAAAGATGCTATACATATCTTTGAAAAATTTGTTTCTTAGGTGAAAAAATTGAAGTCTTGATAAGTTAAATGTCATGCTCAAGTTACATGGCCAAGTAGGAAACAAATGTGACTTAGAATTCAGGGTTCTTAATAATATTCTGCACTCATTTGATAAAATAGAAAGTAACATATTAAAAAGGGGTTATGGGAAAAAGTGTGGCAAAAGCCTTTATGGTTCACAACAGTCAATGAAATTCCCGTAGCATTGTTCCAAATTGGACAAACACCTTATAAATCTGCCTGCACTTAAATATTACCATTTTGACATGATTCCTTTAATGGTAGTTTCACAAGCTATTAATGGTTGTGGTTGAAAGAACATACCTCACACAGTCTGATGTGTCATAATTCATGCTATAGTCAGTTTTATCTTCTAGGTTGATGGCCTCTTGTTGACTTTAAGTATAGCCCGTCTCCCTATTCTCACCTTACATTTAGTGTATCACACTGCATGATATGATTACACAACACTGAAAGCCTGCAGTTATAAATGCCACTTCTATAATTATATAACCTGTGATATAGCTTTGCTATATACAGAGAAGATGCAGAAACAGTTGAGCCTTTGTAAGACGTGCAGCGCATGTTCTTTTCTAGTATTATTGATTTGACATAAAACATTGGAATTTATGAGACTGAAGTTCAAAATCAAACCTGGAAGGCAGAAGTTTGTTGAATACGTAATTTTCATGAAAATGTTAATTATCTCCTAAGACGATAATGGATTAAAATAATTGTATTCTGATCTGGCAAAGACTTAAGCCAACTCCAAAGTGAATCCATAATTGTAAATTTGCTATTTGGTATATAGAAGATGAATTATTTACATTATATATAACATGCTAACAATGGTATCTACCACTTAAATCATACTAAAGTACAGTTTTATCAGTTTTCATTCTCAAAACCATACACAGTAATAAGAAATTGATATTTATGTGCTGAAGATTAGTGTCATCCCAGCTCTCTTACAAAATTACTCTTTTAATATTTTTGTTAGTGTTTGTCCACATGTATACTTTTTTTTTAGTGATATTAAACATCATTCATATTATGTTTTTAACAAAAACTTAACAAACCCAAATTTCTCTCTGATGGCTATTCTATAATCTATTAAATCATTTTCCACTAATTGCATATTTAATCTTGATTTTTTTTGCAGCTATAAATAATTCTGTACTGAATATTTTTATTATTAAAAGTAGCCTGTTTATGTAAATGAATAATTACTTATAATGTATTTTCAAAAAGTAAATTGCTAAATAAAAGAACATGACATTTTTTAGTACCTTTTGATTAAAGCTCAGATATTAATTTTCTCTTAGTTTTTGATATAACAAAAGTTTCACTCGCGTTCTGTTATCCATGATTAAAGATTAGTGTAACATTAAATTTTAAAAATATAAAATATGAGAATTTCCTGTTTGTACTCTAAGACTGGAAACATAATGTTTACGGATCAAAAGTGTAACTGTAGGAATAGTAACTTTAGGATTAGAACACAGAACACAATATCAGCTTATCCACATGTAAGTAGTTTTATTTTTTCTTAAAGTGTTTACAAGTAATATATATTTTATATCACAGGAATCCTCATTGTAGAACGTCATTGAAAAGTTATTATATATATACTATAAAATATTCAGAAAAATATGACTGAGAAGTCACAGAGTTGTTAAATATTAGAACTAATTATCAAGATCTTAAAAGCAAATGATAATTTCAGTGAATTTATGAAATTAAGCAGTTTACTACCTGATCATTCCACTGCTGGAAGAACAGGAGAAAATTAATCAACTTTTGTATGTTCTAGGGAAACCAGGATGTATTTTCACAGTGTCTTACATGATTCTAGAATGTAAATATAGGGATCTTTTTTATGTGTAATAAAGATTGTTGATGTTTTTTATTCTTTTTCCCCAATTTTAAAGCCTGATCATCACAGCAGGTCATATAAATTAACATAAAAATCACCATGGTAACTAGTGATACTGTGTGGCTATTTATATATGTCTCTAATTTTACTTGGATAATTTCCCTGACACTTTTTTTCTACTGAATAAATAGCAAGTCCCTTCCAGAGCCTTAAACATTAGACAAGCCTTAAAACAATTGGTGGATTTTCATATTTAACATCAGTAAGATTGCCAATACATAATTTTTTTATTTAAATAGATAAATCCTGAGCTAATTACTATTTATTTACATGTCTATATTGTGTCCTATTTCAGAGAGGATTCAGAGTGATTCCCTCTCACTTATTGGCAAAGCCAAGAAAGTTTTCTAGCTCACCTGGAATATTCAAATTCTCTCAGAGGAAATAAAAATAACGAGTCTTAAGATCATGATTCATGGTGAGAATATAAGGATGCCTCTCAATTGAACTAACTTCTTCCTTGCTTGTTCACTGCTTTTTTCTTCGCATTTACTAGTACCAGCTTTTAAAAATCAATTGTACAGGAATACTTGGTCATTTTAGCCTTAATTATTTAGGCTAATTCCAAAACACATGCATCTGAAAATCTATCAGTTTTGCATAGTGAGAGGACACAGTGTTTGGGGTTTCTTTTTGAATGTTTTTGGCATATATGAGACGATGTTGTCTACTCCTTTGTCAACATCCTTAGGTCTTACAGCTTATAGCTTTCAGCCTTACATTTTTTATCTTTTCTCTATCCTTCCCTAAGTCTCACAGTTTCTCCTACTCTCTCCCCTGCCTTTGGGAAACTATTTTAAAGAGGATGAAAAAAAGAAAGATTTAAAGTCTATATTCTGGAAACTTTGGAGATAAGAGGAAAGCTCATGTATGATTGGCAATCTGCAATAGACAGCAAGGAGTGGATGTACTCAATACTTACTACTGAAAAATTAGATTCATTAAAAAAAGAGAGTCTTTTTGCATTTTGGCAGGAGCTATTTATTTTGCATTTGGTTTTGCTGTATTCGTGCCATAGTATTCAAGGCATTCACTGACCCACATGCTTACTTTGTCTGTCTGCTGAGATGAAAAGCCAATGCAGCGACAAACATATTTTTAGGAAAAGGTGTCAGACATCTATTTTTTTTTTTTATTTCAAAAGCTTATCTATTTTCTATCATAATTAAATAAAAACCAGAAAAAAAGAAAAAATAAGTAGTAGAATCAAGACCAAAATAATTTATGCGTAATTGTCCTACTAATATAGCAAGATACTTAGACTACAGTAACATTTTAAAAAAAGTAGACTAAATTGTTGTGATGTCGTCAACATATTCTTTTCAAACTGTATATTAAGAATGGACTTAAGTATAAAGTAATATAGTTTAAAACAGTCTTTAAATTAATATATTTTTTGTATTGAACTTATTATGTAACTAGTGCCATTTTTGATGTTTGGCCTTTGGAATGTAGGTGCCCCATGAGTGTGAAATTCTTACCTACTGAGAATGACTAATCAGGTTTATAGGTCTTCATTCTGTTGGAGTTCAAGAATAGTGTTTTGGTTACAGGAATTCACAAACTGAATTGATTATCTAAAAGGTTTTTCTTATAAGCCTATTTTATGAGTTCAAACAATAAATGCATATACTGTTTATGCAATTCTCATCTATTCACTAGGGCTTGTGCATGTGATTTGAACACATTTTTAGCAATTTTCTGAGTCTTTCCAATTATTGATTTGCCATTATATACACTTCAGAAACATTTCATTACCCAAGTATTCTGTTTAACTAACTATATGAGGCTATTCCATTGTCATAGCTAGAAAACAATTTACTCTAAGGCTACATAAATCTAGGTTCAAATCACGACTATACCTTTTATTAATTCTATAGTTTTATACAAACTGCATAACATCGTTTTAGCCTTTTAATTCTCATACACAATAGTAAAAAAAATTACTTAGTATATTTTATGGTCTATGTAAATAATTAAATAAAATAGTTCTCAATTAAATTAGATTTTTTCAATGCTTCAATATAATGGTTATCACATTCTGTAAATAAACCAGATTAAGTCAGATAGTATTTTCTAAGTGGAAGTTTTCTAATCTAGAAGCTCCTCTCGGTAGACCTGGGTAGCATCTGTCTTTTATTCCCCATGAGTTTTATCCTGTCTTTTCATTACATTGCCTGGGTGAGTGGAAAAGTGACTGCCCGTATTACAGCCCTTAGCCAAGGTTTGTGTTTTCTCAGAAATGCTACCATCAATTGATCCATCATCATTAGTTCTATAATGACCAGCATTGATCACAGTTCTATAAGAATTCAAGTGGTAACAAGCTTCCTTCTTAGTTAAAGGATTTTGAATTTCCCGTATCTTCACAAGGAATTCGGTTCAAATGAAAATATGTTATAATGAAACTGTAAAAGATTTAAATATTAAGCATTTAGAATAGCACTGAGAAAAATGCTACACATGTACAAATTTATAGAAAAAACAGAAAATTACAGTCATTAAAAAGGACAAGGAATTCCAATTTTCTTTGCCTTTGTATGGTTAAAATGAGTGACTCAGACCATTTACAAACAGAAAACACAAATGTTTTTGAGCCCTCTTCATAAAATAATTCTGAAAGATTTCACACAAGTAACTGGAACTATGGCTTAAACATAAGAAGCTGATTTCATTTGTGGATTGTTTACTGTGCAATGAATCTGAAATAATTCATGGATTCAAAAGAAGGCAGATAAATTTTGTATTAAAAGCTGGTGCTGGAGGTTCAGTGAAGGGATTTAGAAGTTACTGAACAACAACAATGGACTTGATTTTCACCGGCAGAAATGGGCTTCTGTATATTTGTAACTGAGTTAGTTTGAGGCCAGCTCCTGAAAGCCTATTTCAAATAAAGACTGTGTTATTAGATGACTCCTTGATAGAATTTCTATGTGAAGCTTTGGATCACAATTGAACAGGTTTGTATTTTGACAGGTAACATATGATCCAACTAAACACACAGTCCTGATTCAGAGAGACTAGAAATATGCCTTTCTTTTTTGTGCTGTCTGTAACGAAATGAATTTGATAAAAGAGAATCTGGGGAGACAGCCTTGACAGCATCATTTCACTTCTTTTTTTTTTAAACAATCTTTTTACATCTAATCTTTCGGCTATCTAGTGTCTCAAAAATCTTTGTTTGCTGCCAGTTTTTCATAGTGACACTCAACTAACATCCAAAGATTTATTTGTTTTTTGCTATACATATTAAGGAAAACTTATAGTTCAACATTGGTATGTATGTAAATATTCAACTAAGCTAATTTTGAACTTTAAGTGAAGTATTAAAATCATATGCACTGTTTTCCATTACTTTTCATTTAAGGACCTTTTAGAGTCAGACTTGGAGGTATGTAGAGGGACTAATTGTGGATTAACAAGGCCTGACAGTTTCTTTGCTATAAAACCCCTTTCCTACAATGTTTAAAAAAGTTAAAAGTGATGATTTAACCAAAATATAAGTTTCCTGATTCAATTAATTTTCTTTAAACATCTATCAGAGATGAATAGTTATAATAGGACATTTGTTGTGTGTGGTGATGTGAGTGGAGACCTGACTTGGTGCAGGTGATGGTACCAGGTAACTTCTATTATCTACCTGATAATAGAAGGCAGAGCCTGTGTGGATTAGGGACTCTGAGGCTATGCCAATAGTCCACATTTACCCTCCCAAAAGCACCATTACTAGTAAGAAGCAAATGGAAGGGAAAGCAGAGCATTAAAAGAGTAGCCAGGTCACCTTACGAAAAATGTGAGGCTGTGTTCCACATTTCAACTTTAATGAAACAGTAAATGTAATCACTCCAAGAGTGAAGTTACTGCTACCATCATTTAACTGATCAGTTTCAATAAGACACTGAGTCTCAATAAATTTAGAGGAAGCAGAGAAGGTAGTGTTGATAAAATGGCTGAAAATTCTAGACGTAGATTTTAAAATATTTACATATACATGCACTCACATATACATACGTATTCATTTTTGACTTTTATTCCTTTTGGCATTCTTTACAATAAAATTTCCATCTTTCCTCTTCTCTCAAATTATTCTGAGTGGTATTACAAATTATCTTTCCTAAATCCAGTATTAATGTCTATCTGTAACCACAACTTAGGTGGTTTATCTATTGGTTGATTTCTCCACTTATGATACTTTACCCCTAATTTCTTCCCTGGGAATTCATGATTCTATTTTCTCCTGATCCTTTATATTTTTAATTTTACTACTGTTTGTGCCATTTTGTGAAAAATATTTTTGTTCTTTCTTTTCTTAGTTACACTTATCTGCAGAACTGACTTTTTGTTAAGCTTTGTCTTGTTCTTTAAGAATCAGTTTTCCGTATCAATTATGATTTAGATATCAGTGTGTGCCATATTGATTGCATGACTATATACAAGAAATATGATTACTGCTATCACTTCAAATAAGGAGTTAAACAGCGGCAAATGCAAAAGTAACTAATAATGACAAGGTTACCATTAGGTTTGCACATGACATTATTTTGGATATAATTGTACATAATATAAAAGTAAAAGTAATCTGAGTAAAAAATCACAACCATAGTTGGTCAAAACTAGAATTTTATCAACATAAGTAGAAAGTAGTATAAAATCAACAAATTTGACATCTGAATGAGAAAATGACTGTTAGATATACAATAGGTCATTTAAAAAAACATAATTTAGTTCTGGCTACACTGTTTCTATTAAAAATTTCATTAAAATGTCTGGAAATCAAAATACAGAAATAAGTTAAATAAAAAACTGCAGTATCCATTCAGCTTCAAATACAAATTAGCGATTACTACTTTTTTTTTTTTTTAAAAGACATCTGTATTTTCCAATATTTTAAGTAATCAGGCTTCAGGTAATCTATGTGACATTTGAAATGATTCTGTTGAAAATTAAACTCATAAAGATTACCACTCTTAATTTTTCTTAGCGTATTCTTTTTAACTTGTGCTCCAAATACTTTAAAATTTTCTTTAAATTAAACATTTCTTCAAAAATGAATTCTACATGCCTCCATGTGGGAAGAACTAAAATTTGTTTTATTTTCCAATACATTAATAAAATTTAACAGGAAGCACTAGTATGTTTGTTAATGACAAGAAGCTTGTTACAAAACCTCTACTGTGTTATTATTATATAGGTATCAGATCAAACTGTTTCAAAGTTTGAACATAAGACTTCCTTTCACTGAGTCACATACTGAGAATTATTAGAAATTAAAACAACTCTCGGTGCCTCTGTGACATTAGAGAAGTCATCTAACCTTCCTGAGGCTTAAAATTATTTCCATAAAATAATAAAGTAAACTCAGATAATGTCCAAGATCTCATTTAACTACAAGGCTCTGTTTTGTTTATCTGTTTTTGTTGTTGTATTTTATATATCACCCTCAAAAACCTCAACGACCTAGCTCACTTTCTATTTCACGGTATGATTTTTTTTTTCTTCTCTATCTACACATGGACATTGTGAATTGCCTGACATGTTACTGTGACTACTTCAAACCAGGAGGAGGCCCTCACCTGTCTGTGTGTGTGTGTGTGTGTGTGTGTGTGTGAGAGAGAGATAGAGAGAGAGAGAGAGAGAGAACGAGAGAGCAAGAGAGAAACAGATAATTATTTTTACCTTCCCTTGACAGTCATTCTGAACAAGAGACCTAGGTTGATTTTACCGGAATCCATGCTACTGTGCTTCCAAGAAAAGCTGAAGTGAATGCGAAGTGGCTACAGAACAATTTGACAGTGACAACATGTTTGATAAGACCCTGTTGAAAGTTGCTGCCAGATCCCGTGCAAGCTGGGCATTTTGACTAAAGCTGTGCTATTGCTTCTGCTTGACTTCTAATCAGTTTAACATTTTCTGATCACTAAAGCCGCAAGCACAGCTTCAGTGCTGGGATATCCTGAGAGTAACGAACAGCATAAAGAATCATGTTCCTCTTTTCCCCAGCATTCTCGTTCTTTGTGGATTCTCCTCTTATTCAACCTGAATTCACCTTTAACCGAATACTAGTAGTGAACTCCTAATCAGCACCACAGTCTTCACTGTAACTAGCAACACATTTAATTAAAGTCCTTGATTGAGGCTTCCTTACGTACTGAACTAAAACAATCTAAAACGACACATAATATAGAATTGGTTTTCCACGGTTGAAAATATTACACTTGGAAGAAAACAGTTTTTAACATGATGTATAAAACATAATGTTACACTGCACTCTAAGTTTAATACTTAATGCCAATTAAATCATCTCAGAAACAACTGCATTTGCACATGGGCATATTAGGGACTTTTAAACAACTATTTTTGGGAGAATTTCTTGTAGCATATTGACAGTATTATTGAAAATATATCTTTATACTTTTTATCTCCATTGCAGCCATTGTGCTACAGGGTACGAAACAACACGAGATGGTGCTTTCCATCTCGTTTTTTGATCTAAAATTTCAACCTGGTGATCTTATTTCTTGACTCCTAAGGAAATACTTTTCTCGGACTATTGCATTGCGCCTTTTCCCAATCAGTTCAAATTATCATTGAACAAACAAACCAACAAACAAATAAACAATTTCCTTCTGTTCTTATTGTGTCACTCCTCCCTGAACAGGTTATCTTCTGATAAAACATAAACTATTCTCATAAGCACCAAGTACCTCTGGGCTACTTGAGGTAAACAAAATTGCACCAATTACTTTCAAGCTATAAGTATTTTTGCCTGAAAGCTCTGAGGAACTTTTGAGTTTATAAACCTGTTCAATCACAGGAATCCAGATTATATACAACACCACACATTACAGAAGTGTCCAAACCCCTGAGGCACATCGCTACTTATCAGATTCATAAGCAGAAGAATGGAGGGCTTATAAAGATTCCTTTTAAGATATAATGACCACAGCTCAAATAAAGGGCTTAGATAAGCCAGATAACATGAGTCTATCTAAGACTTAGGAAGTTAGTGAAGTTGGTGGTGTTTTTAATTGTAGGGCTGACAAGGAGGAGATTTGGAGAATGAGACATCATTTATAGCTCTGTGTACACGGTTAATCTGAAAATGCAGTTAGAATCATATGGATGGTTTGCTTCTTTTGGTACTAAGTCATGCTTTGGAAATGCAATGGAGTGTTTCTGAAATCCAGGCCACTTCAGTGTCTGCAAGACAATGGCTTGTCAAATTTGAGAATTTGGGGCGTTCTCTATTGCTTTTAAATTTGGAAGACAATCTAAAAAAATAATAACTAAGGTAGTGATTAAGTGATTTTAATCATTATGTTAATTATTTTTTAGTCAAGTACCCACTGGAGTCACGGTTGTTTTTGTGAATTTAGCTGGAATCAGAAGAAAGATGAAAGTGTACTAAATATATGAACTCTGCCTTTATTCCTAGTGAAGAGCATAAATCATAATTCCCCAAACTTGCAAAGCTTTCCAAGAGGCTTTCTATGTAGCATATAGAACTGTTATAGGAACACTGAACCATAGCAGGTAGATGATATAGCCAGTTATAACACATCATGTGTTTTTAAAAATCACTACTCTATGCAAAATCACACCATAAAAAACATGGGACTTATGGAAAAATTGGAATTAGGTACACAATGCTAAAAGTGTTTGTCAGTGACATAAAAAAATAGGAACCTAAGGCCTGGTGCGGTGGCTTACACCTGTAATCCCAACATTTTGGGAGACCAAGGCGGGTGGATCACCTGGGGTCAGCATTTTGACCAGCTTAGCCAACATGGTGAAACCCTGTCTCTACTAAAAATACAAAAATTAGCTGGGTGTGGTGGCCCGTGCCTATAGTCCCGTCTACCTGGGAGGCTGAGACAGGATAATCGCTTGAACCTGGGAGACAGAGGTTGCAGTGAGCTGAGACCATGCCACTGCACTCCAGCCTGAGCGACAGAGTGAGACTCAGTCTCAAAAAAAAAAAAAAAAAGAAAAAAGAAAAAAAGAAACCTAATGAAAATCACAGCACAAACACTGAATAAATGTGACATTTTACCTTGAAGTTTTCTTGGGAAGTAGACATCAGAGGATTGCAGCTTGTGAGTTATTGAAAAGTCGTGAAAAGAGGGTTATCTGAAATCCAATGAAAAGTTGTCACACTAGATTTGAATGGGTGTGGCTCACATCAAATGAAGTGGACTGAGGAGGCTGGGAGATGTTTGAAGTGTGTGTGTTTTGTGTATTCCTACTGAGTTCAGTTCACTCAGTGGCAGTTTTCTGCATTCGTGTACTTGCTCGTGGAAGATATCACTCATAAGCAAGCACAAAATTTGTGTTATGCTTAAGTCGTTCCCTAATACATCGTTCACTTTGGAACAAATCTGCAATTTTAAAACTAGCATTACAGCAAACTGATTGTGCATAGATAGGTACACATACTGTAGCTGTTGTCTGAATATTATTCATGTTTTGAGATACAAGTTAGCTTTACCAAAACAGCATCATCTATCTCGTTGTAACTGAATTATTAATCTGATTTTCACTGAAATTGTATAATTTTAAATTTTAAATTTGTATTGGATTTCTTTCTTTTTTTTTTTTTTTTTTTTTTTGAGACAGAGTCTCCCTCTGTCACCCAGGCTGGAGTGCAGTGATGTGATCTCAGCTCACTGCAAGTTCTGCCTCCCGGGTTCACACCATTCTCCTGCCTCAGCCTCCCGAGTAGCTGGGACTACCGGTGCCCACCACCACGCCCGGCTAATTTTTGCATTTTTAGTAGAGACGGGGTTTCACTGTGTTTGCCAGGATGGTCTCGATCTCCTGACCTTGTGATCCACCCGCCTCGGCCTCCCAAAGTACTGGGATTACAGGCGTGAGCCACCATACCCGGCCAACTTTGTATTGGATTTCTGTTTAGCTGCATAAGACCTATGTGCATGGAGATTCCATGCTGAAGTTATATTTGTTTGTATGGTAAAATTACACCACAATTCAAAATGATTTAGCACTGGAGTTCTGACATATTTTTCCCCTGTAAAATTCTTAGTATCAAGTTGACAATATATGTAATGTTATAGAAAACTTTTGTCATCTCTTCTCATTTCTATCTCCCTAACAGCTTTATGTCAAATACCAAGCAAAGGGTCCTAGAATGAACGCGATGGTATAGTTCATTGCCATGTAAATACTCATGCTAAAAGAGATATAATCTGGTAGATATGATTAATAAGATGCATTCATTACAAGCCACCTTACCTTCCATCTTCCACTTTTCACTCTTTTGGCTTTCAATTTGCCCATAGGTATTTTAAAGAAAAATTACAAAAACAGAGCAAAAAAAGTGAGAGGCTATTACACATATGGGTATATTCAAACTTAAAATTTCTAGAAGCTAGAAATTATGTTTTTAATATTTATTTTGCAAATGTTAGACTAAAAAAGCCTATTCTTTAATAGTATACTTAGGATTTCTGAAAGGTATATTAATTACTTAAGGCCAAAAGGTACTAAGAAATGTCTAGTGTGCTTATCATATATTTGGGTTCAAACAGCTAATTCAGGTACCAAATCCATAAGCATTTTTCTCTGTGGATGAATATCTAGCCTTTTCTATTTCAAAGGGAATTTAAGAATTAATAACTTCTGGCTAGTTTTAGTGAATAAAAAACCTTATCTCTATCATTCAATACTTCAGTTAAAAAGTGTTTCTTGGTTTTGAGTCATCTGTTATTATTGCTTTATTTCTTCACTCCCTTATTCTCTGAGATGTCCATTTTGGATCAATACATATTAAATATCATTCATTAAACAGCTGAAATTTGTTGGGTTGAAGACAAATTTCTGGGGAAGATAATGTGTCATCTCACATGTGAATTTCTGCTAGGAGGCTGTTACAAGCAACTATGTTTTAACCATTATTGCTATGAGACTGATTTAAACTGTTTTAACAAGTAAACCTAACACTTTAGCATAGAATCATCACAGCAGTTCTCTGGCATATAAAATTTTCATTTTTACTACTGGTATTATTTTCTGAAAATTAAAAATTGCAAAGACTCTCTCCTTTCCTTCTTACTACCTCCCTCCCTGGTCCCCCACTTCATTTCTCTCTGTCTCTCTCTCTTCATTCAAGTCACTTTCAGTATACATAACAAATCTAAATATTTTTCCATATGTTCTAATAGAATGATTCTCATATACTTTTTTTTTTTTTTTTTTGAGATGGAGGCTCACTGTCACCCAGGCTGGAGTGCAGTGGCACGATCTCTGCTCACTGCAAGCTCCGCCTCCTGGGTTCACCCCATTCTCCTGCCTCAGTCTCCAGATTAATTGGGACTACAGGCGCACGCCACCACACCTGGCTAATTTTTTGTATTTTTTTGTAGAGACGGGGTTTCACTGTGTTAACCAGGATGGTCTCGATCTCCTGACCTAGTGATCCGCCCGCCTCGGCCCCCCAGAGTGCTGGGGTTACAGGCGTGAGCCACCGCGCCCGGCCGGTATAAGTATCTTTTAAGTACTTTTTTCGCAGACAAAACAGTAGAGCAGTAAGAGACTGTGATTAGTCTGACCATGATACACACCTGGAGGAGCCTACAGCACTCAAGGAACACTGTGGCCTGTACTCATGGGTGGGCTGTAGAGATGGAGGGCACTAAACGTGAAAACAGTATCTACTTTGAAAGTAGATTGGAGATATACGAGGTGAGGATTTGAGAAAAGACAAGAATATTGGCCTTACACCTTGATACATATTACATGGATGCACGGTTTTCTGATAAGAAAAAGAAATGGTTTGGGCGTGGTGCCTCATGTCTGTAATCCCAACACTTTGGGAGGCTGAGTCAGGGGGATAACTTGAGGTCAGGAGTTCTAGACCAGCCTGGTCAACATGGTGAAACCCCGTCTCTACTAAAAATATAAAAATTAGCCCGATGTGGTGGTGCACGACTGTAGTCCCAGCTACTTGGGAGGCTGAGGCAGGAGAATCACTTGAACCTGGGAGGCAGAGGTTGCAGCGAGCCGAGATCGTGAACCTGTACTCCAGCCTGGGTTACAGAGTGAGACTCAGTCTCAAAAAAAAAAGAAGATGAACACTTTGTGGGGAAAAACATGATGTTTCGTGAAATCTTTGATTATGTGAGAGACTGAAAAGAAGATGTAGACAGGAGATTATGGCTTGGAGATCCAAAGACTCACCTAATAACTGAAGTTATGAGAAGGAGGAGATGACTTGAGGGTGTGTTGGGATGTGTTAGAGTAGAAGTCCTGAAACAGAAATTTGAGATGCACTGACATATAGCAGTTTTCTTGACAAAGTAATGTCAGCAGAAGTGATAGAAAGGCTGGAGGTGCAAAGAAACGGGGACTGAACAGGGAAGGGAATATAGTTTTGGAAGGAAGTTGTCCTCACGTTTTAATAAAGGTGAAAGGTCAAGTAAACTAAGATAAGGTAGATGTTTTTTTAACTTCAGCTAAACAAGTTGTGAACACTATTTTTTAATCCTAGAATATTTTTATCACTTTCAGGTTTCTCTGTTCATAGACAAAGACCTAGAATTTGGTAATCTTTGGAAATTTTTCTTTACATGATTTTCTTAGGTATATTTGATAACTGATAGCCCTACAAAAACTATATTATACTTAATGGGAGTGGAGGTAATTAGTCCTACAATTTAGTGAAATTCTAGATTTGGAAAAACTACCACAAGAATACTTATATGAACAACTATATGATCTTCAGCTATCTTAATATTTATTTATCCTTTTGAAAGTAAATGACCCTTAAGGGTATTGTAAATAATTTAAACATGTAAAGTGGAACCATATGAATTATTTATATAACTATACCTTCTATATATGCATTAAGTATATTCATTTGATTTTAAAAGGTAACAAATGGTGAGCCTTTTGTGACTTTTACTCCTCTTTCGTAAACTGCTCAAGTATTCCTTCCCCTGTGATGCATCCCCTCTATGCTGTCCTCTTGGTGGAGCAAATCACTGTGCCCTTGTACCTACACTGTAGCTTGAGCACAGGTGAGCATATGTTCTAACAACACTTTAGATGATGGTGCCTATTTAGCAATCCCTGTGCCTCAGGGTTTGTTCCTCTCTGTCACCGGTGCCTAATTTACAGTTTGAAACAAAGTAACAGCTCAAATCACACTTACAAAGTATTGCAATAATTTTCTCAGAGAATAAGGATTATAGAAATAAAAATGTTCTTAAATTATTTTAATTTAATCTCTTCTAATTTTAGGTGACTATATTGACAGCCCAAAGTATTAAATGTCTGCCCAAAAAATTAGTTATTATTAAAGAAAGGCTTAAAGATGATCATTTAGTTGGCAAAACATGTTTAAAAAAATGAAAATCAGTACAATGACTGTATTTTACTTTGAGAAACAAAAACTGAGCAACAGCATTTTCCCAGGGTAGGGTGAAAAAGAATGTCAGAATATATAAACTACGGAAAAACATATATATCCCCATCAGGAAACACGAGGCGAAGGTGCACTCATGGAAGTTTTGGTCTCAGATACGTTTCTTCTCTCTAAACATATCTGAAGCAATTTGGAAAAAAAAAATTTGATATTTCATATACACATATATGTTCCATGGTATATGTGTAGAGAATATTTTTATTTGTGACAAAAAGGAATACTTTCATACAGTAATCCTAAAAGGAGGCATGCTTTGTACTCACATTATGTAAATAAAATATTCATTTTCTCTAAATGCTGTTGAAACATGATTTCTGAGAAACCAAAGTAAGCAGACTTCCCTTGAGTCACAAGTGGAGAATTTTCTATCCATCTGCGTAACTGTGGAACAGTTTCAGCTACGGGGAGATTGTATAATAACATACAGAAAGCATTTCTTTAGAGATCAGAATGAGTGGCTACTTCTCTCTGCTATGGGATTTGTTTACACATCATCATAAAATCTAGACACTGCCAAAGACTTTGGGATTATGCAGTCTAACCTTCTACTAGGCATTTGGATTTCCAGAATAAGATTTTTAATAAAGTTCTTCTCCTTCTTGGACCAATGCTAATGGGTTCCTTAATTGTTAGAGAGTTTTTCTATGTCTTTGAAAATTTCAAATTGTTGAAAAAAATCATCTTCATAGTCAGCTAAATAATATCTACACATAGTCTCCTTTACTTGTTTTTATTTTTTAAAGTCATACCATTGGAAAATCAAATGTCTCTCAAAATGACACTTCAAATATTTGAACATGGTTGTCCTATAAATTCAAAGCTTCAAATTATATCGGCAAAACCTTATTTTTTTCAGATATTTCTTTGTGATATACTATTACTATGTATCCACATTTTACTCACTATCCTCTGATGCATTTTCTTATTTGTCTATATCCCCATTAAATTGTAAAATCCAGAAGTGAATAAAGTATACTAAATGTGATTTCACTAGCTCAAGAATTACTGTTGCTCATTTGAGACATACATTTATTTAGTAACTATTTATTGAGCACATACATATGAGAAGCAGCTTGCTGTGGTCAGGCCAGTGAATTCCCCTGCCGTCGTGGAGTCTACTAACTGTAGACTTTTTTGGGGATTCTCTGCTCACTGTTTAAGCTTTCCAGTGTTGTTTTGAAGCCACCTCAATGATGCATGTCTCTTATCAGTTTCGTTTTTAATGATATGCCAATGGCATCTTGAAATTGGCCACAGAGAAAATATTTGCACCGTGAAAATCTGATAATGCTACATATTTTTGGTGATTGTTTTGTTTGGTTGTTTTGCTTGGTTTTATTTTAAGGAGCTAGCTGCTAAAGATTTATTAGCATATTATTACTCTTCTTTTGTTTGGAGCTCCTTCTTGCCACGCTTTTGGAATACTGGCAGTGGGTTTTTACTAAAAGATTTGGTGTTATGTCTGTAATTGATTAGGCTAATGGTGAACATACACTGGGCCATTTATAAAGACTTCAAAATAATGTTTATGCTATGTTATTAGGATATAAAATACATTTAAAACACATTAATTTTTTGTATTCTCTACACATTAATCAATACTTTTAAATTTAATTCCATCATCTAATAACAATGAAATTAATATACAAGCCACGTTGAAAGGGCTTTATTGCCTTTATTCCAACATAAACACCCTTGAATGGACTGAATCACGCTTCATTGGGAAGATATCTGCCTCTCTCATTTTTTATAGATGCTTTTGATTCATGTAATATTTATTTCAATCGCCATCTATAGTTTAAAGCAAAGCTTGTTATTAGAACTTCCAAACACTGAAATCATGCAAATATCTTTAAGAAGTCACTCTTACCTAGTTGAGAACAGTATTTCCATAATATACATATGTTTTATGTAGAAACATCATCTCAGGCCCAGCGCGGTGGCTCAAGTCTGTAATCCCAGCACTTTGGGAGGCTGAGATGGGCGGATCACGAGGTCAGAAGATCGAGACCATCCTGGCTAATATGGTGAAACCCCGTCTCTACTAAAAAAATACAAAAAACTAGCCAGGGGAGGTGGCAGGCGCCTGTAGTCCCAGCTACCCGGGAGGCTGAGGCAGGAGAATGGCGGAAACCCAGTTGGCGAAGCTTGCAGTGAGCTGAGATCCGGCCACTGCACTCCAGCCTGGGCAACAGAGCAAGACTCCATCTCAAAAAAAAAAAAAAAAAATTAGCCGGGTGTGGTGGCGCACGACTGTAGTCCCAGCTACTTGGGAGGCTGAGGCAGGAGAATCACTTGAACCTGGGAGGCAGAGGTTGCAGCGAGCCGAGATCGTGAACCTGTACTCCAGCCTGGGTTACAGAGTGAGACTCAGTCTCAAAAAAA